>NC_071474.1:47921204-48253287 GCF_028500815.1 Rissa tridactyla | reverse complement strand
GAAGGGAGCCGTGGCTACGAAAGGAAGTGATACAATCTCAAGCACTGAACTTGAGCACGTGAGGGATTCTCACAAGCGGTGAGGCTCTTGGCTAAATGTTTCCCTGCTTAGCATCAAAATCACCCACACACCACAGCCATCCACGCAAACAGCACCTCACTGCACAGGGAATTAGTAAGAAGTGGTTCAGGACACTCCAGATACTGAATAAATGTAGCTGTGGGGTGTTCTTTGGGTTAACAAGTCTGGATTCCTTTTGACTTCTTACCGTCCGGCTGTGGGGTTGAATTCATAGTGCCCCCTGGCACTAGTGCTGTCGTATCCGCTGTTCCTAGGGCTGCTTCTCCCATCATAAACTGTCCCTTCGTAATCCGAGGTATGTCTGGCAAGGAAGCACAAAGCCCTGATTACATTGGACCAGGAGTCCCCACATTGGCTAACTAATATTTCTTCTCAGCAGTCACTATCATGATGCATTCTCCCTTTTCACCCATTTCACCCGTGCTGGTGCTGCAGCGTGCATACAAAGCACTGAGGCCAGGAAAGCAGACTCAAAATGCAACACTTGAGAGTAAAGCCGAAGCAGTTCATAAATCGATATATCTTCAATATTGTTTCCCTTCCCAACGCTCACCAAAACCAGCTCTGCACCATCTGCACGTGTGAACTGCTGACTAGCTGGCCCATCCGGGCGTCAGACCCACACATTTTCACTTTTCCAAGACAGAACTCATTATTGGAATGGCTTTAACCTGTGGGCAGAGCTCAGGCTCTTTCGACAGAGAAAATGAGCTTATAGCTTATGGTCATTCTTTTCTTGCAAGTGCCCCAGGGCGCAGATTATGTTTATATTGTATATCAGTGCTTTGATCCTGATTAAAGCTTCAGGCAACTGTATAACTTAATGTTAAACAATGCTGAAAAACACTGCAAATCAATGCTGCATTAAAGAGAGAAAGAGGGACAGGCTAAGCTCATCCTAAGATGAGAAAACCCCTGCTCTGGGCAAGATGTGCATTTGGTCTATGGTATAAACCCAAGGCCAGGAACGAAGCGCGAGTTTCTTGCACTGCAGAGACACGTCCGCATCACCCAGTGCCGGGGGGTGATAACAGGCTGTGAAGTACAATAAAGGTCTGTCCCATTTTTTCTGGTCCTAGTCTGCAAATGCCTCCAAAAGCCAAGGAGAGCTTTGTGACACCAACTTTCTGAAAAATGCCAAAAGAGGTGAAGGCTACATTCAGATCACGTGAATGTCTATATATATACACACACATAGTAGTTGTAAGTGTATGACTTGTCTCTTATGTCATTGAGAATCATGAGAAATAAAAAAACAGACTGGTCCTGAATCATCATTTCTGCAGTTACAGAGGAGAAGCACAGAAGCTCTACGCATCTGTCAGGTTTCCAGGCACCGTGTAGGTGGTCTGAACACAACCTGCCCAGAACTCTCCAGCGTTACTGAGCAATTATCAGCTGAGGTCTCCCGAATCCCTTCTTCAGCCCTTCAGGTCCAAAAATGATCTTGTTACGTGTGTTGTGAGACCTGGCAATGTTGTTGCTCCGTCTGGGAAAAAAATCCTGTTCTCAGTTCTTGACACAGTGATCATACAACCTGGACCAGAATTTCTGTCAAATATTTCCGTGCCAGCAGCTTCCCCCATCTCTGCATCCCATCCCCAAACCATTACCTTCTGGTGCTGAATACTTGGCTGTCTACGTAGGACGGTATCCTGTGACTGGGTGCTGACACGCTGGTGTTGAAAGGCTGGCGGTCTGTGTACAGTGGCATGGGATGCTGGGTCTCATACGCACTGAGAGCGCTCTCTTTTGAGCTGAAGTTAGACCTGCTAAAGAAAGCCAATAAAGCCAATGACTGCATTTGCTATGACCAGCTCACACAAGCGTTCAGAATTTGCCGAGGCTGGATCACACCTCTTTCTACTGACAATAAGGAAAGCCTGGGACAGCGTGCTGGCAATAGGTTCCTGAGGTCAGGGGGAATGGCAGAGGTCGGTACTACCTCCCTTCACCTACGTGCACCAAATGTCCAGCACACTGAAATGCTGCAAGATTCAGCCGTTGTCCAAGTTAATTGGATAAGTGAAATGAAATACGAACAGCCATTTGTGGGTGGAATCCTAAACCTAATATTCCTTTCATCGGTATCGTTTGATTAGCCTACACTGGGCAAACTTACATAGGTCCAGGACTTCAGCCAGTTTGTGTCAAGAAGCAGGAATGGCAAAGGCTGAGGATTTGAGAGCCATCAATGGGGGATACAAAGGGATGTCCCACTGTACCTGGCTGCCACTGGGTTAGGATCATTGTGTCTCCAGTCTCCTGGGCTCTCCCGGTGACCATCTGTGGTGGGCTGGGTTTGTTCTTCATAAGCTGCAGTGATCCTGGTCAGGGAGGAAAAAGCCTGTTAGCAGCTTTAGCACTTGGGCCTAAACCTGCCCACTGCAGCGAGTAAATGCAGTAGTATCATGATTACGTTGGTTTCTGAATTCAGTAGCCAAGAAATGAGCATTGCCCTTTGAACAGGGCAGCGGCAGAACACAAGACGTGCGAGACAGCAGTAAGGACATGCCTGTCCTCTGGCTCCATACCTTTCCCGGCACGGGTCAGCTTCATGTGCACGTTGGGTCTCTGGAGCAGTGATGCTGCTTCCTCTGGGTAGAGAGCTGGACCTACCAAGACAGAAGACTATTATAGTCTGAAGAAGTGCCACTGCGCATAGAGTGACTGCAGGATGTAGATGCAACACCTGGTGAATCTCCTGCCTCAAGAAAAGTACAATATCCCTGCATGGGAATACGCCAGATAATCCACAGCAATGTGAAAAAGACCCAGAGGAAACACACAGACCTCTTCAAAAATAATGCTGAAAGAAAGCTCCTGGTGAGCATTGGTTACATGTTTACTGTTTCCAAACTTGACATTTTAACTCTGGTCATTTAGTTATGAGCATTATGAGTTATCCAGTACCTCTGTGTTACGTTTCAGAGAGCTAAGGGCATGAGTTGGCCTCATTTGGGGACCATCTCAGGAGTGTATCCACTAGATAAACCCACTGCAGAGCCACCCGGGATTTACACCTGCCTACGATAACCTAGGGAAAAGTTTGTTCGCTTTTTCTATCTGGTCTTGTGTGTTTGTGCACACCAAACCCTCTGGGAATGCTGATACCCTGTAGAAAATCTGAAACTGTCCTGGATTGCTGCATCCAAACTGCATTTAATTAGACCCTAAGAAATTCATTCTCAAAATGCTTTCAAAGATCCTACCCTGAAACATTAAGATCGATGAAAGAGGAGGCAGCCCTTACACTTTACTTGCTACTGGTTGAGGGCTTCCCTTTGCCAGCATTAATTCGATCCCTGCAAGTTCAGCGAGGGGGCAAGCCAGAAAACGATTGGTACAGTCACCCGAGCGAAAGCAAGATCAATTTATTTTGATTCCTTTTCAATTCCTTAGATACCTTAAACTCTTACTTCTGGCAAAACACTTATGGTCACTGAGGTATAGATTCCTACTCAGGGTGGGATGTTGTAAGTGCCTAAAGAAGACATGTTTGTCCAGGAGCTCAGAATCACAATCAATTTACTGAAAAGTGCAGGAGGTAACTCCCAAGTCCTTCAGTGGAGCGATGCTGCAGAAGGACTCGTGACTGCTCCCTCGGTAAGCCTGAGCCAAAGTCACTGCACCTGGAAGCACCAAAACTCTCGGATCAGGACTCTGCATTTCTCTCGGTAACTCGGTAAGTTTGAGGGCTTAGCCAAAGGAAGTCTGTGGACTGGGGGAGGCATGGAGTGGGCAACAGATGGAGTTTTATCCATCTTGGTCACTTTGCTGGGGACCGGAGAGAAAGGGGAAGTTTTGTTCTCTCTGTAACTTTTTCCTTCAGCAGTCTAAGTTCCACTCACGCCCCTGCGGACTGGGAACAGCTCTTTCTGCCTCCCTGCGCGATAAAGAACTACAATTTGGAGTATTTGTGGTACATCCAGGATGGATCCATTCCTCAGAAGGACAGGACACTGACACCATTACTCTCTCCCTGCTGCTCTTCCCAGCGCCGCTTCCTGAGCTCCCTCCTCCACGGTCCTCACTGACCACACACCCGGCGGCCCCACCACTCGCTATGTATCTCCATGCACTCATGAAGAAAGCCCAGCTTGGCGACTCCTAACCCCAAACACAGCGTCCTCAGTCCCTTCTCCAGAACCACCTGCAGTAAATTCCTTGTGTTCTCTCAGCAGAAAAAGCAAACCCGTTATTTCTCTTGCCTTCTTGAGATAACTTCTTCACTCTGCACACAGGGTGACAGCCCCTTGTTAATGTCCATGTTCCCACTACTGCTGTCCTTGGAGCGTGGTGTGGACCTGGAGGAGAAGAGCAGTCTGGTTTACAAGTTGATCTGAAGATTCATTCCTCACTGAAACACATGCGTGAAGAAGCCCAATTTGACCAAGAGCCTCAACCCTTCAAATTCAGGGGGAAAATACAGACAAAAGCAAAGAAATCGGTCCACAAAGTCCTTCCATTTGGACACTTAGCCCGGCACTGTTTTGCACGAGGCAGGCTGAAGTCACCAAGCCAGCCACCCCAAACCCAGTGGAGCCACAGGTCAATGGGAAGGAAAACGCTCCTGTGCCAGGGTGGCCAGAGTCCAGCCTGAGACCTGACGCTGGCTGGGTAAGTTCAGAAATGAGACCCAGCGTTGCCACGGAGGTGTTACCCCACGCCAGATTAGGTTACTTATTCGCACGTGTCTCTAGAGGCAGTCTCTGCTTCCAAATTTAAGGTTCAGGCAGCAACTCATCAGTCCAGCTGGACAGTGTTTGATGCCTCCAGCTAATGAGAATGTTTATGTTTTCTCCCAGGCTTTCATATAAAACCACGGTAAAAGGTTCACCCAGTAGAAGCAGCACTAGAATCAGGCACAGAAAGGGAGCCTGGGAGAAGATTTTATCAGCATATGTATGTGGGGGAAGACACACAAGGAATTAGCTCTCATCCAACAGGAAAAGGCAGGGTGGGTAATGATCCTTACCTAGTCATGCTGGGCTCATGTTCCGTATGCTCCTTCGGCCTGGGGGGCTCTGGGTGGACATCATGGTCAGGGGGTTCTTGTCCCTTCTCAGTATGGTTGGTTAAGTCCGAAAACCTAAAATAAAGATCTGTGCTTAAGGCACTGGACAAAAAAACATGCTGGGACAGGCAGACATCCATTCCCTGGACAGGAACCATCAGGCAGGGAGCAGGAGATGTTGTTTGGCCAGAGCTATTCCAAACTGCCCTGGTACCAGATCTGGTGGGAATCATGTGTACAAATCCCATTCTAGCTTACAGGATCCCAGCTAAAGGCCTTTCACCCGGGACTGTCACAGAAGGAAAACATTAGGGACAGGAGAAAGCACTCCTGTCAAAATTCCTTGGACTGACAGATGCTTTTAACACCTCAGGACACACTCACACATGATTTTGCAGCATTCAGAAATGCTTGGAAAGTACTTGCTGAGACCTCTGGGCGGCAGAAGGTATGGCCTGCCACTGTAGTACCAAGGGAACCATGCTGATGCCAAAGGACTTATGTCACATGCTGTCAGTGCAGAAACTGCCTCTTGGACTTCACACACTGGGGGAGTAAATCTCATCCAACTGGCTTTTCCCATCAGTACGGGGGAAACTGCCTGCTGTAACGTGCCATAATAAAGTCCCCTCTCCTGGCTGCAAAGCAGAGGAGCTGTTCTGTGGTCTCAGTCACGCTGGGAACAGAGTAAGACATGAAGAATTCTGAAGTGAATAGATACTGTGGGTGAGTCCTACCGACCACTTACCCTTCTTGGATCAGCTCTGGTTTATAGTCATCCAAGGCCCGTGTGCTCTCGTGACCCTTTTCTCTAGGGGTGTTCCCCTCTTTGAAATCTTGGGAAGACCTGGCAAAGGAAAAGAAACCCCACTCGTGGCTGCCGGACACAAACACCTGAAAGCTCGGTTCAACGCACACTGAGAATAAAGAAAGTCAAAGGCTTTGGTGGAGGCTATTCCGAGGGCGACGCTGTCACCAGCACAATGAAGCACTGACTTCAGCACGGCACAGAGCACCGCTTCGCTGCTTGGAATTCGATGGATGGGTCAAGCAGCAACATTTTCACACGCTGATATTCGTGCTTCAAAAAAACAGTCCAAACTATGTTTTCTCTAGACAAACATGTTTCTTTCCAGCATGAAAGTAGACCTGCAGGGTACTGGATTATTTATTGTGGCTGTATCGCACATCCAGATGTGTATGCCAGGACAGTCATCACACCTGATACACTGGCTGATAATACCTGAAGCTGAATTTGAAATGTTCCTCCCTGTCCAATATTCTGAAGGTTTTTTTGTAGCCAGACTCACTCATTTACTGAATCCAACGATACCGCTCACCACAGCTTCATCGCCCCTTGCCTTTATCTCAAACTCCCATTTCTCAGGACACACGTTGACTTTGCGCTGGACCTTTGGAGTAATGACGCTGCTGCTCTCAGAGAAGAGTTGGACCTACTGGAGAAGGAGCCATTCCAGCATGCTAAGTATGGAGATGGACTCTGAGGGAATCGCTTGGAAAATGGCTGTGTTGGAACTGTGCTTTATGAGACTCGACACCCAACAGCTCCGTTCAGCTCTGCCTTTTCCCCTGGAGCAGGAAGGGCCATCGGGAACTTTCTGCCTGACAATACTGTTCCAGACAAGGAGTATTAGCCAAGGAAACCTGACCTCAGTCATGCCAGCAAGGAAGGACGGTAAAGACATGGATGTCCAAGGAATGTTGGACTGGGGAGAAACGTGGCCTATTCCTAGTCCTGCTGCTAATTCAGGATGCAGTTCAGCCATCCAGTACAGCTGGCATCTGACGCAGGCACTCACAGGAGGTGTCTAAAAGCGGGGAGGGATAAAGTATTCAGCATTTCCAGAAGGATCTTTTTTTCTGTCACCTGTGGCAATAGAGGGAGTCTGAACGACTACTGCAGAGCAAAACCTTTCCTCAGCAGACTCCTGGTGGGGGAGTCAAGTGACTCCTCCCTCACTGCCAGTCCTTTGGCAAAACACTTTTTAGCTCATTGGGTTTCTGTTTGCTGGTCTAGTGGGACAGGAACCCCTCCAGGGCAGCACCGTGACTGCCTCCGCTAAGGATTTAGGGCATACGGTGCTGTAAAAGTGATGATGATGATGATGATGATGATAGTTTGGCTGATTTTCCTGTGAGTTTTGAGAGACCTCTGCCATCCCGGCACTAGGGTGCCAAATCCAAAGTACTCAAAAGCTGCACCAGTCCATGCAGAGGGACACCAGGAGTGCGCCCCAATTGCTCTGCAGCCCCAGCTCACATCTGGCTCCGTGCCTTGGGCTTCTCCCTGCAGAAGGCCAGGGAGAAGAAGGGGGTGATGCGTGCTCATATCCCACCCCAGGACCGGTACAGGACACGGCAGACATCTCTGTCCAGGCTCATAAGAACAGGCCAGGTGGAGCCGAAGGGAGGTCAGAGCTGAACTGTGCCACATGCAGCAAGGTGAGGGGCTGCTGGGAAGAAATTGAGAAACGTTAAACGCATTTGCTGTGTGGTTAGTCTTCAGTGAACACGGTAGGAAATTTGCTACTTCAGTGGATGCTGGAGAGAGGAGCAGTTTAGAGCTGCTTGGACAAATGGCCCTTATTATGCTGCTGTTCTTGTGCTCGATATTTCCTGAGCAATCAGTATTTCCAAGGCTTTCAACAATGAGTAAGAACATATTAGCAAACATGGGGTTAGCACCCCAGGTCCTTACGTCGTGTCATTCCAGTAAGGCTTGCTGTATGCTGGGACCTCAGCACTCGTGTGTCTGCCCTCTTGGGTGCTGCTTCTCTCCTCGTAGCCCAGAACAGATCTGATAATCAAAGAAAGGCCCATTACATCTTTAACAACTGGCACGTGAATCCTTGCACTAGTGAACACTATCTCCTCCTCAGGCGAGGCTTGTGTCAATCTGTACCGTTCACTGGCCTGCACCAGGATTTTTCTCGAGGGACCATATTTAGCCTACAGTTGCATTTCAGTGTATTTCAGCTGCCTTTCAGCTCCCTTGCTGCCTCTCCAGCATCACTGTAGCATTTCACTGATTATCAGCAAGTGACAGGTAGTGACTGAAATCCACCAAGCACACAAGCACCAAGGGCAGAAGAACAGCTGGGGTGCTTGGCTCATATCAAAGAAGATGGAGAAGGGATACTACGTAAGCCTTGTGGTTTATTTTGTAAGCTGTGCTTTAAACCTCGGCACGGTTGCCTTCATCCTTGTGACAAAAGCTGTGAAAAGAAGCCTCTTTCTATGCCTGTCCATTCAGATTTCCCCTAATCCTCAGTATTATTCATACACCCACTAAATTTACCCCACTCTTACTTTTTAAAGGAACATTCTGTGTCCTCTAGGTGCGCAGGGGCTCTCTCAGCAGGAGGAAAAGGGGCATCAGACTGCACAACAGACCTGTCAAAAAAGGAAGGAATCTACAGCTTGATAGCTTGCCAAAGGCTTCAAGGGGGACTTGTATGAAATAACAACACTGCACTTTATATGAGACCAGAAAGCAGAAAGTAATTTTCTCAGAGAACTGATTTTCCTTCAGAAAAATAAAACATTTTCAGTATCTCTAATCAAGAAGAACAGAGGCTGTTAGTGGAACTAATGCAGTTACTTGGCCTTAGTTCACACGCGACTTGGCTGGATACAAGACTTTCCTGACCTGTCACGGGATCACGCACTTGGGACAAAGTACAATATGAATAATTTTGGGGAAGACATTCCTACATTACCAGCAGCAGCTCCAGGTCTTGGGATTTATACCATCCTACTGGGAACCCTGTGATCCTCCTCACCTCAGTTAGGAGGTCTGAAGACATCATTTGCTCACCTCAAGCCCTTTGGTAAGCCAACACATGGAGTCAAGTCCCAAAATAATGGACTAAAGTAAGTGGAGAAAGCAGCTTCATGAAGATTAGTGTGTTTGCTGTCAGCAGAAGCAATTCTTTCCTGACTCTGCGCCTCTGACACTGTCAAGGGAACAAGCACGCTCTAAAAAGCACGTGGAATGGAGACGCTTTTGAGATCAATGTTAAAAGCAATGATAAAGCTGCTGTATCTGCTCCCAGGCTGCTTCTGTAGAAAGAAGTTGATGTGTAACAGTGAACAGAAAGAAAGCTGTGCCCACTGTTTAGACTGGGATTTTCTGGCTGCCCTTCCTTTGTTGCCCAATTTGCATTCTGCTTCCAACTCTACTCTGCACGAGTTACTTATTCGTCCCCCACATCTGCCCTGACCTTGCAGGTTCCGACTTGGCATCATCCAGGGAGTGCGAGGTCTCGTACTGACGGTGCAGCTCGACCGTAGCATCCGCAGGTCTGTCCCTGTTCCCAGAGTCGGACCTGGTAAGAGAGGGAGATTCGTGGGTCAGAAGGAAGCTTCGCAAGTTGGAGAACAGAGCAAGAAGCTAAAATATCAAACATGAAATGTTCCTGTCTAAAATAGAACATCTTTTCCTCTTTCCTGCTTAGCTCCGAAAATTTCCTGCAACAGCCCTGAAAGGGCAGAGACATAAATCCAACCAACTCCCGCTAGTGCAAGGAAAGAAGCTGAAAGATCTCAGTCCATTCTGAGATGGTGGATCAGGTCCACGCCCCTTTGCAAGTGCTGCTCCCAGAACACATTCGTTAGCGCAGACCTAGGTCAGGAAAAGACCCCTCTCACTCTAAAATAAAGAAGAAAAAGTGAGTTTTACACTGTTAATAGGTTTACACTTACTTTGGTGAGTAAAATCCATTGTTGGTTTCTGTGTGTTCAGGATAACTGAAAAGGAGAGAAGCCAACTTTAGAAAGCATCTTTGGTTTGGATAATGTTCTACAGTTTTTTTCTTACGCCTTTAATAAAAGAAAGAGGAGGAAACTTCCCAGAGATGTTCCTCGATATATCTCTACAGGTAAAATGGCAAGAAACTTTGGGGAAACTCAGTGCATATGAAGTACAAAAGAGCGTTTAGTAACTCTGAACCTCGTCAACACATGACAGATGTCAGTGGTATGGAGTCATCTGGAAACTGAAGCCAGGACTCTTCCAAAACCAGTGGGACACCTACAGCCCCAGCTGCACCACAGGCACCTCCATCTGCACGCACAGAAGGGAAGGAACGTCCCTGACATCCTCTGGCTTGTCTCAGGGGAGCTGACAAAATGGGGAACTTCAGGTGTCTGATCCAAAACTGTACGTTTATTTTCTTGTTCGCGGGCTGTGGGCAGTGAACAGCACACGGGTGAGCAGCTCTCACTGAACTTCTCCTCTTGCATCCCACACGGGCAAAGCCTTTCCTCCCTCACTTCCACTTTCTCGGGCAGGACAGATGCACAGCCGCTGCTCTTCACAGTCTGCAACCTTTCTTGGCATATGAATCTCTAATTTTTTTCCAGTGCGGGCGCAAACTGCCTGGGCGATGCTCATACACACAGAGGACAAGGAGAGTGGTGATGGGGGATTTCACTTGGGCATCTGGAGACAACAGCCAGCTCAGCTACACTGTACTGCCTGCGATTATGGGATCTTTAACTACTTTCCACAATCCTTAGAGTCAGGACACAACTTTTCCTCCTCACCGAACCTTTTGGTTTGCCAGACAGTTTACAGGATGTGCAATTTCCTTTTGTGTTTGAGGTTTGGTTTGGATTTTGGGTTTTATTTAGGGGGTCTCTTGTTGCAAAAGTAAATAGATAGGGGGAGGCCTAGAGATACATTGAGTGTGAACCTCTCTATACTGTAAAAAAAAAAATAAAATTACGTTCCAGAATTGGTTTACATTTGGGAATAAATCCAGAAAATGTGGAAGTGACCCACAAAAGTGATTATTTTTTTGTATCAGATAAACTAAAGAAAAAAAACTGGAATAAGATATCAAACAATTTTATTGAAGAGGGCAGCATTTTCTTTTTTCCCCCCTTCTTAAATAAAGTTTTAGAGAAACTGCTGCAGTTCTGCAAAGCACAGATTGAACTGTGTTCTTCCACCAGTAAATATCCATTCAGAGTTTCCAGACAGCTCAAGAGCAGCAGTTTATGATTCGCACAATGCTCCAGTCAATAAAGGGATTTCACACTAACTCTACCTTCCGTTCGTGGAAACTGCGGTTGCACTGGAGGCCCGTTCATCCCATGGGAATGGCTTAGACTTTTCCTTAAGAGGTTTGTCACTAGAAAAAGGAAAATGCCAGTGAGATATGACCTGAGAGCACTTATATTGTATCATCCCACAAGAGTCTGCTGACATCTAGTTGGGAGGAGCACAAAACGGGGCTAACTCAATAGGTCGGGATAGGAAGGGCCAACCTTCTGAGTGCAGTTTGGGGGTGACTTGGAGAGATGTGCTGCTCCCTGCAGCGAGGTGCTGCTGACCCCTTTGCTCGGGTGAGCGTACGGACCGTACAACAGTTGTTCACTCTCTGCTCACGGGCCAGAAAGGTCTTCCTACAGGTCCACCAGCTGGACCCTACACCCGTCTTCCACCCTCTCAGACCTGTCAAGCTGCGCGTCTGTCTCCTTCCTTCGCTGCCAATTACTCTCTCTCCATTTTTAGGGGGCTTAAGTAATGAGGCAGCCTCTAATTTCTCTGGGAGACTGGCTCACAATTAAGAGCAGCTACGTGACCCAGCTGACCCCCAGCACAATGAGTGTGTTGTAATCAGGCTGGCCCTGCGATGGCATACAAGGATTTATTTCTGGGCCTCAGTTGAATGACCATGACAACAGCCCAGCCTCCACCTTTTCTCAAGCACTCTAGCCTTTGCTTCAGCCTGAGAGATCAGTTGGGAACATTTCTAGCTTTATCTTCACTGACAGAGGTGTGTTGCAATTAACTGTGTATTCTACAGAAACTCATTTGGTGAGTCCAAGCCTTTTACAGCTGCTTAAGCACCACAAAGCGAAAGGCACAGCACCTGTACCCATGCCTTTAGGTTCCCAATCAGTTCGTTTTTCCTTAGGTTTTCCTCCATACAACAGAGCTTTTTACACCTTCCCGTTGTTCAGCCACCCCTTCAGACTTTCTACAGGGTGCAGAGGACCAGAACCAATGTTAGCAGGAGCCACCAGCAACTGAGGTTAAACACATCCCTTGTAGGTGGAAGAAGCTCCCCAGGGAACGGCAGTAAGAGGGCAACTGGAGCAGTAAAAAGAAAATAAAAATGCATGAAGTAGGCTCTAGGGATTGAGCCAAAGAGGAGAATCCTTGAGGGAGGAGAAGGAAGAGTAGAGAAAACTGAGGAGTTGCAGCCAGGCCAGCAGCTGATGCTCTTGGAGAGCAGCCCAGGACCATGACTGGAGAGATCCCATCTGTCTGAGACCACGAGCAGGTAGACGCTATTTCTGAGCGCCAAGCAGGGTTACGCCTTATGTTCAGCAGCACAGATCAGTCTTTCTCAACTTCTTACCTGTACCCATGCTGTGACACAGTTTCAGATGAGGATTTCCCATTAGGGGCCTGTCTGTTTTCACCATTTCTGCAAGCAAAACAGCAAGAACGATCAGGCAGGGAGATGAGGGAACACAATGGGAGGCATAGGAAGGGGACAGCAAGGTGCTTGCTGGAAGCGTGCTACGTACAGTGCAGGGATTGCTTCAAAATGACAGTCTGATCAGTTGAAGAGATAGAAAGGTCTGCAGTTTTTGGGCTCATATTCTCCTCAGAAAGAACTGAGTAATGTTTAAGCTGTGGGAGGCCCACAGCTTCCATCTGGGTATATTTCCTCCCAGATTGCTAATGCTTTTGTAAAGTGCTGCTTTCTTAGATTCCCTGTGCTACAGTATTTATTGTTCCATGACTGCACTGTGCCCAGAACAATCCTGTGTACCTGGGAAAAGACCACCAAGCAGAGCCAAACTCTGCGGTGCAGCACGACCCTTGCTATCCTTAGTGGAGCTTCAGGATGACGCAGGGCCAACAGATGTACCTGGTTTCAGCAGAAGCGGAGAATCTCTCTGAAGTTTCACTCAAGGATGCAGTTGTTTGGCTCTTAGTGCCTATTTCAGGGCTGCAAGAGAAGGCAAAGAAAAAAGCTGTCATTCCTGAACAAACCAGCCCCCCACTGCAGCTGGCCAGAATTTTCCTGCATTGAAATGTTCCTTTCCGTGAATAAATAAAATGGAAAACAAACATCACCGTTTTCAATATATTAACTTACAAAGTCATCTTATCGGAAGCAATTTTTAAATTAAAAACACTGATACTGCCAGGAATATCTACCTCTGCCAATGATACACAAAGAATAAAAATAACAGAACAAGGTCAGTAACCAAAGTGCTGTTTGCAGTGCTGCAGAAAACCATTTCAGCATTTTTTTATACTATAGTCATGAATTCGATCAGACAGCCAAAGTTGAAAGCAACTGGAAATTATTCGCCTACACGTATTTGGTGAGAAAGAGTTCAGCACGCTTGGGTTTTTCCCTTTCAGGTTTTGAGCGCTTCTGCCAGGATGTTGCCAGATCTTTGCAGGACATGACACGGATTTCAGACATAAAACCTTTTTTAAAACAGCTGCCTACATCTAAGAAAAGTCTCCCATGGACAGGGCTGACAAATTTGCTTCATTTCACCTCCCAGAGGGGACCCCACAGAAATCTCTGACCTACAGCTCCATGCGGGCTGATACAGCCGCAAAAGATGCCCAAGACATCCCGGCTATGCCGTAACACGTACCTGGAGGGAGACACTGCTGTTGTCTTTGGCTCAGTCCAGGAAGACCCAGCGGTGGTTTTTCTTAGCCCATTGGTACTGACAAAAAATAACCAAGTAATGAAGAATTAAAGACAAATTTTTAGGTGCCTTCTCCTGTGGGAGGACACATCCCACTTGCTGCCCACAGCTCTCGTCTCTGCTTTCCGGGCAGTGAGGCCAAACCCTGCCGTGCAGGGACGCACACACGCAGTTGTCCCTACGCACCGCTGCACCGATGTGACTCCTGTCTGCCTTTCTGCTGAATACTCAGTCTTTAGAAACTGGCTTTTGCTATTTAGCACAGCTAGAGCTGTTTCTATCCCTAATGTCTGAGTTTGCACTAAAAATCAGCTTCTCCAAATGTAGAGATTAGAGCTCAGTGCATTCACAAATTGATTTCACTACATGCACTTGTGCAATACGTGAGGAAAGGAGGGTGACTGCTTCCCAGCCCTGCCTCAAACCTGCACCACAATGGTACAAAATTGCTACCAAAATTCATGAGGCAGCTCCTTCATCCTGAAAATAAAGCATTTCGGGCTGAAAGGCCTCATCTATTGGACTCCCTGCTGGGCTCAGTAAGGACCAGAGTGGCAGAGAAGCTAATAACACTGCTGCCTGGCATCCAGCCATCCCTCAGAGCAAGAAGAGAGAGTTGGATCCCAAATTAAATGAATCTGCTTGAAAACAGAGAAGGATTCTCCCTCCTAGGGCAAAGACCTCCATTTGAGCCAAACATTTCCGTGTACTGGTCTCACTCAGCCCCACACCACATGTGCAGAGTAGGGGAGGGTGTCACCGCTGCCCCTTTACACCAGAGACAGCCTGTCCCCCGGTGTCACAGATCACAGCAGGAACGCTCCAGCCTGTCCACCACGGCTCTGCCTATACTTGGGCTTCGCAGCAGCCCGTGAAGGGGGCTGGGGGCTTGCCACAAGGCTAACATTTCCTCCCATCAAAGCAAAGATCAATTTAAAGATAATGAACCTCTCAAACCTCCCCGGTCACACCTATCTGTTGCTATCACGGTAGAATAATTAAACCTAAAGCCTAACAAAAGCAGAGAGCTGGCTCAGGGGACTGGAAATAATGAGATATTGAGTATTTCATGTCTAGGTGATGGGGTCGGTTCAGGCGGCCAAGTTCGCTAGTAAAAGAAGATCATTACTATCTGATGGCTGCTTGATGGGTAGGTGAGCTCACCTCTACCTGCTCCAGCTCCTCCTGTGAGCTGGCTTTCCAGAAGTGCCGCCAGGCCCATTCCTGTGGCAAACGAGCACCGTGTGAAGACAGGACTGACTGGGCTGCGGACCGTGATCAGGAGCGGGGCTCAGCAGCAGGTTTACACTGCACATCTCACATGAGAGGTGGCCTGTAGTTAAACGCAGTTTGTCGCCCTCCAGGGCTGTCAGTTGAGTACACGATGACACTCTGACCCTGTCCCCATCCCTGCCCATTTGCTTCGCCCAGTTAGCTGACCTCACTTTTCATTTTGGATCTTTCCCTTTTTGCATGAAAGGGGCAATCAGGATTTTCTGAGAAGTCTCTTTTGAAAAACCTTCCTCTCTAGTGTTCAGATAGCTGCTACCTTGCAGATAAATGCAGTTGTCTGCAAAGACAGCAAATCAGTGTGCCCTAAAAATCAGAGACCATCAACACACTACTCCAGGAGGAGGTAAATACCTTTTGTCATCCGGTGTAAACCTGCATGAACCAGACACAGTTGCACTCCTCCTCTGCTGTCCTTCCTCCTCTTCTATCTCAATTCTTTCAAAAGGCAAAAAGAGAGACAAGTATCACTGTTTCCCATTCCCCACTGCTAGCTAATCCAGGCAGTTTATTCTGGTTTTCCCTTAAGCCATGTTTTCCCTGTTTCCCCTAGAGACAGATTTTTCCTGCTCCTCCTGCTCCCTGTGCTCTGCTACTGGCGAGAATCTCAACTGGCTGAATGAAGTGAGATCTTGAGCCAAAATCAGTGGCATTTCGCTGTCACAATTGCTTTACAAATACCATCAGCTGAATGTTTACATTCCAGAGAGTGCCCTAGGCATCATTTCCCTATCATATCGACTGCTTTCGAAGTTAAATGCCTAAAGCGTATTCACCCTGCTGGTTGGAATCAGCCTTCCCTGGAAGAAGAAAGGCAGTGAACAAGTCTCTCCTTGTTTCGGGTTGCCCATAACCCAAAGCAGCATCAGTACTGTATTCTCGGTGTTTACAACCCTGTGGGCTCTCAAAAGCCAGCGTGGTTCAACCCAGAGCATCCCTTTAAGGGCAGTGTCCCTCCTCTGCTTTGAACCACCCGGGGATCTGTTGTCCCAGCATTTAACGGCAGCCCTGGTGCAGTAGACACACGCACAACCCCAGCAGTACTTCCCAAGGGCCAGTGACCTACCTCTTGGCAAACAAGGGTGGAAATTCTTGTGTTGGGCTGCTGTAAAGGAAGCATAAAGGCAACAGTTAGAAGGTCGGAGGTAAAGACACACCTTGGGCAGGGGCAGCTCCCTGACCCGTAATTGACCCCTATGGTGCAAGGCATTAAGGGGTCACGTAACACCATTTGGGCAGAGCTGGCAGTGACCGGGTGTGTTAAACCTGTGCAAATTACAGAGCAGAGGAAATATAAATAGGGAGAGCAGCTAGTTAGAACACGTGAAATAAAGAAGCTTCCCCAAAGGGCCTTTTGAATTTTATACCTTCCTGATGGCTGTTTTTCTTCCTGCATGCAAACCCGCCTCCCTCCGCACCACACGACACTCAGGGCACCAGAGGAACCAGCAGCCACTGCAAACACCCCGAACATCCTTACAAATCCTGCCCAAGCATTTCTCTCACTCCGGGCACAGCTGAGTGCTGCTGGCGCATCCCCTCCCTGCTTCCTCCCACACCAGCAACCTCCTGGTGCCTCATGTGTCACCCTGAGTTATGTCAAAAGGAAAAAGATTTCTAGTGAAAGTGAGCTGCAAAAAAGTCACTACCATGGCTCCTGGGAGATCAGAGACCTTGGAAATCTGCTTTTTTTTCCCCTCCCAGGAAAGAAATGGACAATAGAGCCTTGAACACCAGTAGCTCCCACACATCCTTCACATTCCTGTTACATATCCATACATTACTGGTTAGGTTCCTTTTCCCCACAGAACTAATTTGAAGCTGCAACTAAGATCAGGATTTTGTAAATCTAGCTATTGTTCGAACACTCTGTCACAAAAAGCTGATCCATATTGGATGCAGTTTATAGTTGTTCTGATTTTCCCCTTACGTGCAACAAAACTGGAGAGAGCGGTATTAACAACTGAGTCTGAAAGCTGAAGTCTTGATTGTGGGCCCCACGGAATTAGGGATTATCATGGTTTTTCTCTTCCTCAAATTTCATCCCTCTCCATAAGGAAGACTTCCCAACACTCCTGGAGGATTTCTCCAATTCCGCAGAAACCTGCGGATATCCTTGTCACTTCTAGAGAGACTGCAGCTAAGTCTTCTCCACTCACTGGAAAGGTACCCATCGCCTCCAGAGCATCTTGGGTCAGGCCACCATCCCTGTGAGACCACCTTCCACAGCCTCTTCCCCGTCTCCTGCCCCACGCTTGCACACTGAAGACTCACCCGTTGCTTTTCTTGGCCGCTGAGAGGACATAGGCACGTTCCCTGCTGGCAGTGCGTCTCAGGACGCTGTTGGCCGCCTCTGTCCTGGAAGGGAGGGAAGGGGTCACATTCTGCTCACGCTGTTAGTGGCTGCTGGGTGTAGCCTCAAAGAGGCAATAGGTGAGCCACCCAGTGGAGGCTAGTGCTAGCCCTGACAGAGCTGCCATGCTCTGCAGAGCAGAAATCCAGCCAGAGCTAAGAGGACTAATGACATCTTTTTCTTTAGTGTCATTCATGCTGGGCCACAGCGCTTTCACATGGATGTAAAGCATCAGGCGAAAAAGAAAATACTTCCTCTTCCAGGAGGGCAGAGGGAGTTTCCCTTTTCGAGGCCTGGACTGTTGCAATATTGCATACCGTGGGACAAAGAAACGGGACACAGGCTTTGTGGCTGACTTGCTACATGGACTGCTCGTGTCTGTACAGACATCAGTACCGCCAGAGGTACCAAGGGATGAGCACAGATCTCTGAGAGGGCTTTTATCAGTTTGTCCCCAGTGGGCAAATTACCAGGTTTTCATTTGTAAAAGTCTTGTATCTGAGGAAAAGTATCCTCAGAAACTCGACTGAAAGCAACAAGGACGCTGGCTGCACCAGAGGCAGATCTACCACATTCTACTCCTGGTATGAGAATGACGGGCCCGTCTGCATCTGGACCTAGATGCAAGTCCCCAAGTGGTCCAGACGCAAAGACGCACACGTAGGCTGTGGGAGGTGGGCTCCTCCCTCTACTGCCAGGCTATTTGTACGTCTCTATCTTTTCACATAGACACTACGCGGCTGATGGATTCCACAACCCATTTCCAGCTGCCAAATTAATTGGGGTATGCTGTCAGGTTGAATCACGTCAGGCTTTTAATTATACTTTGTTGGGAGCGCACTCGCCTGTGGGTATAGACACGCTCTGTGTAGAAATATCTGCTTATTATTACTTTGTTTCAGTCAGGCCTAATGGCTCAGCTGTAATCATCATCGAACTGACCCTCCCAGTAATGAACAGTTAAACTGAAGTCAGTCCACTTGTCACTGCCCCTGCAAGGAAAAGGTGGTTACCTGGAGGGCATACCTCTTTTTATGTTCATCTGGAGTAAAAGGCACGTCCTCCTCATCCAAGTCCACTGATTTCTGCTTGACGTTATACGGAGCTCTGAAATAGAAAGGGAAGAGGAGAGCCAGCGTGAGGGAACGGCCTCCGTAGACTGTTGCAGAGGCAGCACAAGCAAAGTCCAAGGTAAATCCAAGGGCAGGGTGTGTGGAAACAGGTTCGGACCCTAGAAGTGGTGCACACAAGTGTGGAAGACGCTTGTATTTTTCATGTGCATTGGGATATACGTGTCCCCATGGGATTTTGTTTTCTTAGTATAGGGATTAAGCCTAGAGGCTGGTTCATGATAAATGCTCGGCTGCATTTCAGATTAAAGCCACAGCCTTTGACACGAAAAGCTGCGTAGGAAATGTCAGCGGTGCTGTTCTGCCACAAGGTCCCTCCTTTCTCCTGGTTTGAGAAAGGCCAGCAATGCTGTAAACCAAGTCCCCAGGCTGCATCCTCCAGTTTCTGCCTTAATTACTACGAAGTGATAAAATTCACTCCATACGAAGGCCATTACCAGTTCAATGAACACCTTATGGCCCCCACAGGCCTGGAGGTAGCACCGGGAACTGCTTCAGTTTCCAGTGAAAGCTCTGCAGCGCTGAGCTGATGAAGCCATGCCTGGCCAGGCACCTGTGTGCAGGTGGCTTCATCACTGAGGCTCAAGGTGCTGCTGCGCCCATGCACAGACAGGAAGCGCTGCTGCCCTTTGCAGCACTCACAGTTTCTTGTAATCCTCAGTGGTCATCCTGTAGCCAGAGGAAGAACGGCACGGGCTGTGTCCCTTTGGGGCAGTGCTGCAGATGACACAAATCACAGCTGTTAACACGACCCTCCCAAGCCCTCACCCTTCACCACCTACTTCCCAAGGAGATGGGGGAAAATAGGGAATGCTATTTAATCAAAACACAGCATTTGCTGCCTTTTCACAGCCTTGGACTGGGATTCGAGGTCTGCTTTGCTTCCCCAGTGCTTTGCCACTGTGAGATGTCAGAGCCGGTATGGGCACAGCCCTCTGTGGGACGGTGCTACTCCGTCCCAGGATCAGCCAGCAAGAAGGAAGAAGACACGTTGTGGCATCATCCATCTCCCCAGATAAATCAAAACAGGGGGGGAAATGGGATTTCAAAAAGTTTCACTTGAGGTGCAATAAAGCATCTGCTTAGATCAGAGACATGCTTAGATCTTTTTTAATAGAATTAAGCGCCTCTCACAAGACAGGTTCCAAAAAATCCCACCAAACCCCACATTAAAACCACCAAAGTGAGGTGTTACAGCTTTGCAAGGATTCCCTATGATTTGTCCCCCACTCAAAACTATTTGCCAAATTAAAGCCAAATCCATGAGTACTTTCACAGACAGCTGCCATCACGTGCTCTGGTGAGGAAAACATGGAGTTTGATGCCTTGTCTTTTCCCCATGTCTGCTGAGCAGAGCTGTTAAACGAACAGCCACAGCTTCCAGCATTACATAGGGATTTAGCGGAGCTCAGTGGAAGCCCGCAAGCACTGGCCAAAATAAAAGAATGACTAGAAATATATACAATATTTAAAAGCTCATTTTCATGAAGAAGAGGAAGACACACACAGACCTTTTTTGTGCTTCTTTAGAAGATGAAGAATCTGGTGTGGAAGAAGTCTTATCGATGGTTTTCGTGAACACCCCTCTGAGGAGAAGAGAGACATGTTAAATTTTTTGCAGGACAGATTTTGGAACTAAAATTAAGAGACTTGCAGCCACCCTTTGGGTACACAGTGTTTGTGTGTCCTGTCGGAAGGAAGGTGCTGGCTCAAGACACCGAGAATTAGCAGGTGCTTCCTGGAAAGAGTCACCCCGAGAAAAATCCCGTTTTCCTACTCCCTGGCCTTAGACAACACGGTAAAATCAGCTCGCACAGAGGCATGGGTACGGTATCACAGGGCTTGCCAACCTGCTTAGGATTACGGCGGCATCAGAGTCCCCGTGGGCAACATCCCACGTGTCAGAGGGAGCTGAAGCACACAAGCCCCACCACTGGTGCTGTGCTGATCACAGGGATGGTGGAACGTTTTCATAGCACGACAACCCTTCCATGTGTGATCACTGTATCGTATAGAGGAGACCTGAATTTTTGTTAACATCACTCTCAAACTACCTGTTAAACGAAATACTCAGGACTATCTCTTCACCAAGGTACTCCCTGAGCATTGTAATGTTCCTAACTAATAAGAGAACCCAAGAGATAGTAATATCTTTCATGCTTGTTGCTCCTGACCTAGTTCTCCTTCCCCTACAGCCCAAATATACACCACTCCATACCAACCTGATGAGGTAACCGGATGGAGGCTTGGAGGGAGAAGACCTGTGCAAAGAACAGACATTAGTGAATTAAGAAACATGGGGAAAAACAACAGCAGCAGCAGCATTAAAGGGAAACGTCTACGTGGCTGTCAAGCCAAAAATCTGGCTAAATGGGCCTGGAGTGAAACCTCAGCTGCTGCACCAAAATTAACGTTGGAGGGATTCTTTAAAAATGAATAATCAGCAGAACAAGCTCTATAAAAGATTTTAGAAGAGTGAATTTTAGAGTTAGCCAATTAAAATTAGCTGTGCTTTCTGGCTCAAAATTAAGCGCACAGATTGATAGCACAGAGGGGGGAGATTAGATATGGTAGAGATCCTGGTTGTTTTATCACAGGAAAACATTATCTTCACTCTAACTCCTCCGAGCGCCCATTCCGAGGAAGGGAGTGTGGCATGGCTCCCCTGGAGGGAAAGGAAAAGGATACCATCAGGTGGGGATCTGACCCCTTGCCCCAGGGCAGGAGGAAGTGTCCCTGGAACCTGATTCAAGCTGTCTCAGAGACATCTTCTTCCTGAGAGCAAGGTCGGGACCAGGATGGGCCTCAAGGACCTGGTTCCCACCAGATGAGCTCAGAGAGGCTCCCTTCACCCCTGCCCCTTCCTGTCTGTCCAAGTGCCCTTAGGATCACAAGATGATTCAGTGAGAAAGCTCAGCAGGTCTCAGGTCTAACCTCCTGCTCCAAGCAGGATCAGCCATGGGATCAGAGCTTCGCAGGAAGGCAGGTTCACGCTGCCCATCACTATGTGCTTGAGGCAGCTGCCAAGCTCAAATTTATCCAGTTGCCTTCACAGGCACAGAAACGCAAACTCACAGCAGGCTTAGCCTAGCGCTGGAGATCTTTGGATGGGATGAGCTGGAAGACAATGAGTGCTGAGCACAGCCTCAGGCTCTTGCTTCCGCAGTGTCCTCAGAGCGGGCACCAGCAGGGTGTAGCTCATCCCAGCCCCATTGCCGAGCTGTTCCTTGAGCACTCAGCTTTGAAAGCGAGCTACAGGGAAGCTGAGAAGTTGTCCAGCTTAGCGTATGAATGCCTGTCCTCACTTTGAAGTATAAAGAGATCCTGAGTATCCTGGATTCCCTGTCACTCACCTTCTGTCAGCTTTAGGCTCTTGCACATTTGTGCAAAGATGCCCCTTCAGATGCCACATTTCCAATGTCACAAATGTCCCTGGTTTTATTTATCCTGTGCCTGATAAAGCATTATGCTGCAGAGGGTGGCAGAAAGAGGTAGGGCACGGCAGGGAAGCCATCCTGTCTAATTGCAACAAGAAATGACAAGAGCTGGCACAGAAAAAGGGAGAGGACAATGCTCTCCCAGCAATGGCACTGCAGCTAGCAAAGAGCTCTCTCATATGTCTAAGCCCTTTCCAACAGTTTTATATTTTAGGACACTCCCGGGTTCCTGAAGAGCCCTCGTGCTCTTGCCCTGAAGCAAATTCAGCTCCTACACAGGGCTTCGCTTGCTCTGAGAAGCCCCCAGGCTTAGAGCATACAGTTGTTGCAGCAGCACAGGAGCTGATGTGCACCAGTAATCTTGTGGGATCGTGGGCTTCAAGGCATCCATTCATCTGCATTAAAGACATCAATCCATCCATTCATCCACCTGGACTTTGCAGGAGATAAGCCCCGCTCTCTACGAGGTGACAATTTGTAAGACATTACACCGAACAATGCAGGCTCTCCTCAAGGATGGCATTTTTCAACACCATCGAAGCAGTGAGTGGGTTCGAGGAGGTGAAGAAAGAGCAGACCATTGTGAAAAACCAGTGAAAGCACGAACCAAACCCATGAGATAACACAGAAGGGAAGCAACAGGATGTGCCCCCAAAATTACCTGTCGCTCTGGGGAGCAGTAGGTGTTGAGGCTGGGGATCCTCCACCGGCCCGTCCAGACCTGCATAAAGAGAAAACACAATGACATCATTAACTGCTGCTCTTGCCGAGCTGCCTTGCTGAACATAGCAGTGATGTTTTCAGAGGGAGTTGCTAAGAGAAGACCAATTTAGGCTTGGTTTTGTTTCTAATTAACGAGAAGCTGGTGCAGATTGTGGTGCTCCCTGGTACAGGGGTGGCTGTGCGACACAGCCCCGCGAGCTGCAGGGGGAGATGCAGACCTGGCTGGTTTATCCCTTAAGTTCCCTCCCATCGATGTCTGTCCCTTTGTTTGTCACTCCAGAGACGGCAAAACGCAGTCTGCCTTCAAAAGACTTTGGAGTTCTCCTGAGACTTCAAATCTGCCTGTGCAGCTGGACTCCCAGCTCCCAGGAAAGGCCATTTCTCAGACCTTCTCCCCAGCCTGCATTTATCAAAATTAAGCAGGAGCCCCACTTCCCCTTGGTGGTGTCACTGCGTGGCATCATGGAGACCCCAAAACACGCTAACACCACGTGTGCTTCCTCTGCAAGAGAGTACTCCTGGGGGCTGAGGAGGGAAAGGGGAGGGAGAAGAGGAGCGTTCCTTGGTGGTCACACTTACAGCGGGCTGCTCTTCTTCTCATCCTCAGAGTCTGAGTTATGGTGGTGGATCCAGCTCTTATCTCCCTTCAGGGTGGTGCGAACCTTCATCTGCTTAATGATTCTCCTGCGGTCTTCATCCGTGGGTGGAATGACACGTCCTAGGAGAGGCAGAGGGAAGGGGAGAGCAGGGTGGCTGAGAACGGGCAAGAATTCAGAGTGTCAGCAGGTGAGCTGGGGTTAATCTCAGAGCAGGGAGCACAGGTCTCTTCAGTCAGAGATTCAAACACTGAATGAGTCTTTTGACACTTCTGATGAAAGAGGGAAAGCAGCTGTCATCCAAACTTCAGGATCAATTTACCCCGAAGCATCACCTCCTCTACAGGGATTCATACGGCTTTTACTCTCCTTTCAGAGGACTCCAACGTTAATGAGTCATTTTCTCTCAGGAAGACCAACGACATTCAGTGTGTGGTCTAATCACTTACTTACAAAGCAGTGAGTTTCCTCTGGCATTTCCCATCCCATCAGCTCCAGCATAAGGCTTTTTTCGTTTGTGGGAGAGGATGATACGTCTGGAGTATGAAGCTGAGCCAAGAGTCGGGGGTTAGAGGTAAGCCATCAAATGCAAACACCCAGCTGTAAGCTTTCTCTGGTGGCCTGTCAGACTTGAAGGAGACGCGTCCTTTGGTTCCTCATTTCCACATTTTCATTACAAAGTTCAGCCTCAAAAAACACATTCTCAAACCACGTCTCCCTAACAGTGTGGTTCTGGCCCAGATCTGGAAGTGTCCTACGCTGTACGCTCTCTCCTTTGCTGTCCAACAGCAACTCTGCCACCGTCCTCATTCTGCCCCTTGTCTCTGTTTGGGCAATGAACCACAACCACATTCCCTTGTTGAGAAAGTCAGCAATGGCAATTAAAACGTAAAACTCAGATGTAAGAAATTGCAGAAGGTCACAGATTAGGAGTCACTAAATCCTCCCAGTGGGAAAAAGATTGGGTGAAAAAAGCACAGGCTAATGGGGAGGACTATTAAAGCCAAAATCCTTGGGAGCAGGCAGGGCAGGAGACGGGAGGCTGGGGAAGGGGAAGAGTCTCTCACAAGGGAAGGGAATGTGCAGGTGACTGATGTGAAGAGCTTCAGTCATCCTTGAGTGCCAAAGTCCTGCGGGACCAAATTGACTGCAGCTGGATTTTATTTTTTTTAAAAAGGCATTTTAACTGGGAAATTCCCCATCCAGCATTTTCTTCCAAGGGAAATAGCTGTTTTCCCACAGGGAAATTGTAAGATGAAGACCAGATAAGGAAATCTCCTTTTCTATGTATTTCTGACTATCTTCTACCTTTTGCCATTTTGGAAAGGAGCGGTAAAGGCTGAAAACATCGAGCCTGCTCTCCTCGTTGCACTTGGAGCAATACAGCTCAGGGGTTTAGAGACACCAACAAGTTATTGCAGCTTTACAACTTCTTATCATCCACGCCAGGAATCTGCCTGCCTGCACACTCTTAGCTTGTGGCAACCATGAAATAAGTCAATTTAGCTACCAGGAAAGGAGGGTCAGCTAAGTCTCTATATCTTGTGCTCAGGATGGGCTAGAAGGCTGCCCAGAAATAGTTATCACCGAGCAGCTGACATGCAGTAAACTGATTAATCTCTGACACACGGTCATGTACTTCAAGTATGTTATGTAGTAGGGGTAGGATTTAATTATTATTTTTTTTTTAAACATCTGGTCCCATTGGATCATCTCTAAGGAGAACACAGCTATAGCAATGAAGAGAACGTCCTTCCTCACGTGGAATTAGCAGTAGCAGTTAAAAGGCACAGTTATGCAGGGCCACATCTCTGTCAGGGTGCAGTTTAGGGACCAGCAGTAACACTTTATAGGGAGCACCTGGAAAGGGATGGGCTGCTTTTCTTAGCACTGAAATGGAAAATTAAATCTATTGCCTAATGTCCTTTAGGCTGGGCTGGCCACTAAACAAAATGAATAAGGTGTTTCCACTCCTCTCCACGTTACTTTTTCAGGTTACCTACGGACTTGGAAGCATCATCCCATCTATTCACATCTAAAGGTCCTGCGAGCATCTGCTGCTTAAAAATTAAAACTCAGAGTCTGCCACAGCATTGTACAGCTTGGGCATGTTCCTGGGACAACTCAGAGCAACTTGTAGCCCCAGTATGATTTTTTCACACTCCTCTGATAATAAGATATTATTAGGAGTTTAGGAATAATAAAGGCAGTCTTCTCATGACTGTATGGATATTGCACACTGCACAGGGTGGTCTCCGGCCCAACAGGCTTTTGGTTTTTATCTCGAGAAGAGAAAACCAGAGCGTGTGGGTAGACAGAGATACAGGGACATCATCCTGCTCTGCTGCTGCACTGGCTGCTAATTGCTGCTGTATTTTCAGTAGACATTTCAAAGACAGAGAATTTTAAGGAGGGTCTTAAAAAGAGTATAATATGGTAGTTTATTAGACTTTTGCTCATCTCGAAACCTCAGCAAGGCTATAAACTCTCCAGCTCTCCATACCTTCATGGATAGCGAAATCATAGCCAAATGCACATAATTTTGGAACTGCAGGTTGGAGCAGGTCCCAGACAAGGCAGAGGTGTCCTCTACCCTTGGGCACAGCGCACTGGGGGAGTTGTGCAGAGACATTACAGCAGGTGCAACTGAGCAAAGAAAGCAAAGGAAAGCCGTGACAGGGGACAGATCCCCAACAGCTTGGGATGGGGAAAGGAATTACCTTTACTGACACCCAGGGACATCATGGTTCTCAGAAGCACCTTCCCCTTTGGTTACTGTTTGAAGACAACAAGTCCCTGGAAGAAATAAAAAAGGGGAAAAGCAGATTAGTAGTTCTGATATAAAAAGTAATGAAGCTATGCGGAAGGGAGAGCATCGCAACGGCCACGGAGCCTGGAGGATGGGGAGACTGCGACACATACACTAGAGTTGTGATTTCTCCCCATGCCATGTGCCTTCAGCATCAAGGATAGGAAAAATCAAATGGGTGTGTTCTCCACACCAGTAAGGCTTCGGGTGGGCCATGACAGATGCATCCTTCCAGGTGTGGGAGGAGAGCGATGGAGGAGACCTTTGCAAAAGCACCCAGAGCCACTCAGGTGGGACAGACCTTCTGGAGCCTACAGAACTCAGAGCAGCTGAGGCTGCTTGGGTGAACCCTGGCATTTTTGTCAAGTGGGGGTATGACATAAGGGCTCTTGACAAATTTCAGTTGGCAGAGATATGTGTTATTCCCCTAAGATACAGCAGAGAGAACATCTGACTGCCTGTCTCAGAAGCAAGAGTTAATTCTTGCTTCTGATGGCAGCCAGGCCCCTCCTTTAAATGACAACAGTAAAGAGAAACTCCTGGACATACAGCCTCGGAGATGCTCTGAGACTGGGAATTTGCAGAGCGCTGATTATTTAGTGCTGTTGTTGAATCAAAACCAACCACAAACTAAGTGTCAGGGAAAAAAAAATAACGTTTCTTTCAGATTCTGTCAAGACTTTTTTTTTCAATTTATGAACAAACAAACAAAAGAAAGCAAAACTCCTCATAATGGATCCCCGTTTTGAGATTAGTAGATCCCAGGTTAATTCAGCACATGATTACATGTTTATCAGAAATGTTTCTTTTCTCTTTGCACTCACTGAAGTTTTTTCCAGTAAGCTGTGGGATGAGCCTTTATTTCAGAGAAGGAAAATCAAGGGCAACTTCCAGCTTTTACAACCCTCCGTTCTTTCCTTGCCAAAACTATGTGCTGAACCTGGATTCTTAAGTGACTACACTATTCATGAATAAAAGACCCAACCCTATTCGGGAGCCTGTGAATCTAAAATTAGGTTGTTATTATCTGCTGGTGGGCTTGTCCCTGCAACATCGCTGTGAAGCCACACGCCCACGAGGAACGCCGAGCGCTGATCTCATAGCATTGCTTCTTGGCAACGTCTGCTCCTTCGGCTTGTCTCAGCCGAAGATCTACCCGCTGCAAATCCACTCCTCATCCAGGTTGCGCTGAGATCGCGAACAAGCCCTCTGCTATCACCCCAAGGCTCCCTCTCCCTTTCACAAACACTCCCAAACGTTAACTCAGCTTTCACCAGGAGCAGACAGCCCACCTCTTTTCTTATCCTTCCCAGATCCCCCTTCCCACGCAAATTTAATTGACCCTGCTATTTAGAGAGAAAGGAAAACTGTAGCATTGTCCTGGATATCCATGAAGAGCCTCTAAATACTTGGGTATCTTTACACTAAAGGCAGGGGAAATGGCTGCAGTCTGCAGGAGCACAACTGACAGCCTTGTGATCTGGCAACTTTGGGTTAAAAAGAAACTACATCATCTTGGACCTGCACATGGAGAAGCCACGTGGCTTCATTGCCTACAGCACCTGAGCGAGGCAGACTCAGACCACGGCTACCTTGCTAAACTGCAATTCAGAGCTGCGCTTGGTCCTCTCTTCTACTTAGTAAATTCTTTCCCATTCCCAGACAAAATAAAGCTGAAGCAAGCGGAGGATGAGGAGCAGTGGAAAAGAACTATCCCAAGAGTTTGATATGGCCCTGATGCAGGGCAAACCAGGGGCAGAAGTAGGCAAAGGCTACATGCTGCCATATAACGGAGGTATTTGGAAGCTGGAGAGAGCTGTCATTACTTATCTGGTGGCATAACTGAGAGGTGATTAGCCCCCCAGCACAGATCTTCTAAAGGAATAAGCAGAGGTTTAGGAACATGTAGGAAGGATTCTCAGGGAGGCCTGGAGCTTGCAGAGGCGCAGGACTGAACTCCGGTCACGCACCGCGGCTCCGCCTGGCACGTACTGCAGCATCGTGTGCCGGCCCTGCAGGAAAGGACGTCTCCATTTATTGCTTAAACAGAAACTTCACTTCTTACTCACACGATTCCCCTAACAAATACACACAAAAGGAAGGGAAGCCACGAAGGGTGGCACTCAGCATGTGTATAAAAATGTGCCAGAAACTACATGTTGGCCAAGCCCTTTCCTCTGGCGCTGCCCTCCCTCTTCCCAGCTCACATCATCCTGGGAGGGGCCGCAGCAAACACACTCGTACTCCACTGATATTTCTGGCTTGACAAACAGGCGTTGGAACACGTCAGTGGTGCTCGCTGGGCTTGGCTTTGGGGGACTGGCAAATGTTTTTTGACAGCCTGCTTTTTCCAGGGATGAATCATGCGACGGTCAGCCTGCTGCCACTCTGAGTGGCCCATTCCAGCACGGGGTGACCCATGTCTCTGCTGCTCGACTGGCAGAAACCACTGGGTGTTACTGGCTGTCCTCCTGCCACACACCATAACAGAGGAGCCCAGAACGAAGCTTTCAGCAAATCTTCCATGAGAAGTGCAGAGGGGTGCACTTCTAGAATCACAGAATGGTTCAGGTTGGAAAGGACCTTAAAGATCATCTAGTTCCAACCCCCAAAGGACACCCAAAAGGATGTCCTTCTGTGATGGATGGAGTCAGCCCTTTCCTTCTTTGTAACATAGTTTTCTCTCTTTCATTAATGAAGGCTACCAAGTGGCTATTTTCACATTTCACCTGAGGATCAAGGCAATACAGCCCAAGCAAGAATCAAGCCTAAGCTGAGTGGGTTCAGCAAGAAAAGAGCAATTCAAGTACGCTATTTCTTGCCCATATATTTAATTCCCTGCTGTAGGCTCCTGTTGGACATAGGATACAGGGCTTGGTAAAGTTTTGGGTTGATCTTACGCGTGCTTAGTGCCTGCTCAGTGACTAGAACATTAAAAGACAAATCAAACCAGGTTATGCCACAAATCCTGCAGTTAGAGTAACTCAGCTTTTCTCAGATGAGAAACAAAAAGCTCATTTTCTTGTTTTAATGGTGTCTGGCAGTGACACCTGGCAGATAAACTGACATCTACGGATGCCAAGATGGTAGCTGTGATGAAGAAAACAAGAACAAGAGAGATACATGGGGCCCACTCACCCAAACCAAAGCAAAACAGATCAGGAAACTATTATCAGGAAGAGTGCTCACATCTTCCTCGTAACTCTATTTGTCCATGTTTTGATACTCCAGCTGTTGGAATATCAAAATAAGAAAAAGAAGCAGTAGACATAGCTTCTCAGGCTGCAACAGGCTGCAATGGGACCACATCCCAGTCTATCTGCTCAGACGACGCTGCTGTGCAGAAAGCAGCACGGGATTTACGGGGCCAGAAAGGATTGGGAAGAGGGTGTTTGGCTCTAGAGCACTGATACAACACTCCTGGGAATGAGAGTGCTTCTTGCTGCTCCAGGGATGGCTTAGAAATTGAAACAGCTTCCTCTCTTTGGCAAAATTTGACTTTAGGCTTCAACATGTGCTATGGGACATGTTTCAAAGCATTTCTGCCCTTATATTCAAATTTTTGTGAGTCTGCAATGCAGTAAATCTCAAAGATCTCAGTTCTAGACTTGGAGGGGGTGTCTTCAGCTGTTAACACTTGTCTACTCTTATCCCCATGAAAGGTTGTGACAAGCCAACATGGAGCACTTCCGAAATCTTCCTTACCAAACAAAATGTTGCTAGGGAATGTGTTTCTTCAGAAATATGTTTTTATGCTACTGGAACCTCCATGCGTGATGTTAAGTTACAAGGGCAAAAAGTGGTCTGTTTGTGCCGTCATTAGCGATGAAATCCCACTCCTGTCCCCAACACAGCCCCCAACCATCTGTGTCCTTCCTTGTCCCACAGTCCCCTCTCCATCTCTCCACCACTGCAGAATCCCATTTTCTCTTTTTTTTTTTTTAATCCCTATGCACAGCAACTTCCCCATCTCTGTAATCGCCCATTTCCAAACACACTGCAGCAATCTCCTGTCACCATCCTTACAAGACGTGGAGATCTCCACCTCATGTAGACCAAAACCTCTTCTGCCTCAAACCAGATCCACCCCTTCCCTCTTGCCTTACAGTCAGAAAATAAGCTCTGCTGGGTAGACACACCTTTGTCCTCTCTTTAGTCATCACCTCATACAAAATGCTTCTGCTGTGTGACTAGGAACATCTCTATTATAAAAAAACATACAGTAAGTCACCAAGTCACTCTGGTTTTGATACCAGAGCTGTTCAGGAATATATATTTTCTCCCAAACATTCACTACAAATATAAAATCTGAGACAAAAAAAATCATTTAAATAAAAATCCCCATTCACTCTCTATTTATAAAGAAGGTTTTCCTTCTGAAGCCCACTGGGAGCCCTTTGGAGCCAACTGCCTCCTATTAAGTGTCTGCACACCACCAGTGCAATAGGCCCTTGATACTAATTGGCACCCTTGGGTGCCATCGTTATGTAAATGAGCAATAATCCTTCTTCACTTCCTGATGGAAACAGTTATGGCAGGCTCTGCTGCACCGTTAAGCGTTGCCCAGCTTACTCCGCAACGGCTGCACTTGGAGGGATGATTCCCTTAACACACTTCCCCTGGACAACCTCACAGAGCTGCCTGGGCTTCATGTTTGCAAAGTGCCCCAGGATCCTGAAATAAATACGAGATTGGCTTGGGAAACACCAGCTGAAAACAGTCACAGAAAGTAAGGAGCTGCTTCTGGCCACAGACAGATGTCCATTTATTTCCTCTGCGGCTGAGCAGTTCAAGGCTGCAGCTGCACCATGGGACTTCCCTGTCCCCTCTTCAGGTCCGTGCTCCTGCCATGCCCTGACATCTCACCGAAACAAAGCCAGCGCAGGCACTGTATTTCTTCCCAGTTATATACTGGTTTCCATGTGGACAGACCCCTGGCACTTGGGCATACGGGAACCCGTGGTGTATGACAGTAGGTCTTTTACCTGGGTAGTGAGTGAGATGGGACGAACATGAACTTGTGAGCGTGACCTACTTGAGAGGCATCAAACAAGCAATAAAAAAAAACCCCAACAGACTGGCCATGGCGCCTACACCCGCCTGTTGGAGCGGCTCCTTCCTCAGCAGGGCCAGCCGGGCACTGCTGCAGGCAATGCTTAAGGCACAGGTACCTCCACCCATGACCTACCCGTCAAATACAAAGTCCGGGGAAAATGTCTAGGTAGCATGAGGGACAGAATTCAGTTCCTCCTGCACCTTCTTACGTACTTTTCCTGAGCTAAAATAATTTAGATTTCATCTGTTTTAAAAAGCCTGTGACTCTCCGAGCCACATGTACTGTCCTCGCAGGGCACAACAGGGTGCAAATCCAAACACCACCGACCTTCAAAACAGTTCACAGTAACGCCTGTGGGCTACACCCACTGCAGCCCATGCCCTGCACAGACACACCAAGAAGAGATATGCTGAATCCTTTCTGCGGCTTAATCTGTAGTTAGGCATAAATACATTATTTTTTTTTCTATTCTACAGAATTCCTTTTTCTCTGGACCCAGTAGGGTCACTACACAGTGGTATTTCTGCACACGCCGCTCTGAATGGATGTTTCAAATGGGACACAGCACTGGGACTGGTGTTCTTCCAGCAAGCGTTAGGAATAATATTTGGAGAGTGTTTCGGTTTTGTTGCTTTTTTCTCCAAAAGTAAATATTTTTGGAGGAAAAAAAAAAAAAAAAAAAGATGACTGGTAAATATGTGGCAATTTCACCACGCTTCTTACCTAACACAAAATGAAGATGCAGGTGCTTTACTTGCAGAAGCCCAGGGCTCTGTGAGAAAGCCCTGAGCTGGGAACAGTAAGAGAAACCAGGGGAAGCCCTAAGAGCCGTCGGAACGAGCCCCAGGCCCAGTGGTGCCGGACACCGGGGTTTTAACACCTCTGGCCACGAGGAACAAACGCCAGACCTGGTGAGCAAACGCACCGAGCTGCAAAACACCCCTTGTGGGCTGAACCAAACCAGCTACTGAATATCTGAGTAAGTACCTTCACAAAACACAACGAGGTTTAATGGGAGATAACAGAATCCAAGTGATTGTTTCCCAGGATAAATGCCTACAGGAGTTTTCGTCTTCTGATCCTTAAAACGCCTTACAAGAACAAGCCCTGACTGAAAATCAGTCTGGAAAGGCTACAGCCGGGATGTTTTGTCCACAAGCAGTGACGGTGTATCCATAGGAAACGCAGTCTGCAGACTGGAAAAAGCCAGGAAGAAAAACCCCACGCAACCCACAGGTTCCCTCTCTAATGAAGGGAAGAGCCCTGAGCCATTCAGTGGGTGACTGGGAGCCTGTCACAGAGCCAGCACTCCTGCTGTAAGAGGGGTTAACTCCTGCCTGCCTTAGCTTGAGGAAAGGAAAACCAAGTCCCCGGCTGCCATCTGAGTCTCTTTAATAAAGAGGATAAAAGAAGAGGCCCAACGCGCTGCCCTGTGCCGCACACAGACCAAAGAAGACACCTGCCTCTTTGTCGAGAGGCGCTGACGTGGCCGGCGTGGGCAAGTGGAGCCGGTGGCATCGTCCCAGCGCGGCTTCGTGTCCCGCACAAAGGCCTCCTGTGGGGATCTTGAATCCTGCCGGCACACAGGGGAGGGGGCATTTGGCTCCCCTCTCCGCAATCCGCTTTCTCAGCGGAGTAGTGCAATGCCAAGAGTGGGAAATCAGTGGGTTATGGGCTCATTCATTTCTCAGGCATCATTAGGAATGGGCAAAAGATGGAGGATTTTTTATTCACTGATTCACTGAGCGTTTCCAGCACAGAAAAAGGCTGTCTGGTTTGACATGAGAACACAGCTTTCAGCAAATGGAAAAATTCAGACTAGATCATGACAAATCAGCCAAAGGATTTAGTTACATGTTATGCTGCTATATATGTTTTCAAGAAAATTAAAAGAAAATTAAGGGGGGAAAAAACCCACACTGTTTCAAAACACAAAATGAAAATGTTTCATTACAAAAGGCTTAAGTTAGCCCTTTGTTTCAGGTTTTAACTTTAGTGTTTAGTGTTGCTTATTCTGCAAAAAAAAAAAAAAATAATAATTGTGCAAGTCTGACCACAGAGCTGTATCAGGTTCATTGCTGCCAGTCCAAGTGCCCAAGGCAAAGCAGCTGCCAGCTACAGCCTTCCCAAAAGCCCTCCAAATATCTCCTTTACCACGAGACCAAAAAACCAACCCAAGAGCCCCTGAGAAGACTCTTCCACTATTAAAATTCACCAAATGCTCCAGCCACAGCCCAAGCTTTGAATTTGGGTGTACCTTCCCATGATCCTAAGGACATACCTGCTTCGATGCCACTGGCCTCTGCTCCTCTGATGGATGTGTCCCCCTGCCACCCCCTGCTCTTAGGCAAGAGGTGAAGCTTTATCCTCGCTACAGGAGTGTTCTCCTCTGGGAGTGTTGTTCTGCTCCCAGCTGCTGGGAGCAGCACATGATGGGAGTGTTTTGCAGGAATACCCAGTGGTGGCCTGCTTTGTGCTCTCATTAGTGGTGAAATCCTACAGCCGGAGCAGAGTTGGGACATTCTGTTGAAACTTGGATCTTCTGTACCTGCTTCACACCCAGCACTGGATGCCAGGGGAGCAGAGGGACCAGCATGGACCGTTCAACCCTTTATCTCACTGTGTCACTCCAAAATGGGATCCTACTGCAACAGGATAAATAGACAACTCTGCTCCTCCAAACCTTCCACCTTGCTCTCTTGGCTTGCTGCAGCTTCCTCCACTCCACGTCCATCTCCAGTGCGCTGCTTAGCCCTGACACCACTGTTATCTCCCTCTTTCCCAGACCTGTCCTTTCCTCTCGCTGGATCTGTCCATGGCCAAGACTCAGATAGGCTAGACCTTACTGAGGCTCTGAATTCATGGGATATTTCCAGTGTGGATCATAACAGCTGCAGAACAGGGACAACTGAAACCACCACCAGTGCCTGGTCCTACATGGGGTGAAGCAACATCCTGGCCCCCGGACAGAGCAAACTTGTCTCCTCTCCCCAGGTTCTCACGAGCCCTTTATGAGTCAGGATCTGACCAGCTTCCAGGCAATTAAACTCAAATTGCCTCTCCCCTCCCTGCGATAGCAGGTCTCAGGTATGCAGCACAGGTGGAGCTAGGTGCTGGCTCTGCTGGAGAAGGTGAGGTTGATTGTCTGAGTGATATCACCAGGAGAACCTCTCTTGATAGGCCAGGTTTCCTTCTCCATCAGCTATGCAGGGCTGATTTCAGAGCATAGCAGGAATGAATTTGGCCCAGTTATGACAGTTTAATTCTGCAGAGCCAGAGGGACCTCCAGGCCTCCCCCTCACCCCCTCCTGCTTCTCTCTCCAGCCCTTCCCTATAAGCAGCATCAAGATAAAGGAAGCTGGATGCCCATCCCTGGGCAATGTGAATACATGACAGCTAGGTATTCCTTCTGATATTTGAAATCATCTGTGATTTACAGTCCAGCTGAGACTCATGTTTCTATGGCCAAAACACTTTCACTGCAAGTCCCTCAACCTTTACTGTGGCTGATTGCAACTAGTGCTCAGTTTTCAAACAGCAGCCTCTGGGATGTGACACTGGGATGCCCCACGCAACAGGAGATCCATAAAAATGGATGTAAAGATGGGTATATTCCTGCTGACAAAGCATCCAACATGAGCACCCCAGCACAAGAAATAAATGTTCTGCCTGTGTGGGACCGAAATCCTTAGACCATATCCTGAGCCTGGATGCTTCAAATGGAGCTGCTAGCTAAATCCATGCCAACTACTTACACAAAAGCCCTGATTTTTGAAGGCACAGAGCCCCACCAAGACCCTTGACCAAGCAGGGTCCTCCAAATCACAGGTGGGTTCTGCCCACCTCTGGGAACCCCTGTGGTGCAGAAGCAGCTTTGCTACAGAGCTGGACAGACAGCCCTCGCTTCGGAGGGAGGGCACGGTGCCTGCCAATATGCTGCCTCCCGCTGAAGACACTAACTCTGAAGATCCTCATCACGCGAATAAAAGCAATTACAAGCTATTAAATAAGGAAAGGGGAGCTGAAACCTTGTTCAGATTTCAATCTTCAGGGCGCGTCTGTCTGCGGGCAGGCAGCCAGCGCAGCTCTCCCTCTGCACGCTGCCGGGTGCTGCAGTGGTCCCTGCCCTGCCACGGGTATTTCCATACGTTTTTAAGGCAGCTTCAAGGTATGTCACTGCTGCTAATGGGACAGAGAGTCTCTGCCTCCCAGCAGTGCTTCAGAGAGCGGTGAAAACCCTCACCCTGCCAGGTGAGCAGGCAGCTGTGCCACCTGAAACAAGCTGAAAAGCTCAGTTTGGCTGCCCAACGGATCACAACGGTGGGCACCGCCATCAGTGGTACCAGCAGAGGAGCCGAGAGATGGCCCAGGCACCACAAACTCCTCTCTTACCCTTAGCAGGGAGCGATCCCTATGGATCACAGCCCATGGACTGAACAAGGCAGTAACTGTGGGAACAAGGCAGTAAGCTGTGCTCTGGTCTGTCCCCATGGCCACGGAGGCTACAGCTGGCGGTGGGAGAGGGTGACACATCCTTGCCCGCTCATGCAGTCCTCTGCAAAGGAGCTGATGTACAGCCAGACCAGCACTCTGCTAATAAATTCTTCAAGTGTCTGAAATCAGCAGCCCATCACTTAATTGGGAATGATTCTGCTTTCCATGTAAGCCACTTAAAAAGCTGTAATTATACCCCAGGAGATGAAACACTTACTATTCTTTAAAAGCTGACTGCAGCTCCTATTACCTGCAAACGCACAGGAAAAAAACCTGCCAACCATCCTCCTTTTTGATGGCTCAACTGCAACTTTAAAATGTTAATAAAAATTTTTTAGCCTGCTGTTGTCAGGAGTTTGTAGGGCACTTGCAGTAATAGCCCCTTTGCACCTAATAGCCACCTTGTGCTCTGTTCATCTTGGTGATGAGCTGGATCCGACACTGGACCTAGTTCTGAGGACTAAATGAATGCCCCAGGAAAGGAAGCAGAGCTGCTTTGATCCTGTAAATACAGCTTTCCTGGAAGTGGCACAGGCTGCCTTTAGAGCCCCGAACTGTCCGCACGGCCCAGGCCAGCCCCCAAGTTCATGTTACAGCGCTCCTGTTCCCAGTGCCTCGCTCCATGGAGTCTCTAGACGGGATCTCCCTTTGATGTCTGAGCCACCAGGCTCATTTTACTGTGCTGGTCCCTGTGAGAGCTGCATAGCGAGATGCCCTGCGCCAGGAAACGCTGTATCAGTCAGACCCTTTCTGGACAGGTACCCACAGCGGAGCCACGCACCGCTGCCGTCCCTAGTCCATGCAACAGGGAGTTGAACTCTTCGTGCCTCAACAAAAAGGTCATTCACAGACGACAAACTGTGTCCTAAACCAGTGTGACTTTCCTTCAGCCCAAAGCCCACGTGGCATCACTTATGCAACCAACTGCAAAGCCATCCTGTGCTGTCTGCAGTGACCCAGGACCCGCAGCCAGCGGCTCTGGGCTCTGCTGCCTGCTCGCAGAGACCACCCCTGCTGTCACGCTGCTTTCCAAGGAGCTCTCACATGCTCTTCCTGTTCCTGGGTACAAGCACAAAACTCATTTCACCAGCTAGGAATTTGTGTACTAATGGAGGACTTGGCCAGCAACCTGAATGCTGACCCTCAGCCACAAACAGGCCTGAGGTCAGTCATGCGGAAGAATATCCTGGTTTAATGATAATTGATGCCTATTCTGACCTTCACCGTCCTCAAATTAGAATGTATTTAAAGGTTGCAAAAGGTTTGAACCTTCTTCATTTGAACGTCCTAAACTTTGCTGCGAATTTTGCCATCTAGACCTAAATCAGGGTCCAAGTCCCCACTCTGCAGCCCACGAGGTGAGAGGTGGGACCTTGGTTTAACACTCAGCAGATCAAGCCCAACTTCTACAAACCCACAGGAGGGAAACCCCAGGACACAAAGCTTCGCAGGAGGGAAACCCTGGGACAGAATGCTTCTCCACCCACGCAGCCACGAGACGCCTTGCCCCAGAAAGGCCGTACTGAGGTTGCAGGATTGCTAACCCGGGTCCGCGCACTGTCAGACCGCGCTCCAGTGCTCTGCGTTAGGCGTGGGCACATACTTGCATTTCTCCTGCACTACCCAGAGCACACAATGCAAACTTTGTGCCAATGTTAGGCTTTCATGTCAGCTGCTACCTGATCTGCTGTGAAGTGAGAGCAGCGTGGATAGACTGTACCTGATCTAGCATAAACCCTGCCAGAACAAAGTTAACCCTTTAAATTCATTTCAGCAAGTTTGAACCGGTAAAGGAAGTTTATGCTGGATTAGCCCACTGGCTGTGACATTTTTGAGCCAGCATTCTTAAAACTAGATTTATTTTACCTTTGAGCTCTTGACTTGAATGACATCCCGTGCCTGGGAAGGATGGGATGGGCCATCCCACTGTCTGCACTTGGGGAAATGAGTGGCAACAGGAATTACACTTCAGGCTTCACACCGTGAACTCACAACTTGCAATTTCGGATCTCATCCCACCCCATGCACGCAGGTGGCTGAATGTGTTTGAAGTGGGAGGTTGTCACCCAGTCTCAAGTCCAGGCCCACCACCCAAGGCACGCTGCAGGACTTGGACTGAGCCTCAGTGGCAAATCACACATAGTGCTCTCACATTGGCTCAGTATTAGGCGCAACTGGATGGCTGTGGGCTTTCAAATGGAGGAGATAAACTCATAAATAACCGCCTCCGAACAGCAGAAAGGCTTTTAACGCTAAACCCCAGCTGAATGGTCACCCATACAGGCAGGGAAACGAGTCCTCACGTTTTAGACAATGTTCAGCTTCTCTGAAGGACCAGATTTTACTCTTGCCTCCCCCATTTTCCATGCAGTGACTATTTAACACTGACAGTTACAGATGCACTTGGTGACATTCAAGAAGCACTGGGAGATTTCTAAGGTCAAGCTTGCGAACAATCAGGAATGCCATAGTTGAAGCAGTCCAGGCAACTTTAAATCAACGCTTCTTGGTTCGTACAATTTAACAGCTCATCACTACCTTGTTTGGCGCATGCAGAGATGCTCTAAGGAGAAGCCAGGCTACAAGAGGAGGCTCTCTTCCCCAGGAACCACCACTAGAGGTGTCTGAGGAGTCAGACGTCAGCTGGAGAGGATGGATGGTTACTCCGCTGCAGGTGACAGTTTATGTCTCTGCCACAGTTCTTCCATGATGCTAGTCAAATAATTTAAACTGCATCACAGTCATCAAATCGCGCGCCCACCTTTTTCAGGGTGTCCAACATGACCCTGAGTATGAATGGCAGAAGCACCAAGCACCTGCAGCGGAGGTGCAGGAGCCTGGCTGGCTCTGCAGGATCTGCAGCACCACGGGTCCTCAGGATCTTGGTTACCGCTACTTGGGGACAGCAAAGGCCTCTTCTTCCCCAAGCTTGGGGAAAAGAGAGATGAAAACCTGCAATTGCCATCGGGAAGCCTGCACAGAACTCCTTAACACGAGGAACGCAGACACGCTTCAGCCATGTCTGAGACAACAGCTATAAAACTGCAAATGCACAATTATAATTTCTTTTAATTCACTTGCAACCACATACCCCACGAAAAAAATAATTCAGTCTGACCAAATGAAGCTGACAAAGACGTAGCTATTAAAGTCAGGAAAGTGTGGCATAAACTTAATTAGAGCAGCACACAAACCTGCCTATCCCAGGAGATCATCCTGGGGCCCTGTTGTGCTCAGAGCTGTACAAACCATCACGGCGTGACCACCCCCAAACACAAAAACTCACTGCTGTTACTGCCAAAAATGACTAGATCATTTTTCACTATACTGCATATATAGTTTCATTACTCTAATTACAAGGCATTAATTCCTAATTGCGCAACTAATTTCTGTGTTTGAAAAGGAAGAAGATGTAAAGGATGTTTACTGCACCCACATGCCGTTGACCTTAAGCCTTGATGCCTAAAGATGAAAGCAAGAAGGAAGGAAAACTTTGTTTTGCTTTCAAAGGCAAAGCTCTGCATTTGTATCACAGACGCACAAACAGAGCAGGACAGAAAAGCTCTCTGAAGCTTCATGACATTGCAGAGACGGTACAATGTTTTGCCAAGAAAAAATGACGTTTTTGTAAAAGGAAACTAAAATCTGTCATTTGTGGAAATTGGGACTTCCAATTAAAACATGATAAATTTGGGGGAACAAATGTAATGTTTTTTCCTTGGCTGGATGAATAATACCAACTAGCCTAAGTACAACGTCCTGATCAGTCTGATGAGGGAAGACATCTCTGCTCCCCAGCTTGCGGTGGAGCAACCTGTCCAGCTGACCCCAGCTCGTCCCTGTTAGGGGGTTTGTCCTGCAGCGGCCAAGGGCCGAGCAGAGGGGTGAGGATGGGGAAATGGAGAAGACATTCACCAGGCTTGGAGTTAGGATGAAGCAAGGACTGAGGGAGGTGCTCATCTCCTCTGTACCAGCTTTACCACTCCCATCCCTTCCTTTCCCGGGTGCTGATTTCACACGAATTCAGAGAGAACCAAAACAAGGCAGAGCAGGAGAGAGAGAGATAAATCTCTATCTGCGCCCATCTCCATCCCACATGGGTCCTGGGCAGGTGGGGTTGGAGAGGCAGAGAGTGGTGCACCTTACCCCAAGCCTCTCAAGAGGTTGTCAAGGGTCACAGGCTCAAATTTTACCCGTGTTGTCCGGACTCTGCTCACTCCTGCCCACACACAGACTTCTCCCCAGCTAGTTTACTGTGCTGCCCTCTGCTCTATCTCATAAATTAAGACAGATTTTAGAAAGATGTGGGGCGATAGGCAGGGAGGGAACTCAGTGACAGGGGCAGACCCATACCCAAACCTCCCCTCTTCCGCCTTTTTTAGAGTACTTGTACTAACACTATTCCTGTAGTACTCAAGAACCATTTTAGATCCACACTTTGGTCCAACACACTACAGAGAAGAGCTTCATTTCCCCACACAGGAGGATTTAAGGTATCGGTTCGAGTCTCCCTCATCCCCACCAGATCCCTGCAGCAGCAGGTTAGGAAAGGACAGCCCTCCTCTTCCTCCTCCTCCCCAGGCAGAGAGAGCAGGTGAAGCAGGGAGAGAGCAGCACCCCAGCTGTCCTCTGCAAGGCTCAGAGGACCAGCCTCCCTTGCCCAGCCCTACCTGCGGAGGCTCCTCAGCTGTGGCTTCCCCCCAAAAGACCGATGCAGAGCAGTCTGCAAGCAACCTCCCAGCACTTCTGCCCCGCAAGGGCTCGCAGCGGGTATCTCCGATCCTCCCCGGCAGCAGAGGTGGCTGTGGGCAAGGCTGAGCGCTTACCTGCCGGGCGGACCGAGAGGGCTGGCTCCTGGAAGCCAAGCCTTGTTTTGAGGAGGAGACTTGGGTGTGTTTTGCCCTTCAGGGGAATCAAACAGGTTTCTCCGTTCAGACGGCATGGTCTCCCCTCCCTGTAAGCTCTCCTCTACATTCCTCACATTCTCCAGCAAATGCCACGTTCCCCAGCCCTGTGCTGCCATGGGACAGCAGAGAGCAGCCCCCAGCTCTCACCCCACTGAGTTTCTTCCTGCTTGCCCCGCAGGAAGGGGGAGCAGGCACCCCACTGCTGCTCAGGTACCGGCAAGCCCTCGAGTCTCAGAGCCGCTTACAGCAGTGGTACCCCGGGACTGGCACTGTAATTAGCACTCAACAGCGACTGTCTAGCTCTAACTAATTAAATGAGGTACACAGGTGTGATTATCGCTATTCACTGCAGAGGAAATTGCCAGGTACTCTCATCTTTCTCACTTTATTTCCCCTCCTAATTGCTGTGGTCAACTCAAGATCCCCGAGGCCCAGCTTTGGTGAGTCTCCGAATGGACACAGCAAGACCCTTGGATGCACTTTTTGCCAGTTCCTAAAGATCGGTGGTTGGGGATGTGAGTTTAGAGTGCTTCTGAGAAGTCAGGGCTTCAGCGCAGCACTGTCGCACGTTGGTGAGAAGGTGGTGATGAAGCCCCAACCGGGCATCTGACAGGACCTCTCCCCATCTCTGCACCCACCAGCACACACTTTCCCCTGCCCCTGCGAGCCGATCAGAAGTAATGCCGAGTCTACAGTAGATATGCTGCCGGAGAGAAGTGTTCCTCTGCTCCTGCGCTCTCCTCACAGATCTACAATGGATCTGCTGTAGGATGGTGGGCAAACCACTGGTTGGGCTGGGCTGGGATGTGCTATAACAGGGCTAAAAACCCATCCCTGGCTCCCAGCAGCACAACGGAGATAACGTCTGAAAAGCCCTGATGTCAACGTTGTTATTCCAATGCCAGATCATTCTCTCTGATCTACTCACGCTGCAACACCAGCAGCTGCGCAGGCTCAGCTGAGCTTTCTTCCCCAGAGGTTGCTGGTGATCCCAGCTGAGATAAGCACGGAAGATGTGATAGTCACAAAGCCGCACCCTGAGCTCGGAGTGGTCACAGAAAGGTGTCTTAAAATTTTTAAAGTGGGCTGTTTAAAATACAGCCCCTACCTCAGTAAAGCATCCTCTGCTTCAGGGCTCCAGCTGACAGTGCAGCTTTATTTTCAGTAACCCCTGAGTCATCCCATCGTTTGCTGAAGGTTCGTTCAGGTTCTTTCCTGAAATAATAGTGACTAATAGCCTGGCCAGCCTTTCGGGTACAATAAGTCCTCTGCCAAGCAAGCAGAAGGGACACCCCAGGGTCTAAGGACTACGATTTTTTTCCAGTGTGAACACACTGTTCCGCAATGAATGTTCAAAAAGAAACCAAAACCCAAACCAAAAAAGCACCTTTTATGAACACTTTAATATTAAACACCTAAAGAAACGGATAAGGAGATCCTAAAAGCATAGACACGGAAGCTGGGCGTTGTTTTACTAGGTGCAGACAACTATTTTGTTGAACTGGCACATATGCAGGCTAAAACATTAGCTGGCTATCAGCATTGCTGTCTTCCTCAGAAGAAAGGAACACAGCAAAGAATTGCTTTTCCAATTAACTAGGAGGAGGTAAGTGCAGTATTAGGTAACATTTTGTTATTAGCTTGAAAATACAGGTCCAAGCGTATGTACAAAACTTCCAAAGACAGGGCTTAGTCAGGGGTGTGGTGGCGAGGCAGAGCAGCAGAGAATGTATTTCCAAGCTGGCAGCTCCATCACAACAACTCCGGTGCAGAAGTTGTGAGTGAAAGACACACTGCAGAGCACATAGCCCAGGGAGACACAGAGAAATGCCATGCAAGGCACTTGTCTTCCACAGCAGGAACTACCATTCAAGCCCCGTCAAACTTAACTCTAAAGTTTTCAGCCTCCGTGTTCAACCTCCTGATGCCCCCCAAAAATCCACTGACTCAGCACTGACCTTACGCATCCTTCCTCCACTTCAGGAGCCAGATCCTCCCTTGCTACTCCAGTCTGAAATCCGTATCAGTCCCACACGGGGTTCTCCATGCTGTGGAGGATCACCTCCAGCAATGCTCCTGAGAGAAGGGACAAGAGGAGACATTTTATTTCACTTAATTTAGCCACGGTTTTCTGCTGCAAACACTACCTACGTCATTTCAGCTGCTGGCTAACACAGTTGTGAGATGTAAGGCTGTTGCACAGCAGCACTCATTGAGTGAAGGAGAGAGCATTTGCCTGCTCGCTGCTGTACATCACACTGGCCACACACAGAGTCTTGGGAGCAAAGCAAGAGGAGAGCTGAGGCTCATCTGGGAAAGCCAGGGGAGAACTATGATACTGCTACAACTGCCACAGCTGCCACACATGGACAGCCTATGTCCCCCTTTCAGCTAATCTCCCATTTAAATGTGCTGCAGTTTCATTTTATTCAAGAAGCCGTGATTCCTTTGTGCACTGCAGTCCTGGGGAGGGGCAGCACCACGCAGCTTCTCCTTCCCTTCATGTGCATGGTCCCTCCAGCGCTGGGCTCCCCACGCCTCCTGCAAGTGCATCGCTCCCCTGTGGCAATGCCTGCGCTTCAGCTGGCACCTTGTATGAAAGGTGCGACTAAACCAGAGACCCATCCGGCAGCTCCAGCTCTCTCTCTCCCATCTGGTTTGAAGCAGCAGCCGTGCACTTCAGGGGAGCTGCTTTCATTTGCAGTAATGTAATTGCAAGGAGAATCAAGTTCATGCATTTCAGAGACTCAAAGTCTGCACAGGAGGATCACCAAGAGCAACATCATGTCCCTAAAACACTGCACCCTTGTCACCATTTAGGGCATGGCTGCCAAACACCGCTTTCCGCAGAAAGAGTAAAGCAGGGAAACTCTTCTAGCCATGGCTGTTGCTAAAGAGGAGCAGAGAAGTGTCCAAGGACAGCATGAACGTCACAGACCTCCCAGGGAGTGGGTTTCCCAATTAACAGCAAGAAAGCTCACTTTAACAAGTCTGGAAAGATGGAAGTCTCAAGAACAGATGTCTTCCAAGACTGGCAGAACATGGAAAGGGACCTTCTGTCTTTCTCACATGGACTAGGACAATACCAGAGGGCTGGAGAATATGAAATGTAGTATTTATGTACATACACGTTACTATACAAGTATACTAATGTAAACCACAGCTTTGTCTTTTATTTCCCAGTAAGGAGCGTAGGATAGGAACACACTTTTTTTTTTTCTTTTTCCTTTTACCCCCCTGTAGAAAAGGCTTTTCATACTCTTTGTTCAGTTGAAGATAACCATGGCTGACCATGCAGACAGCTTACCTTGGCTGGAGATTTCCAGGGTTGTCGTGTCACCACAGATCACAGCACTCCCTTACCGCCAGTAACGCTCATAAGTACATCTATGGTGCTCAGCAGCTTGAACAGATAGGGACAATCAGTCCCAAACGAGTCTTTGTGGTTTTATCCCAATTAAGCTCTTAGATAAACCACTCTTTCCAAAGTACAGCTGGATGTCACTCACACCAACAGGCACAGAAACCCTGATGGGTGTTTTTCTCCCTCATAATTATAGCAGCATATTCCGTGTTTAATGACATGGCATTTCAAAATCACAGCAGTGGCCAGAGGCAGAAGGTTTTTTGCCAGCAAGTGGCAGGTTTGTGTGACATCTGGAAAAGCACCATGCCACAGGGCCACCAAAACGCAGCACCACCAGGTCGCTCCAGAGCGGAGGCTAAAAGGCCGTCCAGCAAGTCTGTAAGGAAAGTTAATTTACTTCACTTTAGGCACTTAACTGAGACAATGAGATCAGAAGCGTCATCTCTCTAGCTTCTAGAAGAGGCTTAGCGATAAAGACTCCAGATTTCCATTCAATATGCAGTGTGCGTGTGCACATGTGTGTGTAGGAGGAGCGGAACTGGGTCTTTTTGCTAATATACGCAGCAGCAACTACAGTCTGATGCTACTTTGACGCTAGCAAAACTATAATTCTTACCACTGCAAGAAGGAGCAGCTTTTCCAAGCTGGTTAAATTCTGACAAACTCATGATGCTTCAGGAGAAAGCCATCAAACTCAGTCTCACTGGCAAGACCAGCCTCACCTGGAAACAGCCCCGTTAACCTGCATACCTCTGCCACAAACCCTGCACGTACTGAAGTCAACAACAACAGTCCTTTATCTTCACCAGTCCAGGAGCAGAATCCAAGAGGGGCATTTTTTCCTCTATACTATGTTAAAACCAAGTGGGTCTGGCTTGAAATCCCCCACCACCACCCCCCTGCTGCAGATCTGGACTCCCTCCTTGGGCCACGGGCCAAAGGTACAGGTAAGGTTACCATCCAGGTGTGTCAGAGATGCCAGCCCAGCCCAGAGCAGGAGGAACGTCCCATCACTCTGTTTCAACAACACAATCTTCTCCAGGGAGACATGCTCGCTCCTGCGGCAGGGGAGGAGGGAGGAGCGGGTCGGAAGAGCCTTGTTTCCCCATCTCCAGTTCAGAAACATTATTTGTCTGTTAAAACTGTAGGTAAATTTCATCCTGGAGTATCTCACTTTACCGAGAAATGGATTCTCCCTAAATCTCCTTCACAAGAAAAGCACAAGCACCTCTCATAAAGCTGTTTCACAGTTAGCACTGGTTGATGCTTGTTTCACTGCTGTTTATCTGCCTCCCTTATATTCTCAGTGCACTGCAAAGCAGATCATTTGGGATCAGCGAGACATGAAAATTGCATCACACAAGGAAGCTGCAGCCACAGAAACCACCCATAGGCCGGAGAGAATGCCTAACAGCAAAAGATTTAAAGGACTCAGACCGTTTAGGGAAAAAAAATTAAAAAATAATTTAAAAAAAGAAACAGAAGTGACTTGACCATAGTGTAAGACGAGTGTATCTAGGAGAGAACATGGCAAGTATGAAGGGCACTTGCATCCAAGAAATAAAACAGACAAATTGAGGACTGAGCTGCAAACTAGACACTTTCCAATTAGAGTTTTGTGTTTGGGGGCGGGCTGGTTTTGGGGTTTTTTGGCAGAGCAATGGGAATTAAACACCGCCAGCGCTCTGAAACATCAGCATATGAGCTCTCCATTTCTTGAAGACAGAAGCTGTCCCAGAGGAGACCCCTTAGCCAAATGCTAGCAGATGGGCCGTACGGAGGTAAGCGCAGGAAAGCTCCCAGCTAGCCCCGCAGGAGGTCCGGCTGGCAGGTTTGGCTGGCTGCGAACTGCAGTTATGCCTATACCACAATCTGTTCTCGCTAGGGTAAATCTGCCTGCCGTAAACTCTCTTCTGCCATGGGCACACTGCTACCACCTCCAGAAACAGCCAGATTAAAACCAGTTTGCGTAACTCTACAGTACATTCCATTCCAGAGGTGCAGTACGCATACCTTTAGAAACAGGGATATCTACAAGGTAGGAACCTGCTCAACTCTCGAAATCCAGGCAGCCGATGTTATGGAAAGGTGGTTGTGCCGAGTAGCGTAGCAATTCTTGCCATTCCTATGACAGCAATGGACTTCTGCCCTGAGGCATGCAGCCTCCCTGACCAGTCCAGCTTCTATTTGAACAGTTACTACAATATATTCTTAAAAATTTTTTTAGTATCTTCTAGTTGTGAAAAATTGGTCAACATCACTCCAGAGCACTCAACTCCATTGGAACATTTCCTGGTTTTGGCATAACACTTTCTCCTGTGTAACTATCCGGCCCCCATCCTCGCATGGAAGGTGGAATGAAGGTGACTAACCCACCAATCCTTTGGGCCCTTGCCAAGGTGACAGAAAACCAAAGCCTCAGTAGAGACTGAGCAGAGCTGTGATGAGTAGAAGGGTGTAAAACCACTACACCCATTCGTTACAAGGGAATCAAACTGGTTTTTCATGAGGTGTCATTACAAAGCACTGCCAAAATGCCAGACCTCACCTTCCTAATAGCAGGTAGCAGAAGAGAATCGTATATCCTGGGCTACTTAGTGCTAGAATACAATAATCTCACCCATGGTCATGAAGACACACCTGCACGGGAGGTCAGGAGCTCTCAGCACTGAGACAAAATCATCTTGTCAGCAAACGCCGGGCAAAAGAGAGGCTGGGTCTCAGTGCCAGCCTGATGGCATTGCTAAGACAGTAAAACATGTGCAATCTGGTACCAGAAACACCTCAAACATGCTCTGTTGCAAGTAGGGAGATGCCTATTTATTTCTCATCACCAGCTCAGCAAGCTTCCTCTGGGCTCTGAGGCAAACAAGTCGCTTTCCTTCTCCCATAATAAGGACCAAGTTGCACCATCCCTTACATCTGTGGACCTGGCACTTTCCAAAGGCTTGCACAAGCATTAGCGAAACTTGGTAAACAATTCTCTCAAGGAGCAGAGTCCAGCCTGCTCATGCCATGTTTGGCTCTGCAGTGCTGAAAGGTGTGGGAACTCGTACCAGTACTTGGTGATCACTAGCATCAGCAGATTTGAACAACATACGCGAGGATTTACTAAGTCAAAAGGTGTCCCCTTCACAGTTTCACAAAAGGCTGTACTGGAGCGCTGTAATGCAGCGTAGGTCCCTGTACTTATAAGTCACTGAAGGTACTGAGCTTCCACAGCGGTAACCACATACTTGTGTGAGGCAAACGTTATCCTCCACCTGAAATCTCCTACATATCCACCTCAGGCTTGACTTCAGTTTGCCTCCATGCCTTTTTCCCTCACTGGACATGCAAGATAATTTCTGACCTGCTTTTTCATCAATTGCTCCTCTTACCTGTTTCAAGTAATTACAACCAAACCACCCTTTTTCCTTTTTGGCACTGAGGTGTGTCTGGACAAGAGCTTCCCCCACACTCTGAGGGTAAGATTGAAAGGTATTTCTTAGGCTGTAACACTCCTCCTGTGCGTATGTTGCCTTTGCAATCTCTCTGTAAGAGAGGAAATGGGGTTCTTGGTTACCTTAACTCCACTTTGAAAAGCACTTTATTCCTCTCTCTCTTTCCCTCCCTCTCTTTTCTCTAGGCTAAGCAACAGAAGATATCTCCTTTATCTCTCCCACAGCTTGTCAAACCAAAAACAGTCTCAGGTCAGCAAAATTAGGAGCTGCAGCAAGAAAAAGCCAGGAAAGCAAAGTGAGAGAGATAAGAAGTTTGACAAGAGTGCTCTAGGAAAGCCTTTGAAGTCTTTAGCAGCTCCTGTTGAGCATTACTAAGAACGAAAGACTGTAACTGCATTTGACCCTAGATATTTGGAAAGAAATTTTGTTAATGGCAATTTTGCTTTGTAGCCTCCTGCTTGCTGACACACACACACAAAGAAAGATACAGGTTGCAAAGAGGTGGCATGACAAATAAATCACGGGAAAGTACAGAAGGATCTCACTGGCTTGCCCAGAGAACACAAGATGGGACTTAAGCAGGTGCTTATTAGGATGAGAAAATGAGTTGAGAGGAGGAAGCTTGATCAGGGATAGAAGAGGCTCTGGATAAAGCAAGACTCCTCCTCTGTTGTGGCCAGGGGTAGAGGCACAGCGATGTCAGGCTCCACCACAGCAACAATCCCTGTTTACTTGTTTTGGAAAACAGAAGCTACTCAGTCTGCCAAAAGAAATGCTGGGAACTGACCTAATTATATAGGGAGTACCAAGTCAAACCAACTTCAGCATGATGCAATGCTTCTTTCCGTGCCCAGCTCTGGGAAACTGCTCGCCCCCATACAAGCAAACCTCTGGTTTACCCTGCTTGTTTTAACCAGACGCGTGAGCGAAACCATGTTGCCTGCTGCTTGTTATCCAGCGGACTTGAACTTCCAGTGCCTCTTGTTTCTGTAGCACCTTCTGGTTGTTACCTTCACCTCTTACCTTGACAGTCCTCCAAAGAACGGGGAGATGAGTAACCCTCCACTGGAACTGTGTCCAAGGACTGAAAGACAGCATTTTTGGGGCCGATTGAAGGAGCAAGGCAGATCTGGCTGGGAAATGCCATCTAGAGGCCAAAATGTCCTTTTACCTATATTTTATTTTTGACTTCAAGTAATCATAGTGCTTGCTCCTTTCACTTCAGTACAATCCTATTCTCTCACCGACCACCTCTCTGTGCGAGGCCATTGCTGTCCTTACTTGGCAGACGAGGAGCTGAAGTTCTCTGCTGTGCTGCGCCACGAGTCCCAAAAGCAGCACCAGCTTTTCTGTGCAACACTGCAGCCTCTGGACGGGAACACACTGGCTGTCCCTCGGGGCTTCCTGTACTTACCAGCTTGGGTTTTGCAGCCACCTCCACGGCACACAGCAGAGGTGCGTCTGAATTGTCCATGTTCACAAGAGGCCATTCTTCTAGTAAGGAGCTACGAGTTTAGTCTCGGTTGACTACGTTACAAAAACTAGAAGTGGGCACAGCAAGGAGCAAGGAACAAACATACTCCAGTCCTTCCTCACCCTGTAAAGCAGGTGAGGTGCCTGGCCTTTTACAAAACCTTGGGAATAAAGCCATGGCTCTCAGCCAGGCGTGGTTTCACCATATGAATGTTCTTTTTATGTGTCACAATTGTGCTGGTTTTCATTTTTTTATACAGATGGGGCACTGGTACACACTTACAGAAACAGTCAGGGGACAAAGTCTTCCCATTAACACCAAATTTGTGCCGGCACATTGATGCATCAGACAGAGAGAGGCTAACACAGCTTAGGTCTTTGAAAGCAGCATCTGTCTCCCACTGAAATGGGATGTGGGATGACACAAGCAGATTCCAGAAAAACTAGGAACCACAAGGCTTTTTTTTGAACAAAATGCTGCTGAAGAATTGCACTCTAGAATTCAAGCTTTAAATATTTAACCCTACAGGCTGAAAAAAAAAAATGCCCAAGGTGGCTGACGGGTGCAAACCAGAACTGCGTGAACTGGCCCAAGCAACTCGCTAGTATTTACTTCAAGATCAAGCAAGGTAAAAGTTGGTAAAATTAGCTAGCTGTTAAAGCAGCAAATAAACATTTCCAGAAAAAAAAAGAAGCCCAACATAGAACTCTCCACAAACCAGCCAGAAGTTAAAAGAAAACTAATTTCTCAGCAGCATATCAAGATCACAGATGAGGTTAAGGCTCATCGAGTGAGGCACTTCCCATACTTCTGAAATTTGAAACACCAGAACTCCTGGGGAGCCAGGAACTGGCACGGAGGGAAGTTCCAGCTCTAACCTAAACTCTTGATTTAAAAACAAAACAGAACTGAAGCACTTAGAAAGATTATAGGGTAAAGTACACTTCATACAAATGTCAAACTAAACAGCTTGGTGAACATAGTATTATGATAACCATTATCTTGTGGAAAAGATTTTTTTTCATGTACTAAGTGGTCAAAGCAACAAAAATCACTATTACCAGCAATAACATGTCAGACAAGAAGTGAGCTTTGTGCAGTAGGATCTTCCAACCAACGTAGTCATTACGGGAAGTGAGCGAGCTATGGTAAAATAGTATGTGCTGACTGACAACAGCCACAGCAAAGATTTCTCCCCCTTCAAAATCCTGTTTATGCTGAGATGGGATCTGCCCTGCCTATCAGAGTGGGATCTGCCCTTTCAGAGATGGAACACAAAATTAGGAAGTCATTTCTTCTTGATTTATTTGGGTTATTTTTTAACAGAAATAGGCTCCTGCAAAATCAAAGGCGCATGCGTCCTTACAAAGAGCGGCCTTTTCTCAGGTTTCCTCCTGATATCTCAGCAAGAAGCTAAATCACCCACCAATCATGGAGGGAATAACAAAATCAGCTTCAATGATTTAAGAGATGGTGGCAGAACTCCTTTTTGGCATGAGCCTCTGCTTCATTGCTCTTGTATAGAAAAAAAGCCAAACCACAGAGAGGAACCAGCCATGAGAAGTATTTCATTAACCGCTCTGCAGCTACGAGACGAGGCAGCTGTTATCACCAGAGCAACAAAACAGAGGAGAAGGGTGGAGAGAGAAGAGGAAGGAATGCTGATGTGCGGGGTTGGGACTGAAGAGGGCACAGCAGGGTGTTTTTTCATAGTCCATAGGGTTCAGCAGCTGTTTCAAAACAAGAAGTCATATCAAAGAACTGTTAGCACAGCTCCAAATGATTTTTTTTTTCAATCCAGATAAAGCCGCCTTGATAATAGTGAGGAGGAGGAGGGACTTCAGGAAAACTCCCTGTTACAGAGAATTAGTGACATTTGCTTCAGTGTTCATGTTAAGATGTCAAAGCAATTACAAAAATCACGTAGAAAAAAATCCATCTAGGACTTCTCAGGCCTTAGCCCGGCGGAGGTGGGGGTAGCTCTGCACAGTCCTGGTTATTGCTTCATCCAAGCTCACCACTGGTTTGTAGCCCATGTCTCTTTTGGCTCGTTCACAGCTATAGTAGTGAAATGTTCCAGCTAATGCTACCCGCATAGGGGTAAAAGTGGCCTTGATGGTGACCAGCGGACTTAGCAGCCACAGCACTAGAGAGAGGAAGAGGGCCAGGTAATATGCCAGCCAATAGGGAATGTGGTACTTGGGAGGATCGTAGTTCAAGCCAGTCAAGATACGGGACATGAAAGCCCAAAAAGGAATTGGTTCATCATTTGTGATGTGAAATGCCTGGAAGAGAGGAAGACAAAAAGCAAAAAGCCAGATGATAAAATCATTGGGGTTTTCACAAATTTGTCTCTCTGATGGCCCATCTCATGTTCATGATGAGAGTGACATCCCTGACTTGACTGAGAACACATTTTCATAAGAAACTGCTTTGCGCTAGCCACCTCTGTCTGAAAGTGATGAACCCCTTCTCTGCTAAGAAAGCCAGCTACTTCTGACACTCCAGAGGTTCAGATTACTCATAAATGGTCAAACAAACCGAATGACACAACACAATGCAACATTAAAGCATCCTAGCTGTACGTACAGTGCATGCCCAGAGCACAGCGGTGCCATGAAAATCTATAAAACTTTCTCCTGTTCTCAACTCTATCATAAAAACTAAATAACTATGTTTCATACGTACGCATCTTGGCCTCCCACAATTCTGCCTGGATTTCCTTTCACAAGGAGTTTATAGTATGCAGTTAAAGTATATTCATACATCTCAGCTCATGCGGTTGCACACAATGGTCACCAGATGGGCAACCATTCATTATACCCACAGACAGAAAAAAATTGGCCCATTTGTGTGTGCCAGCTCCACTCATCTCCAAGATGGATGTTCAGTACAGACAGAAATCAGCACGAACTACAGAGCAGACACATGAAGCCAAGCGAGGCTTGCAGATGAAGTTCGGCTAGGGGACACCCACTCCTGTCCCCTCGCAAGTTCCTTCCTTACCTTCCCACACAGGGGAGAGCCTTTCTGAAGATTTTCTGCAGCCAGGATGTGTCCGTGGACCACGTTTTCCACGTAGGTGAAATCTACCAAGTTCTTTCCATCCCTGCACAGACAAAAGAAAGAAGTTCAGCCCTAAGGCAAGTTAGGCTGAAAATCCACTTGTAGCAAAAGGAAAGACTTTCACACAAGATATATTTATGCCAAGTTTCCCCTTCTCCCGCTCTCTTGTGCTGAGACTTCAGGCTATACCCCGTCAGAGACATGAAATCACATTATTTTGGAGACAGAGGAAAGACTGTTATTGTCTCGGCTCTTGTCAAGGCTCTCAAAGTTTACATTTCTGTAACAGTACCATTTTTAAACCTCACAAGTTACCAAGCTTCTAGGCATGGCAGATCCTACAGGTCTCAGAATCAGCAGAGTGATCCACAGAAGCACAATAAATAGAAACAGAGTGGTAACTAGCACAAAGTCAGTCATTTAAGGACAAGCTTTCAATTATGAATTTCTTGGCTCATGAAACTTACTCCCTCAAGGAGCCAACTTCAGCCCTAGCTGAATCAGATTTAACCCACTGTATTAAATCTATTTCTACATAGGTACGGAAAATGAAAGTGATTCTGCGTATCACTTTGAAAGAGTCCAGTGAAATCAAACAAATGGTTTGTTACAAAACCATCACCACACTCATTTGGCCACAAAACCAGTATTGCTACAACCCAACATTCTGAGAAAGAATCATTTTCGTTTCCTCTGTTCATGGATGAATGGCTTTTATCTGCTTTCTTAGAAGGGGTACACAGGGTCCGTATGGTGGTCAGAAAACTCAAATGAGGAATGCACATTTGAGCTGGAAGAGAATGTAGACTTGCACGAAGTGGAAACCTTGAGTTTCTGTAGGTCTGCTGCTCACAGGTCAGTCTGAGATCAACTCAGAAGTGAACTGTAAAGAAGAAGCTGAGTAGTAGCTTGAACTATTTCTTGCTCTAAAATTTCAGTGGTCCACTAGAAGCTCTGCAAGGCTCAATTAAAAGGCAAATATGCTTGATCTTATAATCAGAAATACTAAAACACTGCCATATAGTTTTTTTAATTGCAAGAACTAAATTAACAGCAAGTAATCTCAGCTATCTCATATTTAAAAGGATGGCTCTCTAGACAATGCAAAGACAGCTCAAGCTATGTCAGCCTTCCCCACTGATACTCTTTTTGCATTATGAACACTTACCATGGGAGTGTTCATAAGTTCCTAACACAGAAGGATTTTTAAAAAAAAGAATCCTGGATCACAAGTGAAAAATTAAAGAAACGTACTTTTTTTCCATGCCACAACACCACTACTGATATAATGTTATTCTCTTCCAAAGGGCTTTGTAGGTTCAGCATCAATTTTACCAAAAGCTATAAAAGCTATAAAATAGCTGAGCCTTGCTCACCCAATTACGAACTTCATTTTGCCACTCTTAGCTGCTTGGATGAGGATGGGAACCAGCTGAGGGTCTCTAGGACCAAATATTCCATGGGGACGAATAGCAGTAGTGAAGAAATTGTTGCCTGGGTCATTGGCGCTGAGCACTTCCTGTTGGGAAAAAAAGATAACCAAATCAGGAGAGAAAGGCTGGGAAGAAAAATATGGCTTAGTAATATATTCTAAGAACAACACTAAAGGGGGTGGGCGTTCCCCATTTCCTTGGGAAGACATCAGTGGAAGAATTACTGTCTATCCATATCTTTACAAATGATCCTTCCTTTGTTCCCATCTCTTTAATGAGAAAAACGCTTCTCTTTAATGACAAAAACAGACAAAAATCTGTTTTTCTTATTGAACACTTAACGAATTGATAGGCAAAGGAAAGAAACTCTTCGCCTCTTTCATTTAACACCATAGAAACCAGAGGAGCTTTGAAAGTTCCTTCACTCCATGAATTCTTTATGGCCATGTTGGAGAAAAGGACGACACTAAGCAATTAAATCTCTGTCTCTCTCATCAATCAATGGAAGATTTCCGTCACGGGCCTTCTCGATGGCATTCAGAAGGGATGTGACCCCATTTACCAGCAGCACCAAGTGCTAAGATGATTTAGCAAGGCATCTCTGAAGAAGATTTAATTCTATTGGGAGTTTCCAAACAACGTGTTCTACTAATTTTTAACAGCTGCTGAATTTTCTATTAAAAATCCAAGAGCAACGCATACAAATAAACAGCGAATACTTTCACTGTTTCACCCAAAACAAAGACATAGTTCCAAGCATATTGGGCTAGACTTGATTGCTACCCATAAGCTTCCACTTTATTAGTCCACTTTACTGCAAAGTGGTTATGCTTGCAAACGAACAGATGTTTTTATGCTGCGTTTTCAATTAAGCTCTTTTCAAGGAACATAAAAAAAAATTTTGGAGGCTAATATTTGACTTTACTGTCAGCTTCAGTATGGAAGCAAGTCTAAATTCTTCTTGCACAAAAAGCATAGATTCTTCCCACGACTAAAATGCAAGCCACTGAAAAAAGTCTCAAAAAATGCTTGCTCCCTTTGATTTTAAACATTGTCATACCGTATTTATACCACAAATACAGTGTTAAAAAGATCTTTTTAACAAGAATATTTTCAGTATATGGCCAATAGCATTAGCTTACAACATGCTGTTATGCTGGCATGCTCCTTAACTCAGTCTGTCCACATCTCCATCTTATCTTCTCCTTCCCCAGTCACTTGTTCACAATCCCAGCTGTACCTTCAGGCTGCACATCAGGTAAACGTGGTTCTGAAACAGCCTTCCGGTAGGAACACAGAAAAATAACTCCCCTCAACCGCTCTTAAAACAAAGCTGGGTCAGTTCAGAAACGGGATTATCACATGGCTCTTGCAATGAAAGCGACATCTCTGCCAATTCTTTTATTCTTTCTCTAGAAACAACCTCTGTAGCATAACACACTATTTCATTCAACTTCCCTTGTAATTTATGTCACAGCTTTATTATATTCTCTTTTTATTAAGTGAGTACGCTACTTAGGAGTTTCACCAGCCAAGGAAGACATAATTGATGACTTATGTATTTGGACTGCTTAACAGCTGCTAGGAAAGCATCCCCTGGACCAACCCATCAGCATGGCTATGGAAAAGGATGTGAGTCACTTGTGAAAGACACAAGCGACAGACACCTACTATCCTTCTCTGTAACAGAACAAATGAATCCACAGCCCACTAGCCTCCTCGCTGAGAATAAGAGGGCTGAAATCTGGCAGATTTGTCTAAAAGAAGGGAATTTTCTATTTCGGTTATACTCTGAAAACTCTGGCAGACATTGCTACATGTGCATGATTCTGCACAGATTTTCTTTACAACTGTAAGAACAAGATACTTCTTTCTAATGAAAGAGAGATTCTGGAGAACAACAGAGATCTGTTCAGTCTTGAAGAGCCTGTTGTGTCCCCAGGGCATGTCCTACTTTTAGGAGTGCAGTTTTAAGCATCAAAAATAACAATCTTAACCATATGATGACAAATACCTTTTCCTGTAGGATCTTCGTCTCTGTGTAATAGTCGATAGGTTTTTTTGCATAAGGGAGGTCTTCTGATCCATTTTTTATGTCTGTGCCCTCAAAAACGACACTGGCACTGCTAGTTAACACCAGTTTCTGCAGTAGATGTGAAAGAAAATAGTTGTTTAAAGCCTAAGACAAAAGGGTCATTATTTACGAAGGCTGAGTAAAGACAATGATAGTGTTTAATCAACTGATCCTACAGATAATAAACTCAGTCTAGAAGAACACAGGCTAACAGAAGGTGATCTGCAACTGCAGGTAAGAAAATTCCCACTCTTTTAATTGACGCGACACATTGTTTAGTGCTACCTAAAGGAGATTAAAACATTTCAACCAACATCCAAGGCAGCCAGTCAAGGGGAAAACATCTCCAGGAAAATCAGAGTGCCCACTTGGCTGGGCACATTTTAGCACTTAACACGCAATGAGTGTTTTTAAGATATATTTGCTCATCTTGATGATAACAATATCACGGTAGGTTAAACCAAAAGAGAATTCTTATCTTGAGTGTTTTTGTTGGATAAAAACGTACCCCAGTGGATTTAAAACAGGAAGTCAGTGATGTATTTCAGTAATCAGAAACATGTGGCTTTAAACAAGATCGACATTGTAATAGAAAGTTGAGTAGATCCAACAAGTCCCAACAAGGCTTAACTCCTCGCTCTGACAGAATCCAGACTAAGCCTGAAGGTAAACACTGCATGGCCCATTTCCTACAACAGCTTATGACACGAGGCGCGGGGGGGGGACATGACACCAACAACAAAACTGTGGGGCTGGGAGTCCTATGTGATATACATCATTTCATTCTAAACATTATCACTTCTGCATTTGTACATGGACACTGCGCAAAATGCATGCGTTGAAGGCAACGGCTCGTCCCAAAATAAGTAAGAGATCTTCACATGCACTGCGCTTGAAAATTTGCTAAAAATTTAAATGAAAATTCATGCAATATCAAAATAACATGAGGAAAAAAAAAAACAAACCAAAAAATTTGCCTGAACAGCAGCCTGGTTTCCTCTGGCTCTTTCTTTTGTGGGCAAATGACTTTCTAAACCAAATTATGGCATAAGTGTGTTCTTCTCATTATATGTCAAAGAATTCATGTAGGTAATACATGCCATGAATGCTTCCGCTGCTGGATAAGCTACCTTTAGAGCTGTCCTCTTATTAAAGCATGAAAGAATACACTTGTCAGTCATGGTTCTCCCGTGGGTGATTCCCAGACATCTAGCAGGACAAATTGTAATAGATGGTTTTCCTGCAGTCAGGAAGATTGCAACGTGTAGGTTTTCTGTGGTAAACATGGGCTGAGCTTACACCAGACACTAAGTGTGAGACCAACAGAGTCCCTCTCTTCTACTAATTTTCACAGAACAAGTAGCAATTCAGTGTTTGAGAGACCCTTGCTCCTCTATCAAACTAGATTAAAATTGGTCCGTGCTGCAATTGTTATAAAGTCACTTAGTGACTTTTTAAGTCACAAGTCTTATAGTCTTCATGTGCTTTTCTACCCTTACCTGCACTCCAGCTTCTTTGCAGGCTTCAATGACTGCTTTGGTTCCCATAAAATTCACCTTATAAAAGAGTTCCCTGTTGTCACTTGAAGGTGCTGGCGATGCACAATGAAATGCCACTGACACACCTTGTAAAGCCGGGAGCAAAGCCTAGAAGATACATCGCGTGAGACAGCAATGAAGCAACAGCAATAGTGCCTACCCAGAAAAAATAAAAAGGAAGGAAATAAAACACAGTTCTTTTTCTCATGGAAATAAACCCACTAAATTTCAAGTCATGTTCTTTCCATAAAGGTGGGCAGCTGGAATAGGATTAGCATCCAGGATCTTCACAGTGTCCTCTCCTTGCTAGGCAAAAAAGCACTACATCATCTTTTCCTTCCAGAGAAGAACCTGGGAACTTTCTGAGACCTGGAGGCTACCTAGACTTAACTACTTGCAAAAGTCTCAAGTGCAGGTTTGAGACTCAAAATTACCTGGAGACAGGAGTTAGAAAACTCAGCAAGCAGCAGGTTTAACAGCCAACAGCACCCCATGGCACTGTCTGTGTTTGAGATGACTGGCACAAAGCTCCGAGACATGATACTTTCTACTGGTGGGGAGACGTCTCTTCACGTTGCATGCAAATGTTTTCGCCAAGGCTCACATGCATGACTTGAGTTAAGGCAAAAGGTTTTAGCGTGCCTTAACTGTTAGGAATAATGCATTCTGCCGTTGTCACGCAGCTGAAGTTTGCCAGGACAGCACCCATATGGAATTACCAACAGTGACTGTAATTAGACTGCATATCTGAGCTAATAGTAATGCAAATCATGATACAGAAACAAGTTCTGTTATTTTCAGCTTCAAGCAGACATCAAGTATATTTCTTTAAATGTTTTAGATGAAGGTTCCACAGAAAACTGCTCAGGCTACCGACTTCCTGGGGAAAGGTTGCGAGGTATATCTAGGTACCCTTTTACCACCTGTGCAATGCCTTTGGGTGTTTTAGTGCTTCAGGCAAGGCTTGGTAAGCTGTTTGAAGGAACATTTATTTAAACAGATACCATTTCTATCTACCCACGTCATGTACTCTTGTTAGTCTGTACCTCTTTGTCGCAAAGGTCTCCCAGGAAGAACTGCACTCTGTCATTGTCGAATCTCTTCTGAATATCAAACACATTGACCATGTAACCCTTCTCCAGGAGCTGCTCCACCATGTGCTGGCCTAAGAATCCTGACCCCCCAATCACTGTACATTTCTTATCAGCCTGCAGAGACAGGGAGAAAAGCCCTTTAGCAAGCAGACACACCATGCAAGTAAACTGATCTGAACTTCCTGAGATCACAGAATCACAGAATTGTAGGCGTTGGAAGGGACCTTCGGAGATCATCTAGTCTTAATGTGCCGGAATTTTTTAGCTAGGCAGTAGCTAGTTTAATTGGAGGAGCCTAAATTCAGATATCAAAAGACTCTTCAATATGTCTGTGCTATCACAGTAACTTAAAAGTTCAGAAATGCTAATCATCCACATGGCTCACATGCTAGTTTGTATTGGGCAAGACTCTGTCTCATAACCCAGTGGTTCATGTAGGAGGGAAGAAAAAGAGGACTGGCTCCAACAAACTCTGCCCTGATGGTAAAGCAAACAGAATTTGCTTCAGCCACATGGTACAGACAATTCAGAATACTAAAACTGTCACCATTAGCAAGGACAAAACCATTTTCAGAGCATGTGAAACTTAGGCTTCTCCAAGCCAAGAAAGCAATCAGGTAAAGGCAAGACTTATCCTTTTAAGTTAGTCATTAGTTCTTCCTTTCTTTTTTTAAGCTTTTAAAAAATCAATGGCTAGAGTCACTAATTAACAGATTCCGGTCTGGTCACTCGTCTAACTGGACTGAGACTGAAGACCTTGCCACCAAGATAGAACATACAAGCAACAAGTCTGAGGAAGCTTTTGTACAAAGAATGCTCTGTCCTGGTTGGAAATAGATTTACTCCTTATTGTTGCTACACAAAATCCCACCTCTGCAGTTATACTATGGAGCTGAAGGGAATTTTAACCCAGTGAAACCACACAAAGATGACAATTGTTCAGAAGTTTCTAAGTACTACATCCTTAAACAAAGCCTCTACTGGAAAGTGTCAATTATCCACAACTGAAATTAGAAGAGTTCACTATAGTTTCTCAGTTACATTAAAGCATAACCAGTTATTTAGAATGGTGCATGCAAAGCACAGCCTGATTAAAATAGTTTTTAAAAAGCAGTCTGTTTGGTTTTGATAGTTGCAAGAGAACAGACGATATACAAAGAATATGTGAGTCTGATGACTCTCTGCAGTTCACTCTCCCTGTATTCCCCCACTACAACAGGTTAGCATTTGCTTTACTCGTCAGCTTCCTGATTCTCTAAACGCTGTGACATGCCTCCCCTCTGCAGTGTCCTCTCCCCGTTGAGGGGTCCAGCCTTCTCAGCTCCTCCTCAGAAGGCAGTTGCTCCGTTCTATCGATATTTTTACTTGTCTTCCCCGTACCCTTTCTCATTCCAGTGTGTTCTTCGTAAAATGAGAGCACTCGAACAGCATACTGCGCTTAGATGTGCTGAACTAAAGTTTTACAGTGGCAGAACGACGCCCTCTGTCTGGCTCTAAACACATTTTCTACCTGTACAGATAAGATAGTCCAGGTTTCTCCTGTGTGATAGTTTTCCACTCACCCAAGTAAAGGGAAGTATTCTAACTGGTGATGAGAAGCAGGCTATTTAAACAATCTTTAGTACACATTTATAATATGAAATACAATCTAGTACACACACCTCTTGGGAAAGTACTGAATGAACCAACTCAATGACCAGAATCAGTATAACTGCAGCTAACAGTGCTGCACCTAAATTAATTAGCTGTTTTAAAAAATGCAGGTAGAAAGCCAAACTATGCATGATTATACTGATTTTAGCATATGAATGTGTTGTGCTGTGAAGACACAACAGTTTGCTCACACTCTCTAGCACGATGCTACATTGAGGTTTTTCTGGTTTCTTTTTTTCTTAAATATCTGAGATTCACTGGTCTTCCATAAGTATAAATTCTTTGTATGAATTCTTTGTATGAATTCATTTGTATGAATTCATTTGTATGAATTCCATTCTTTGTATGAATTAATGAAAAAATAGTTCAGAAGGTAGAAATTTCTCTATAAAAAAGAACCACCAGTAATGTAACAGAACAGTTTAATAAATTGTACTCCTAAGAGTAAGGTCCAAACATCTCTCTGAGCTAATCAAAATGTTACTCTTTCCTATTCTAACTTCCTGTATTCCATGCAGTAATCATAGAAAGAGGTTACAATGGTCTAGCAGATCTCAGGGACCTCAACTGGGACTTCATCTGCACTACAACATGAAATAATGTTATAAGGAATGTAGAAATGGTTCTGGAGTGACTAGATCTCCAGACCAATGGATCTGGCAAACTGACAAAGCCACTGGAGTTCTTCTGGGGCACGTTGGAGCATCTTTGGATCTCTTTGGAACTAACGGCAGCAAATGATTCCTTGGAAAATCACATTTCCCCCACCAATATCTCCAGAATTAGTATTAATGCAGGAACAGTCTCATGTCTTCCCCAGTCATGTTCAGAAGAAATATCTATGAAAATACATTTCTGCTTCATAAAGCACCATTTAAGTCCTTAACTTACCGATCTGAGGCGTGTGGCCATTTCTCAGATGATTCACTATCAACCTGATTCCTTTAGAAAAGGAGAATATTATTTTATTCACAATACAATACTTTACTTAAGCATGCCATTAACACAAACCAAACTTTTTTCCTTTAAACATGTTTCAAGTTATAGAAATCAAGGTTTGAAGCCATTATGCTAAAGCAGAAGCATGAAAAGAGTGAGTTAATTCTCTCTGCCCTGATGAACAAAATAAGCGGTACAAGAGTAACAGTAACATCAAATAGCTTTTTCAAAGGCATAATTTTAATATAGTAAAATACCCTTGATAAAAAAGGCACCATTTTATTTTAGCTAGTACTAGCTTCATGCACTTCCTTTAAGTCTGAATATTTATACTCCAGATAACATGAACACAATTGCAGGTTTTGGCAATGTCCTCTTCAAAAATATAATTGCTCAAGGGTGTTTGGAACAACAAAATAAAACTGAAGTTCAAGCACTTCAGCAGCACCATGCCGCCTGTTCCACAACAGCAGACGCAACACGGGAGAAACACCGGCACTCACTGGTGCCCATCAGCAAAGAGAGGGGAGCCAGTGGTGAGATTTTCCAAGTTTTCACATCGCAGGCTGTTGATGCCACTGGTTTCATTAATATACACTCTTCCTCCCAGCAATAGCAAACCAAATTCGCAACTCAGCTGGGATCCTACTGTGTGGGGTATAATTGAAAGACAGAAAAAGACAACATGCCTATTCAGATCTGTTTCCAACACAAAGACAAGATGCACACTGAGATTCCTCATGGCTTTACGGTCACTTTAAACCGTCGCTATGATACACTACTGCTTTAGAGGCTAATTTGATTCCTTATTTCTAGTCAGTGCTTCCCACTATCTTGTACTATTCATGCACTGAGATGAATCAAGGCTATGACTACCTGAAAATTAATCATTTTCTGCCTGAGTTGGGTTTCAGCCAGAGCAGCTCTCTGACCCATCTCACTTCACAAACACTAGTGCCAACACAACTGGATGAGATCCAGAACAGCTACACCAATGTTGCTATAAAGATATCACAGTATCATGCCTCATGCAAGCAAATACATCTGCTGGACTGGCTCACTGCAAGCTACAGAGTTTGGCACTCTTGGTTTTTCATTTTTCTGAAAAGCCCTTTGAAATAGCAAGGAAAAAGCCAAAGAACAGGTAGGATTGGTGTCTGTCCAGCCAGGAACACCAAGCTGGTTTGAAAATATGGGCACAGGGTGATCTACCCTCCAGTTGCCCCCTCATCTCCCTTTACACAGGCCTTACCCCTCTCCAAAATGCAATTTTTTAAATGCTCCATCTCTCTTCCCTCCAGCTCTTTCACGCCCCCCCCCCCCCATCCCAGAGCCCTCCCACCCTCCTCCCACCCTTCCAGAGCCCACCAGCTTTCCTCACACCCCTTTCCACCCTGCCCTTCTTCCCTGCGGCCTCCCCTACCCCCAGCACCTCAGACCCCAGCCTCCCTCCCCACGACCTTCCCCACAGCCCCCACGACCTGCCTCGCCCGCCGGGCCCCCTTCCGGTCCCCCGGACCTTGCTGCCTCCAGCCCGCCCCCTCACGACCCCCAGGCCTCCTCAGGCCCCTCAGGCTCCCTCACCCCGACCCCCCTCCGCTCACCGCACCGCCGGCGCCCTCAGCCCCGCGCTGCCCGCCCTCACGCTCGGTCCCGCCCCCGTCCCCGCCCCCTCCCTCCTGCCCACCAATCGACACGGGCGCTTCCAGAAAACCCCGCCCACTCCCACGGCCTCGCCTCCCGCCCGCCCTGGGCTGAGCATCGCGCTAGCCGGCTCTCGCTCGCTGATTGGCCCGCGGCCTCCTCCCTTCGGCCAATCGCCTTGACGGAAGGGGGAGAGGCGCTATCCCTCCGGTCATTGCCTCTTGGCCCCGCCCCAGCCGCGCGTTGGCCAATCGCTATCGCCTCAGCGCCTCCCGCGCCGGGCTCTCCAGCAAATCGGAGTAAGGGTTGCCATAGCAACGGCGTAGGGGCGTTAGCCAATGGGGAAGGGCGGCATTGAGTCTCACCCTGACAGGACTGGAGGCAGCGGCCGCTGGGATGGTGAGTGCGGCCCGGCCCGGCGCTTTCCCTCCCTCACCGGCAGCGGGAAGGGGCCTCGGGCCCTGCCCCGCTCCCCTCTGGCCTCCCGGCAGCGGGGTGGGCCCCTGTCAGCCCGGAGCGGTCCCGCTATGGGCTTGGGGCTGAGGCGGCCGCTCTCCTACGGGCCTCACCCGCCCTTCCCGGGACCAAGCGTCGCGGTGCCGGCGGTGGCCTGATCCTCCTTTGCTCTTGTGTTGCTGTGCCAAGGCCTCCAGCTTGAAGAAACCCTCGCTAGGAGCTGCCTCCCAGAGGAAGAAGACAAGTCCTAAGCTGGAGCTCACCGAGGAGCAGAAGCAGGAGATTCGGGAGGCTTTTGACCTGTTTGACACAGACGGCACCGGGAACATAGATGTTAAAGAGCTAAAGGAAAGTATTTTCATGGTGCTAGAAGCACACTTCTACTGGGGTTATAAAGTAATAGGGGCATAAATGCCTAAATGCCCTTAAACAAGAAAGGAGATATTCCCCTCCCCCCAGCATAAAACTTTGTTGTCAACAGGTACATTTTTCTCTTTAATTATAGCTTTTTACTGCTGTTGTCAGTTGTCTTTAGGACCAGGCTGACCAAAATGCATTGATAGTATAGAAAATACAGAACTATCTCCTCTGTTAGTAAAACATCAAAAAGGGTTTGTGCGTATTAAAAAGGTGAGGAGAGTTTCCCCTCTTATGTGTTGTAGAGGATTGCATGCTTTGCAAATTAGGTTATCCGAGCTATGGAATACACCAATTTTATTCATGTTTTTATTTATTGCAAAACATTTTTGGTCCCTGCCCGCCCCTGTCCTCTGGGAAGAATAGTAATCAATAAGTTAGGAGTTCTTTTGCTTTCAGAATCTGCCCCTCCTATTTGGTAGCTGGATGTCCATATTAAGCTGATTGGGAGGAGACATGATTTCAAGCTCGCCGCTTGTCCCTTTATCAAAGGAGGAAAAAGTAAAGTGTGTAGGTGTGCATGCATGTGTTTGTAAGTGAAGGCATTCTTGGATATGCTGTTTATAGTAGTGTTGTCAAAAAGGCACACAAAGTGTTTGAATTGTGTTTTCCCAACATTCATTTGGAAAATATTTTTGTCACTAGAAGGAAACATTAACTGATCTAAGTTCCCTGTGGTCTACCAGGTTAAGACCTTCCATGTTTGTGCCATCAGATCAGGTTGTTGGAGTTCGGTAGAGTTGCAGGTGTGATGGAAACTTCTTTCATGGAGTTACTTGTCATGAAGTTATTTTGTTGAGGCATTTCTGTGTCTTCCATTTAGCCATCTTGCTTACAACAGGGCCTGAAATAAGTTGGTTTTGTCAATTATTATTATTCAGTGTCTTGTTTCTCATTGCAAAGGGAATACTAGTAGCAATTCCGTTGACAGGAATTTTCCAGTAGCCTTGGAAATTGCAATCCACAGCACTGTGTGACAGTTTGGGATTTTTTCTTCAAACTATTAATCAAGGAGGGATTCTTTATGCTCTGAGTGCCCATCACAAGAATTTTAAAAAGTGTATACCAAAACAGGTATGCTAAAACTTGATGAAAATCTAACTTTTCTCAGAGAAAATATTCCTCCCGAGACTCATGCTATAGCCTCACCCTCCAAATTCTTGCCAGTTCTGAGCTGTGAGAGGTCGATGCGATGGTAAGAATGTGTTTCGGAACTTTCTGAATTAACTAATTAACTGAATATGAATGGTTGCATTCCTGTTTTCTACAGTTCAGCGTGCCCTTGTGCATAGCAAAGCCTTGCTCTCAGTCTGCCCCTTACCTTGCTGTTTTCCTTGAGACATGGAGTGCGTGTTTTAAGATGATGTGGCATAAAGTTCAACTTGCTCCCTCCCCCGGTTTTGTTTATAGTTTTGTATGATTTATAATTTTTTTTTTTTTGTCCTTACAGGTGGCCATGAGAGCACTAGGATTTGAACCTAAAAAAGAAGAGATCAAGAAAATGATATCAGATATCGATAAGGAAGGAACAGGAAAAATCAGCTTCAATGACTTCTTGGTTGTGATGACACAGAAAATGGTATGCAGATTTTAAAAGTCAAAGAGAAAGCAATTTTGAAAACGGCTGAGTACGTTTCATCTCCTTCTGGTTTTAATCTTAACAACAAAATACGTAAAAGTTAGAATTGCAAGACAGGGACTAACCTATCTCATTTTTCAAGGTAAGGTTGAAATAATTATGTCATTAGCAAGTTCATTTAGCAATGAGTTTTGTGTGTATGTGTGTGAGAAAAGGGAAAAACTGAAATCAAGATTTTTATCACAATTAAAATCAGCTCTGGCCTGCAGAAAGCTGTCGGGAATATTGACACATGGCATGGATGACTGTGTAGCAACGCGCTGTATTTTCTTTTCTTAAGACATTTACAGATGAAATTTCTGCTTTTAAAAATTTTTAAAATGTTGAGTAAAACCAGATATTTAACAGTGGATGGTCCTGATACTGAAATCCCAAAGACTTACTATGAAAGAAAAGAATTCCCTGAAACCTTGAGGTTCAGGAAGCATCGCTGTGTCTCTACCTTCAGCTTTTGTACACAGAGTTCCTGCTGGCTGGGCTTTAAATTTGCTCTTAATTCTCAGTTTTTCTAATGCTTGTCTTTTATAACTTTATTTTGAATGTTACCTACAACATAACCACTACTTTTTTTTTTCCTTTAAAATTATGCTTACTTCTTTAAGGCTGAAAAAGATTCCAAAGAGGAGATTCTCAAAGCTTTCAAACTCTTTGATGATGATGAAACTGGCAAAATCTCTTTCAAAAACCTCAAACGTGTCGCCAAAGAACTGGGGGAAAATCTCACAGATGAAGAGCTGCAGGTCTGTCCATCGAAACCACATCACAGACCGACACTCGCGGTCTACCTCTGCGTGTCGTGAACACGGAAAGGTCCAGCTCATGCTGTGCCCCTTGGATAGGAAGGCAGTCACAGAACCTTCATGTATTACTTGGTTTCATATTTGCATTTGTTTAAAACCTGTGTAAACAGTCACAGTCTGATTCTCTCCTGGCAGAAATGGAAGAGATTCTCTCAGTGTCTGCTTGGGATATGGATTCTGAGGTTGAAGATGGGTTAAGCGTACACGGCTGTCAAAATCGCCTCAGTAGAATTGCAGTTTTAGGGAGTTACGTGACGTAAAAGGAACAACTCTGCTCCAAGCACTTTGTTTCTTCCAGTTCCTATAATACCACATTTTCTACACAGATTTTTGTATAAATATATATTATATACACACTAGTTTAGTAAGTATTTTGTAGCATAGTAGGTCTGATGTTGAACTAACGCTGTCCCCTCTGATGCAATTTACTAAAAAGTGGTTCTAATTCTGAATTAATCTAATAATTCGAATCGGCATCTAATTGAGTACAAATCTCTTTCAGGAAATGATCGATGAAGCAGATAGAGATGGGGACGGGGAAGTGAACGAGCAAGAGTTCCTGCGGATCATGAAGAAGACCAGCCTTTACTGAAACAGTTTTCTTTATTTTTGCACATGTGTATATACGTCCGGTAGTTGCCTCACTTTTTTTACAGCCTTTTATTCCTTTGGAAACAGCAGAAAACAGAGGTCAATATTTAAGTGGATCATCTTAAACTTGTGTCTCTGAACCAACTGCCAGCCTGGTTCCGTGTAGCAACCTGGCTGCTTGTTTGTGCTCGTAAGACATTTACGCTCTTTGTTTTTGACACACAAAGCACATTTTTCAGCGACAGTATTCACACCCTCCTCTGACTAAAAACCAGGTGTCAAATGTAAATCTCCGTTTCCCAGCAGTTGAAGTTTTTGGTTTGGGCCCAGCTACAGTGAATTCTTTATATGACGTATTTTCGGGGATCAGCTTTTTATACTCTGTCTTATGGTCATTATCCCCCTCCTCCTTTTTTAGTATGTTCTTTAAACGGAAAAAAAAAAGAAGTAAGTAAATAGGCTGCTGCAACTTAACTTACCGTTCTTCAGTTTGCACATTTTTACTACAAAAGAAGAGGAAAGTTACCAAGTGCTGCTGATGAAATGTCTGTGGGGATATTCGGTGGCTGCCAATATAAGATTGTATTTAAAATAAAGCATCTTTATTTTAAGCCATCAGAGCTGTGGGAAGAAACTTTGTAGGATTGATGGTGAAAGTATTTAAGAAGCTTAAGAAAATTATTAGCTGTGTTCTTTAAAAAGGTGCGCAAATACTGTGAGTTCTAAAATTTATTAATTACTAATGCTGGCTGCTATGTTCCAGCAAAATCTTCCCCATGATTAGAGTAGATTATTCTTACACACTTCAAAGATAAAAGCAAAATAGAAAGATTAAGAACTTTTGTTGTAAGAAAGCGAGTTTAGAGCTTCTTGTGTAAATTTCTCTTAATTTGAGCCAAATTCTGCCAACTACAGGGAGAATCCGAATATTTCTCGGAACAGGGTGCTGGGCCGTAATGTCCAGACCATGCTTTTGCTAAGAAAGGTTGGGCCACGTGGTCCTTGAGGTCCTTTCCAACCTGATTTTCTGGCATTCTGGGACTGTGAGAACACCGAAACGCAAACAACCCACCGACACAGACACAGGTTTCAGCGTTGAGGGCGGGGTCAGCCCGCGGGGCTTGTCCCGCCCCCATCTGTGTCTCGGCCAATCAGCCCCGCGCTTTCCCTGAGGACCAGGACGCTAGCCAATGAGGAGCGAGGTTGCCGGTAGCCGGTGGGATGGTGAGTGGGGCGGGCCTGCCGGCCTCTGGAGCGCCTCAGTGCCGGCGGGCCACGGACTCGGGGACCCGGCTGGGCCTTGGGAACCTCCCTCGGGAGCGCCTCAGGAGGGCTGGGGCCTCGCTGACGGGGCGATGGGCGAAGGGGGGCTGCGGCCGTTGCCGGTCCCCGACCCCGCGCTGAGGGTGGCGGGTTTCCCCGCAGGCTTCCAGCAGCGAGGGAGGAGCCGGCGGGGCGAGGTCCCCGACGACGGAGGAGCCGGCTCTCGCCTTCCCGGTCACCGAACAGCAGAGGAGAGAGCTGCGAGAGGTCTTCGAGTTGTTCGACTGCGATGGCTCGGGCCTGATGGATGTCAGCGACTTGAAGGCAAGAAGCTGACATACCCCAGTGCAGATACAGGCTGGGTGGAGAATGCCTGGAGAGCAGCCCTGGGGAGAAGGACTTGGGGGTGCTGGTGGATGAGAAGCTCCACATGAGCCGGCAATGTGCTCTCACAGCCCAGAAACACCCCACAGCCTGGGCTCATCCCCAGCAGCGTGGGCAGCAGGGCGAGGGGGGGATTCTGCCCCTCTGCTCCGCTCTGGGGGACCCCCCTGCAGCGCTGCCTCCAGCCCTGGGGCACCAACAGCAGAAGGACACGGAGCTGTTGGAGCGGGGCCGGAGGAGGCCCCGGAGCTGCTGGGAGGGCTGGAGCCCCTCTGCTGTGGGGACAGGCTGAGAGAGCTGGGGGGGTTCAGCCTGGAGAAGAGAAGGCTCCGGGGAGACCTTCCAGCCCCTTCCAGTCCCTAAAGGGGCTCCAGGAAAGCTGGGGAGGGACTCTGGAGCAGGGAGGGGAGCCATGGGACGAGGGGGAAGGGTTTTCCACTGGAAGAGGGGAGACTGAGATGAGATCTGAGGAAGAAATTGTTTGCTGTGAGGGTGGTGAGCCCCTGGCCCAGGTTGTCCAGAGAAGCTGTGGCTGCCCCATCCCTGGAGGGGTTCAAGGCCAGGTTGGACGGGGCTTGGAGCAACCTGGGCTGGTGGGAGGTGTCCCTGCCCAGGGCAGGGGGTGCCACTGGGTGGCCTTTAAGGTCCCTTCCCACCCAAACCATTCTATGATTCTATAACATTAACCTGTGCTGCAGGTACTTTGTTTAGGCAGGCCTGAAAGAAGGCACAGATGTGCGGGATATCCTTTGTAACCCATTTCACGTGTGGAAAATCACATCACTGCAGTATCACTGCTGTACTACCCTGCCTGCGGTGGGAGTTTGTAGAGTGTAGCTTGTCTGCTTCTGATTGAACTCAGCCCGGATCAGTAGGAGGGTTAGGTCCTTCTTCTGTGATGCTGTGGAATAAATCTCAGGAGCCTCCTACCCTTTCTTCACAGTGACCCCCATCCTCAAGAAGTTGAGGAGGAATGACATTTTGCAGGCAATTCTCTATCAGCCCCTGTCCTCTAACTGCCTTTACAAAGAAAGTGCAAGTTTCTGTAGCTGAAGGATGTTCCGTCTGCTCTTTGGGGTGTGTTTGCACAGTCTTAGTAACACAGATCAGCAGCCTGGATCCCCTCAGGCTGGTAGAAATGACACAATTGTTTTGTGGCCACAGCTGCACTTGGAACTGTAATTACGGCAGTCAGAAATGACTGGCAGTAAACATAAATGTTGGAAATGGGGCTAATCATTTACAAGCACCTGATGAACACCGCTGCGGAGCAGTGATGGAGCAATTGGGGTTTGCCACCTATTGCTTTCAGACCACTTGCTGCGCTAACAGACTTTGCTGCCTGAGCTCTGAGTCATTATGCAGCCATCAGTGGGGTCAGGTTTGTGGCAATTTACTACCCAGGTGTCCTGAGGGGGGGCTGAAGCCTCCCTTCTTGGCCCTTGCTGACAGCTCTTCGTGGCTAATTTTTCATGGCCTTGTCCTACTGATGTTAGACAGCTACAGAACCCTGTTCTCTAGAGAGAAAATAGTGGATGAAGAGCTGTTGATGAAAAGTTGGCAGTTTTTCACCACTTTCACATACCTGCTTGTTTCAGACATCTTTCCCGCTTTGTTTGTGTCTGATTTGTACACCAAGACATTGTCTGTTTTCTCTTTTTGGCAGATCACTGTAAAGGCTCTGGGCTGTGAATTGAGGAAAGAAGAGATGAGGAGAATCATCTCTGAATTCAGTGAAGAAGGGTCAGGGAAGCTAAACTTCAAGTCGTTTCTGCAGGTGATGACTCAGAAAATGGTATGTGAGCCCAGCTGGTCATCAAGAGTGAAATTCCTCTCACCTAACTTTACGATGCAGGTTGCCACAGCGGATTGGGTCACTCTGGTTCCCTGCAGGGGAGTGTTCCAGGAGTTTATCTGAGCTATTTTAGAGATCTACCTTTGGGTGAATTGTCCTTACCCCTCTTTCCATGAACTATAGAGTGAGCAGGATGGCTAGTTTAGATAGAAACATCTGCATCTCAGCAGGAGTCTTCCCATCCCAGAGTACACACAGCACCTAGGAGCCCCCGCTTCCCTTCCTTAAACATTTCCACATGAAATTTCAGTTCTGCCTTTATAATCACAGGGCCATTTATCTTCAATTCAAGACAGCAGTGGGCGAATGTTGAACATCAGATGAACAATTCACCATCTGTAGAGAAATCGTTCCTTGATATCCACTGACACTGTCCACACCTCCTGCAACAGCCACGCAAGCTTGCGTGGTGTCCAAAGAACTGCCCTTTGCTTCACATTCCTTAGTCCTCGTTGCCTGTCTGAGATTCCTGTGGCTCAAAAACCTCTGTGTCCTCTGGTGCCTGGCTGCATGCAGGCACAGGCCGTTCTCAAGGAGCAGGGGCTTGCCTGGTTCTGCCTCTCCCATCCTTCCGATCCCATTGCAAGGTGTTGTGGGATGCCTGGGAGGTGACTGGGGCGTAGCTGGCGTGGCGTCCATGCGGTCATAGTTGCCAGGGTGTGTATGTGTGGGACCCACACAAAGAGGGCAGTGGAGATCCCCATTTTCCCCCTAGTTCAGTGAGAGCCCGCACCTGCTGCAGGGTTGTGTATGCAGTGCCTGTGTGTGTGGAGGGTAAGGGCGGTAAGAGCCAGCATTGGCCTGGCTCACTTTAGAAATAAAATAAAGCAGTAGCCACTGGATAATTCTTGGCAGCTGCTTCCTCCAGCAGCAGTGCTAATGCCCCTCTTCCTGACAAAGCTTGGCCAGGACGTTCCACACCAACTTCTCTTACACAGTTATATGGGGGTGGGGGGGAAGGCAACAGCAAAATAGCAGCAGTAGATAACCCTCTTCTATGGCCATGTGTTCCCCAAAATGGCATCTTGGATTTGATCACAAATGTTTGCTGGCTGACGTCCCTGACTGGGGACTGCAGCGGGGTACGATGTCATGTTTACACAATGGCATTTTTCATTTCCTTGCTAAGGCGGAGCCATGTTTGGAAAAGGAGGTCTGGAAAGCTTTCAAGGTATTTGATTGTGATGGCACCGGCAAGATCTCCTTTGAGAATCTCAAGGTGGTGGCTAGTGAGGTCGGGGAAGAGATCACAGATGAGGAGCTGCAGGTTTGTGAAGTACAGACATGTTCTTCTCGTGCTCTGCTCAGGGAGGGAGGGGAACGTCTTACTGCAGGGGGGACTGGTTGGGGGATTGTGCTGTGTTGCTTTGCAACGGACAAGATCTCTGTCTCACTTGGACCTTGCCCGAGACCTTTGTTGGTGTTTGCTCTTTGTGAACATCCACCCTCTCAGATCCAATCTAACCCAGTCTCCAAATCTCTGCTGTCCCCCAGGAGATGATTGATGAAGCAGATGTGGATGGAGATGGGGAAGTGAACAGACAGAAGTTCCTACGGATTCTGACACTGACCGACTCATAACTAGCAGGATTTTCTTTTTTTCTCCCATTCCCATATAAACAGGTAGTTACAATGTCACTTCTCTCCAGCTTCCTTATTTCTTGTTTGTTGCCTTTCTTGGGTGTCAGAACACACCCAAATATTGTTAATGTTTTGTTTTGAGCGTTGATTTTCCTGCTCCACTAGGGCAAGCAGTTTTCCACATCTCAGCAAAAAGTGTTGTTACTAGCTTTGTGTCTGTCTGGGTTGGATCTAAAGTCAGAGATTAATTCAAATTCTTCAGCCAGTCCCTGGAATTCTCCCTATTGTATTTACATCCCGTAGCTTTTCAGCCTGTCTGGTGAGTTAGTCAAAACATTCTTAATCTCAGAAAATCCTGTATAACTCTCAAAAGTAAGTGCTTATGGCAGAAACCTCTCTACCTTTCCTGAACTCCTGCATTGTGCAAAGGACAAGAGTTCAAGGGCTTGGGAGCAATTACTTTCCATAAGGTAATGAGCAGCTTAAGCTGTGGATTCCCCTTCAGAAGTAACAGTATGGGAGAAAACTGCAGTTCTGAGGCCTGGTCTCCTATGGATTTGTGCTTCCGTCCTAATTAAATGCTAATTCAGACCGAACGTTACTGTAGTGTTGGGATACTCACCGTTCGCTATGGGGGATTGTCAAAGGACCAGGGAAACAGTGGACTTTTTGTGCTAGAAAACATGTCCCTCCTCTTCCTGCCAGCTTCTGTCCCAAAACTGGCTGGTCCTTTGTGTCTTGGAGGCTTTTACACCTTTGCAAAAGGTTATGGATGGTGGCCAATGGGGCGAAAATTATTAGTAGGAGAATCAGTGGAAAAAAAGTGACACGGAAAAGTGACTGGATAAGCTACATTTTCATAAGAAACCTGGGTAGAGTTGCTGCTGCTCTGGGCTCTTCTGTCACTGCCAGATGTTGTTGAACCCCTCTTTGCAGCACTGCTGTGGCACGTGGGTAAATTTCTTCCAGCTCTGGCTGTAGTCTTGAAGGATCTTGCCATGTTGCTGAGAGTGCAAAAATATGCCGGTGTTTTGAAAAGGATGTAAAAAAACCCTGAAAAGTTTGCTGAGAAGAGCCTCAGAAAATCATTGCTGTCTTAGAAAGTATGTCTTACACTGAGAGAATTAAACAGCTCGGTCTGTAATGATTATATGAAGTTACCTGTGTAATAAGAAGCTATATAAGAAGAACATACCATCTGAAAAGCTCCTGAACCTGATGGAGACAAACCTGTCAGCATCCAGGGGCTGGAAGTGAGCTCCTCAACTACAGGAGAGAAATAAAGCATGGCTTGTCTTAAATGATGTTGGTTAACTGTGAGAGTGAGCTATCAAATACTATGGCAATGTCTTCAGGTGCCTTCTGCTTGCCCGACTTTGCTATCGCCCGACCAGTTCCCAGCTTGCTCCCAGGTTCCAGACAGATGGGGATCTTGCCTCTCCCTGTTGCAATGCAGAATTGTTGCTTCCAGGTGGTTTCTAGGAATTTTCCTGGAGACTGGAAGTTGCACCATGTTCTCTGGGATGCCTAGCCCTCATTGTGGGCTCTTTCTGCCTAGGAGCGGTGTGGAAGGCTGCTTCCAAAATACTCCATGCTGTCCTAGCAGGTCTTCTGTTAATGCAAGGGAAGAATTTAACCTCTTCCCATTAGACCTGGATACTGACGTTGGTTTGATTCTGCCTTCACCCATATCGTACTCATACCCAAGTCTGAGTTCTGCCAAATCCTAGCAAAACAAGTGGGATTTGTTGCTGGCGACTTACTCCTGTACTGTTTTCCCCACTCGTTGGCCACCCAGTAGCACTAAAAGTGTGTCCTAATCCAGAGTGAAAGGCAAAAAATGACAGCAGAATTCAGCTCGTGTAAAAAGTGTCAGGTTTTATTCTGTAGCAGAACCGTGTTCCTTCCTTTTGCCACTAATTCATCTCTTTGGTGAGGTGGGGAGCTTTGAAGTACTGTCAAAGATGGGTGTGTAAGGAATGTTAGAGCGGGACCAATCCCTGTTGCCACATGATATGCACATGTCAGGTCAGCCCGGTCATGGCTGACATGACCCAGGCAACTCCTCAGCCACTCAGAACCAAAGACAACGGCTGTGTCTGAGCCCCATGGAAGCCCCGCTGGCTTCTGCATGCCAGCTCGATGTGTGCCCACACTCCAGTTACTGCCAGTTTGCTGGCAGTAAGTGGCGTCTCCTTGGCAGAACACGACAACGCTTCCATTGTTCCAGAGTTCTCCCTCCTCAGCAGCCACCAGTGGTCCGGTGCGGGGGAAGAACTCTGTCTGAGTGGCAGTTTGCCTGTTGACGTGTGGGTGTAAAAGGGGAAGAACGTTATCTGAGGCTCGGTGCCTGCACTCCGGAGGAGGTGGATTCTGTGGCTCTGTGGTGTTCAGGCAAGTCTGACCACTTCTTTGACCATTTTTCCGATGCCATCGTAGATCTCATGAATGGGGGCATTGCACATGAAGGCGCTCGTGGTCACCAGCTTGTTCTTCACATCCACGTGGATTTCAGTGACGTGTTTGTTCACATGCTTGCAGCCAAGCTCCTTCATGGTCTCAGCAGTCTTTGCATAAGGCCATCTACAAGAAAAAAAGAGTGATTTGATGAAGGCCTAGAGTGAGAAGTTGGTTGATTACAGAGATGTGGATGGTCCCTACAGAAAACCTGCTCAGTAGGATCCAAATCTTTTCCTATTGGAGGAGTTTCTCTGGTGCTATAGAACCAGGGAAACCTCCAGATTACAGTGAGTTAAAAATCTGAAGTAAAGCCAAAATAAGACTTTGATGTTCCACTACTTAACTCCGCTCACTCCAGATTTTGTGTATAGGTTTGGAGAATTTTTTTCCACCAGCTTCCAACAAGTGCCCTTCAAAGCAAGAGCCATCAAAGTTCCTTCCCTGCCATTGCGAGAATTCAGTCATAGCTTTCCCATATGAGTAAGGACAGTTTAACTCCCTCCCTTTTGCCAAGTCTTATGCAACCATCCTGTTCCTCCCTAGGATCTGCTGAACTTTATGAGTCAGTGGTCTGGTGTATTTCCTACCCTGGGACCAAGAGGTGCGTGAGACAGGGTGCTGTGTACACAGGGGAGGCATTGCTGATTCTGTGATGCTCGTGGCGTGATTTCATATCAGCACTCTGAGGTTACTTACTTCTCACACTCTGTGTCATGACCCACAGTCAGCTCGCAGCCTGGGAAGATTTTGGCTGCCAGCACTGGGGAAATGCAGCACAGGCCAATGGGCTTTTTGGCAGCGTGGAATGCCTTCAGGACATCCTCCACCTCTTTGGAGATGATGCAGTTCTTGCCTTGGGTGGCCCAAGTGCTCAGGTTCTTAGCCACTCCAAAGCCACCTGAGAAAAGAGAAGCAGATTACACTGGAAGGTCAGTACTCCAGGGCAGGCGTTTTTCAGGTATTACTTAGTTGAATGCTAAAATGGATTTGGTGTCTGCCAGCATTTGTCAAATGTTGATAAAAGAATTAAAAATAGATAAACTGAACCTTTGCGAGCTGACTGCCAGGAGATGAGACGTCAAAGCACCTTTCTTGCTTCCATACAGAACTGAAGCAGAAAGGTGTCAGTGCTCTGTTGGGTAGTGTTTCACCCATGAGCTCTTTTCTGAGTTGTGGTGGAACATGCTGACAAGTTTTCACTTGTCTCTTAATCCTTGCCCCGGGTCTAATCCGTCCCCACGGAAATCACGTGGTCATCCTTTCACTGAAGGTGAATTGCTAGATGGACTGAGCTTTCCGCTTTTGAGTCACCTCCTCTCTGGCCCAGCCTCCTCTTCTCCTGATGAGGAGGTAGGTGTGCCAATGCCAGCACAGATGGAAGATGTCTGTCCTTCCAGTCCCTGCTTCCAGCCTGTCTTCTTCCCCAGTGGTTCTGCCCAGTTCCCCTCCAGCCCATAACTCCCTCCTTGTTCAAGGCTTATGGCATATCTAAGCTGTTCCCAAGACTTTGGGCGTGCAGACCTTGCATGCCGTCCTACCTGGTATGATTAGGGCATCCAGCCCCTTGACATCCAGCTTTGCTAGATCCTTGATGTTGCCTCTGGCTATTCTGGCACTTTCAACTAGCACGTTGCGCTTCTCCTGAGTTGGCTGTCCTTTCACATGGTCCACCACATGCATCTGGTCAACATCAGGAGCATAAACCTCTGCCTGAGGAGGGAGGGAAAGGTCTGTTAGCCTTCAGCCTTAACATGCTGTCCTAAGCATGTCAAAGATCATAGCTAGTGAATGAAAGCTGAGTTACTTTGTTAGGACCAGCACTTTGCTGGTGACCGCCGTGACCTTCAGGCTCACCTGCATCTGATACTGGCATCAGGAAGGTTATTGTCATAGGGAAGAGAAAGAAAGGTCTTTTGTAGCTTCTGCACGGGAACATTTACCCTGCCCTTAAAGGAATGAGGTGCTCTTAGGTGAAAGCAAAGAATGCCCGCTGTGCTTGTTTTGGGGTGTGAAGAGCTGGAGAGGAAACAGTGACTCCTTTCCTTCCTAGGAAAACGAGATGTCCCAAGAGCTGTTGGTGAAGCCATTTCTTAGAGGTTGCCGTCTGTATCCCAAGCAATCACCTTCCGTGGGGCAGCCCCAGCCCTGCCCCAGCTCCCCCCACAAAGCCAGTCATCCCCTGTGGGTGCTGCTGTCACACCATATGCCTCCCTCAAGGACAGGACTTTGAATTTCTTCTCCTCAGCCACTATTTTCCCAAAGCCAGAGTATTTTTTTTTCTGGAAAATGTCTCCCCTTCCTTCAGAACTCTTTCAAGCTGACATGCAGTGATTAAGAGTGGAGGGTGGCAAGCAGCTGGGTGATAGATTGGCCTAGTGGGAGGTGTCCCTGGCCATGGCAGGGAGGTTAGAACTAGATGATCTTTAAGGTCCCGTCCAACCCGAACCATTCTGTGATTCTGTGTATGATTCTGTGATTTTGGGACTATACAAGCTTTGAAGTTTAAGAAGGGTGTTAAGGTACTCGAAGGCTTTCAGAGACGAGCAACAAAGCTGGTGAAAGGGCTGGGAGGCATGTCGTGTGAGGAGTGGCTGAGGACTCGGGGTTTGGAGAAAAGGAACCCGAGGGGCGACCTCATGGCTCTCTGCAGCTTCCTGAGGAGGGGACATGGAGAGGGAGGTGCTGAGCTCTTCTCCCTGGCATCCAGTGATAGGACGGGTGGGAGTGGTTCCAAGCTGTGCCAGGGGGGGTTCAAACGGGGCATTAGGAAGCATTTATATACCGAGAGGGTGGTCAAACACTGGAAGAGGCTTCCTGGAGAGGTTGTTGATGCCCCAAGCCTGGCAGCGTTTACGAGGCATTTGGACAATGCCCTTAACAACATGCTTTAACTTGGTCAGCCCTGAATTGGTCTGGTGGTTGGACTAGATGGTCATTGTAGGTCCCTTCCAACTGAAATAGGCTATGCTATGCTACGCTATTCTTTCTTTCCTTAGAAAGAATAACTGAAAAATGATCGAAAAATAAAAGTAGGGGGTTGAAATAACGCCTGAGTGTCCTCCACTAGAGGTCCTTGCTGATCAAGGGATGAGTGGAGGACGCTGCTCCAAGCCTGCCGGTTTAGGAGGGAAGCGACTGCAGCAGCTCCGGGAGAGAAGAGGCAAAATTATAGACAGTGGAGGAAAGGTTTGGACAAGTCCCAGCTTTAAGCCAAGCAGCGACCGCACACTGTGAAGGCTTTGGAATTGGGTGGGCTGGCTCTGCAGCACAGGTACATCGCCACAGTGCCTCTGTCTTTAATAGAGCAATCCCGATTCCCAGGAGAACGGCTCTGACCCGGGTTCGTGGGAGGCTTGGAGCTGAGGGTAGTGTTACACAGGGCTTCTCTCCCTCCTCTTCCAGTCTGGCAGGGTGGCTATCCCGACTAGTGGCATGTTAGAGCGGCTGTTTGAGGGTCGCCTTTTTTACCCCTGTTCAAGTTCAACTCACCAGAACTTGTCTATTTTCAGTTCTAATCTTTGGGGTTTTAAAAAAATGAATTTCAAACAGCCAAAAGCAATAGTAGTCTTTTAAACAGAAACGCCAATGCAGGAAAGAGGAAGTGCAAGCCAAAAAGAACAGAGAAGGCATTTAGGAAAGTTTGTTTCAGAGTTTGGACGCACTTAACACAGAGCACCGAGCCAATCCTCCCGTGCAGCAAAGCTGCGAGAGCAAAGCGGAGAGCGGGGAGTCTCTGTGCTCGCTGTGGCAGCTCCTACCCTGTGCCGTTCGCTTGGACTCCGCTCACTTACGCTTCGCCATTACCCGTAGCAGCAATGGGGAGCCTGGGATTTGTCCGGCGAGCTGCAAAGCTCCTTAGAGACAAGAACCTTCTCCAAGAGAGAGGGATTGCAGAGCAGAGCAGGGCAAAAGGAGGCAGAGCTGGGGCAGGAGCCTGCCGGGGCGCCGCTTACCTGTGCCCCCTCCCTGCTGAGATGCACCAGCACGGCAGAAGACTCGTGGATCTCGCTCCCGTCGTACACCCCACAGCCAGCCAGCACCACAGCCACTCTCTTTCCCATGGTCCCAACCGGAGCAGGAGGATTCCCTGGAGAGCCCCAAATTGCTGTGCATCTCTGTTCGCCGCCTGGAGCCTTTTATAGCATCATCCCTCCCCCAGGAGCAGGTGGGGCCAGGAGGGTTGGGCTGAATTTCTTACTGGCAAGAAGGTTTTATTTCCAGTGCCACAGGCAGGGCATGTAAATATTATTTGTTTCCTCAATTAACTGCTCCCTTGCAGATCTTCTCAGCATGTTGTCTCCAAAGCACCCCCAGCTGACGTGACCTCTTCAACAGAGCAGCTGTGTTTTTCCTTCTCAACTGTCCGTTTTCCCTTCTATTTCAGATGAAAGTACCAAAGTCTTTGCACATAAGATGGTATCAAAGGGAGCCCCCCCAGAGCAAGCATTCAAGCCAGTGCGTTCCTCACTCTGCCCCATTTTTTTTAAACCCAACATAGGCAGCCTCAGCCTTCTAACAACAAGATTTCCTTTTCTGACTTTAAATGTTCTTGTCCTTATACCCCAGCTCTCAAGAGCAGATGTTTTACACTCAGTTGTAGTTGTTTCCTGGCCTTTGGGTCCTGACATTAGGAATCAATAACTTGATTCTTCATCTACCGGGAGCTGGCAGAGCCCTGACATCTGGAGGGGCGCGGGGCAGCGAGATCCACAGCATGTGGTGGGGAAAATTCCTTGCTCACACAAACAACTTCTTCCGTGTCCGTGATATGCTCACCGCTGAGACCGTTCTGTACCTCTCTGTTTCAGCTTTGCACTGTTGAAATTACTGGGGCCTGTTGAGGCTGTCTTGCCCTTCTTCAGAGAACAAAAAACTTCATGCAACATGGCTGAAGGATGGTTTTCAGGGGTCATTTATAGCAAATTTTCCTGGGGTCTCTATGATATTTGGAAGAGGCATGAAGTACATCCTGTGTATAATGAAATAGTGTTTTGGAACGTTCGTTACTCGTGGCAGGCGTGCGAAAGATATTCATTGCTAATGCCTGTGGCTTCATGTATTGCATGCATCTCAAAACTAGTGACAGCAGGCAGCGCGTACTCCTAGCGGCTACCTAGACAAGCAGGAACAAAAAGCACATGAGAAAGGACTTGCAGTCCAGCTAACCTAGCACAGGCTTTTCCTTTCAGTTAATTTTATTCCCCAGAACAGGAGCTAAACTGTAACATATGCGTAAAAAACACTCCAAGCCTTTTCACTGTTGTTTGTTTTGGTATCTAAGGTATTTAACTGTGGTTTAGAAATGTATTATTTCCTCTTGGATGAGAAAACAGCTGAATCATCCTGCAGCTTTAACAGACAGATTCTTCCTCCTTCAACTGCTTAGAGAGAACTCCTCTTAATGATGGAACAAAGATAGCCAGAGGCTGATGATTTAAACAAACTTACTGCTCGCTGCAAACCACATCGTTTAGCTCCGCCTGTTGCAAACTGACTGAGCCGGTTGCCCTTACTGGTGTAGTTGGTGTAACTGGACAAACCAGGCTTGTTCCAGTGCTTGCTTCCTCGTGCAATAAGATCTAAATAGACATATTGAACCTGAAGATCTATCTGCAACAAACATGTTCCTGATAAATAATACTTTTCAGTGGAGTTGTTCCATTCTCTGTGGGAATGTCTGCACACATTTATTGTGGTAGAGACTTTGGGATTTAATATTAACACCTTGCTTTAATCCACATCTTCCAGTGAAGATGGACGTGAAGGAACCCTGTTGCCTCAAAGCTCTTCTTGAAGGGTGAACACAGTTAACACTGTCCTCCAAAGCAATGAAGAAACCAGGAAAGTTTGGGAGCCGTTACAGGGATCCAGCTGTGTGATGGAAGCATGCCATCATTCTCCAGCTGTCTCAGAGAGCAGGAGGAGCAGGGTCCTTTGACGTTATCTGTGGACCCTGACAATCTGGGGCTGTTCTGGATGCTGCTACAGATCTAATGCCTCTTGGGTGATGCTGGAGGCCTGTCTTTGAGCTCCAGTCTGTGCAGCTCAAATTCCCATTTCCGACAGCTTTTCTGTCCCCCAACCCTGGCTGTGGAGCATCGCTTATGGGGGAACATAGAGCAGGATCTGCCAAGAGGAACGTCACAGCTTGCTGCTGCAGGGCCTCTGCAGAGTCGTGCTTGACCAGCCCAGAAATATTAGTGTGAAGCTCTTTACACTCTTCTACTTCTTTTATCTTGTCAAGAGGCTGAGAGTGGAGTTTGCTTTAACTGGGCCTGATGGGAACAGGAGCTGAGTCCTTCACGGGAGTAGGCCCTACACGGGTCCATTGCACACAAACAAATGGTGGAGGAATGTACATAAGTGCAGGCAAGTGTTGCCCCTGTTTCCATCAAAGCTCTGTGAGCTCTCACAGAACAGTTCTCTGCCTAATTCCCACTTGACCTGCGACCCAACATGATCCCGAGGACGGTGTCCACCTCTTTCTGCAGCCTCGCCTCCATCAGTAAAGACCTTTATGCCCCGATCACATGTCCTCCATGGAAAGCAGTAGGAAGCTATGAATAGGTCCTTTGTGTCACCTTTGGGATACGGCAGCAACCATGGCAATGATGGATACTCACTCACTGCCTGCTCCGTTCTCCTGGAAAGCCAGCAAGGCTCCTCTGGATTTATCCTCCCACTGCTGCTCTCCAGAGTGCATGTCTGCATTGACACCTCGCTCATGAAACCCTGGAGGAGTTCCCTGGGAGAGGCTGGGTTAGGTGGATGTGGAGTGACACGTGGACAGAAGTCACCTTTAAGGGAATGGCACTGAATCTGGCCTGGATTTGCCCAGCGCAGGACAGTGGTGCCAGGCATTCATAGCTGTGACAGGGACAAACAGCAGGAGCATGGCCAGCATTAGGAGAAATAGCCAGTCCCCAAGGAGCTCCTGGGCTTGCAAAGTACTTGTTTGCTCCAGCACGAAGGATTCTTTAAAGAAACCTTAATTTTAACCAGTGTAATTTCCTCACTGGCAGTAACAAAAAGGCAGTAATAGTAATAAACCCCCAGCGTTATTTTTCAAGTGTCTTTTTTAACAAGGGCTAATCAGCAGTAAAATTAACAGGCCCCTGGAGGGAGCTACCAGCAGCCCGTGCTGACTCACAGCCTGAAATTTATTGCAGCAAGGACTCGTTTGCATTTCCTCCCGCACGCGGAAAGGAACACTAACAGAAGATGTTTGTAGGGAAAAGGGGTGGAGAGCAGGGAGGAACGCGGGCCAGTGGAGTTGCTTTGGTTATAAAGAGCTAGGGAGGAAAGAGAGGCAGCACTTCAGCCCGCATCTGGGTCTTCGGCGGACTCTGCGATGGCAGACAGGAAAACTGAGTCACTGCATTCCTCCATAGGGCTCTTGGGCATTTCCGCAGGTAGGGATCAAGTCTTCTTGGCATGGGAAGATGGGGTTGGGACTAGCTCTCATGGACAACCCCCTTTTCAAAGGGGGCTAAAGAGTCTTGTTTATTCTGAATCTTCTCTGCCTGGGTAAAGCTTTTAGATCCAGAGATCCCTCTGCCTGGTTCGGCAGCCAACAAAATATTTGTCTTGGCTTTAAAGTGCTGGCCTGAACTTCTGTACTCGATCCATCCTGGGTGGGAACCAAATCAAAACTTTTTGATAGTCATTTTCATAAATGATCTCTATTTGGATGCACTTTCCGCTCTTTTCCTTTTCTAGCCGTTTTCCCAGCAGCTCTGTTTTGGGTGTTCACTCCCTTTAATTTGCTGCTTCTTTGCATTTTGTCTTTCTGAGAGCTGCCCCTTTTCATTTTTAGGCTGGTTTTCTGTAGGCACAAGGCTCGTGTGATCATCTGTAGAGCGTGCGTGCGTCTGTCTGCCTTTTGTGTAATTGGAGTCGGAGAGCTGATTTTTACCCTTTTCCAACAGTGGGGGAGCGCTTTCAAACATAATTAAGTTCAAGTTTCTTAAAACTAGGCACCCAGAAAGAGGTGAGAGCTTGGACACAAACCAAGTTACACCACCTCCCCCAGCTCCTTAGATTTCATTATTTGCAGATCTTGCACTGTTATTTTTTGCTCTATTCCCTGCTTTTGCCACTCTGCTTCTCTCTGGTTTTTTTGGGCAAGTTTGACAAGCTCTTTCTTTTTTTCCACCTCCCTTGTCACACACAGGATCCCTCCTCCTGGCAGTGCATTTCTACAGTTTACCCAGAGCATCCCCTCTGATCCCCAGCACGGCTCTAGGAGTCCTGCTGTTGATTTTATCCTCTCTTTTGGCGTACGCAGGTAAGACTCAGAGGGTGGCCAGCTTCAAGGCCTCCCCCTTCTGCAGCTTTGCACGTGTCTGGTCTCCTTTCCCAACAGGTTTGTGCAAACCGTGGCAGCTTTGCCAGACCACTGATTCATTCTCCTAGAGGAGTGTGTCAGCACAGCAAATTTTTCCTATATGGGCAACCAAAGAAATCAGTGTTAGTTTTGAACAAATGCTTTACCAGAACCTCTGAGAGTTTTAACAGACTGAATACATGATTTCTCTAAAAACGGTTCCCAGGCTTTCTGAGGGTACTTTAGGCATCTGTGGATTGAAATGCCCTGTTGATGTGTAAATGCCGAGAGATCTACGTATCTGAGAGAAAAAAACCACTGGCTATAACAAAGTCCACACTTTTTAGGATGAATGCTGAATTATTTCTCCTTTTTAACTCAGAGCAATGTGGACATGAAAATCCAAGATTTGATGCTGGTAGTTTTTCTACTACAAAGCAGACAGCTTGGGAGAGACACTTCATATTTTAACCTATAAAACATCGGTTCACCTCTTCTCCCAGTCAGTGGTGGCACAAAGCATTAGTAGGAAGCACCACTTAGAGGCAGCTGTATTGACGGGACCTTATGGAGCGGACCGCTGGGCAGGTGGTGTTTCACAGTTGGTGGGAATCAACAGCCTCCTACCAAAGGCAGGAACTTCTGTGCTCCCTTGTTCCAAGAGATAAGTATACTTGTGTGATCACAGTCCTCTGCAGCGTGGGGGCTTCTTCAGCAGAGCTCTTGCTTCCCTTCCCAACCTGAATCTGGCTCAAAAGCTGTATCAGTTTGAGGAAGAAATGAAGCATAGGTCCATTAGAAAGTTCCAGCTTGGAAGGAAGCTTTCGGGTCTGTCCATGCTGATCAGTATCCTCACATCGTGAGGTGAGAAAGCATAGCAGTAAAAATAAGGCACTTTGTGATATTTTTTGGGGATAGCAGGTGGGTTCCATTCAACTTGAAGTATTTTAAATCAAGGTCTTTGTCATTTGGGGGATCAGGATAGTGAACAAGGTAGTTCTCGAGAAGGAATGCGTTTAGCAATTCCTATGCTTCTGTCTTCTGAGAAGGTCCAATTATGTATGGTGATCCAGCAGGTTGTATGACACCTGTGGTTCAAACATTGGACCTGACAGCTTACAGCAGGAGCAAAACAACCAACCAGGGAACCCAAAAGAAAGAAGTGTCAGGACGTGATTTGCATTAATATATTATGGTCTTGTTATTGAGTCTTGTAGGAATCATGAGGAAGAGAAGACAATGACTTGCTGAACCTTGACTTCATTAGGGCAACCTGCGTGCCAGGCCTGGTACTATACTCAGTTGAAGGAACTCAAGTGCTTTGAGCTCACCTCAGGCACTCTGATGAACACAAAGTGATGTGCTGCGGAGTCCTTACGGTCACGTCTACGCAGTAATGGGGCATGGTGCAGACCTACCCAAACTCGTGGTAGTTCTGTCTAGCATCATGCAGGACCTGTGCAGCTCCATGCGAGCATAAAAATCACGCTTCCAACACACCACGTGCCTATCGCACAGCTGCCTGTCCTAACTACTGCTTTCCATAACCTACTGTCTCGACATCACGGTTCTGTCTCCGTTGTCATTTCTTTCACAGGAATTCGGAGAAGCCTAAGAGATGCCTCCCTGTTCTTGTCTCTCTGCCTGACCATCTCAGTATTCTGGTGCGGCTATGGAGTGGTCTTCATCCTGGGAGGGCAAGGAGTTTTGAACGACACTGATGATTTCCGCAATGCCTTGGTGCCTGGCCTGGTCACATTTACCTTGGCACTACTCATTATTGCAGTGGTGGGCTTCCTTTGCAGAGAGGTCGTCCTAGCTATGATTGCTTCTGCTGTCTCACTTGCCAGTGCTCATGAAGTTGCCACGCATTACAGCACAGCTTTTGGTTCCTCTGCTGTGGCTTGCAATTATATGATTGTCTGCTTGGTTGGTGGTTACTTTGGTCTGGGAAGGATTCTCTATTTCCTAACCAAAGAGAAAATTGCCCTCCCTGGCACAGATCTGGCCACGAAAAGGACCCATGAACCAATCCAGTCCACCAGTGGCAGCGTGAATCATTTTGCAGTCACCGGTCTGATCCTGAACATGCTGTCTGCCAGTGTCTTCGGCTGTAAGCTCCTGGGCGTCACTGGCAAACTATTTATCGGACAAGTGCCCTGGCTGTGGGCAGCTGGGATCTACCAGATTGGCATCTGCATTTTGTCATACCGTGCAATGGATGTACTAATGGCTACATTCTTTGGTTTCACTTCCATCCTGAAATTTGCTGAAGGCTATTGCCTTCTGTACCTAATCTGGCAACCAGAGGAGCCATCTTTTCCTGTTCCGTTCCTGGTGGTTTTCTCAATTCTTTTTGTTGTCTTGGCTCTTTTTCTCACTCTTAAGAGCCCCGTGGATGGCCTGTATTTGCTGTTTTATGTGGCCTACTGCATTGCATTAGCTTGCCGTCCCAAGGGATTTTTTGAAGGTGGCCCCCAAGGCATGGATGTGGCCATCTTTGTGGCCTCAGCCTTGATGACTCTAATTCACCTGTACAATGTGAAAGCAAGTGCCAAGATCCCAACAGGGCGGGGTGCTGTGAAGGCCCTACTTGCTCGCAGCAGTGTTCTGAAGCTTCGTGAAGGTGCAGACCTTCACGCTCCCTACCTAGGGTATTCCAAGTATGCAGATGCAGAAGTTCTTGGCTATGCATGCAGTGTCCTCGCTTCTTTTGCTATAACAATGACAGGGAATCCACAGGCTCCACTTGCTACTGTTGTAATTCCATGGGTAGTGGTAGCTGGTGGGATCCTTAAGCTTCTAGGAGGCTCAGTGGCCTTTGCCCGGGGTAAAACCCTGGAGAGCAGTGCCTTCATTCTCTATGCTGTCATGTGGATCATCTGGGGCTTGGCAAGATATGGTGGCCTCTATGGCACTACCAGAAGCTTCCACGCAGCTGTAGGCATCATCGCATTCATGCTCTTCAATGGCTTCATTGTCTTCTGCACGCTCTTCTTAAACATTGCCTGGTTCTTTTACTCCCTCACTTTCTTGCTCATCGCTATCAGCTTCTTGCTGGATGCCATCCATGCTCTTCCAGCTGGCTATGACATTGCTGCCACTCTCATCTTTGGCCTGGTCAGCTTTTACTGCTTCCTGTCTGCCCTTTTCAACAGCGTCTTTGAGGGTTCCTGCTTACCAATGGGGAGCCCCATTGTGCAGCTTAGTGGTGTGGGGGGAGGAATGACCAAGTGCCTTCACCTGCCTGCCAGGAAAGCTTCCTCAGTCAAGAGAATTGCAGGTAAGGGAATATTGGGGGGGTGGAGGGTAAATTCGGGGAGCTTTTGTAGCAGAACATTATTAAAAGGACATTTTTCCAATCCAGATGTGGAAGCCATGATAATCTGATGACATTTTGATGAAGTGAGCCAAGTTACAAGAGCTGTTAGAAGCTAAATATACTACGGGGGCAATAGGACCAATTCCTTGATAGGAGCTGGGTTTAGCAGTGAATTTGCTGCTGTCTCTCCTGTATCATATCCCTGTTTGCACATCCAACCTGAGATAAGTGAATTCTCCAGGCTGGGGCTACCACCGAAAGCTTTGTACAGAGAAAGCAGGGCAAATGCATGGTGCTTGCTCTCTCCACAGGGCTGAATGGCTTCTGGCCCTGACGAACGTGGCCCAGAATCCCCTAAATGCCAGATCTCCTCTTGGATGAATGCTAGAAAATGCACTGTCAGAGGAAATGCTTTGTTAGTTGGGAAAAGGAGATGAGAGCACTGAATTGGCTGCTTTGTCTGTGACAGCTCTTCCGTGAATTACAGCCCCTCACTTCTAGTCACTCAAGGGGTTCTGCCCTGTTCACATGCCAACAGATATCCTGAAGAGTGGAGGGACTTGCGGCATCCCCACAGATACTGTGTACGTGCTTGTGGCAGCCTGTAATCGGCCTGATGCTGTGGAGAAAGCTCACCAGTAAGTATTTGTCTTGCTGCCCCAGTGAGGGCTTCCTTGGCTAGTCTAAAGAAGCCTCTAGGACTTATAGCTGCTGCTGAGTACTGGCTATGGCAGCCATGGAGAGCAGTGAGACACACAGCTTAGCCTTTGTGGGAAGAACAAGGTGATGAGTCTCGGGGAGAAGACCTGAACAAGGAAAGGAGGCAGTTGAACTGGGATTGTCTTGTATGATATTGAGCACTTCTGGTAGGTGATGGAGCCAGGTAGCTTGGATATCACAAGGAAACGCAAAGAAGTGACAAATGGGGCAGGGGATTATTGTACGTATTTGAAGGTACATATTTTCACAACCAAACCCTCTCTGGGATTTAACAAATGCCTCTGGCTGTACTTTTGCAAGGAGCCGGGACCCCTCATATTGGTGGCGTTTCCTCAGAACTTGGGCAACTGGGACTTCTACCCATCACTACGCAAGAAGCTAAAACTTTGGTTTGGGGTAGACATTCCTGATTGGGGTTAGTCATTAATGTCCCTTTCTGTCAGGTCATCTGTTGAACGGTCCTACTTTTGCTACAGACAGGTGACCTGGGGCAGAGCCTACACACGTTTGGGCCTCACCAACACAATTTCCTTTTCAGCTTGAAAATCAATCCCCATCTTACTTCCAGGCTCATTTTTTTTGCCTCCTTTCCAGGTCCAAGCGCCAGGCTCAGGATCGCCCCATGTCACTCTGGATTTCTAGTCTAAAGCAACTGGAACCTGCAAAGCATTTGTTCAGTCCCGTCCTCTGGGACTTCATGGAGGCTGCCTGGCCATCTCCTATCAGCTTGGTAATTCCCAGAGGTGAGGAAATGCTGTTACTTCCAAGCTCTCTGGAGAGCTTTGGCTTTGAACCTCCAACTTTAAGTCAGTCATCCCTGCAACGCCACATGCTCCATGGCGATATTTATGGTAAGATCGTTGTGTTCGGTACACACTGATGTACATCCGTAAGTGCCCTGTGACTCTTCCTTGTGCAGGCGAATGGGTGGACTTCCTGGGAATGAAGGACTCTGCTAAATACGTCGGTACCCCTCAGAGCGTTGCCATCCGCATCCCTGACTGCTCTGTCACCACGCACCTCATCGACTTGGTGAGTGGCCAGAGCACCCTCATCCCAGCAGCACTGGTGACCAGACCTCGCCATTCCCCTGTCGAGGGAGCAGGGTTGGTGTCGGTCTCTAGCACCCAGGTCTTCTGGTTGCTGGAGGGGAGAGGAACAGTGAGAGGCTGGAGCACTCTGTCAGCCCTCTTGGCATACCACCTCTCCTCTCTGTTTTCTTTTCTCAATGAAGTGAGGATCCTAGCATGTTCAGACAGGTTTGGGGAGTGAGAAGTGCTAAAATGAGAAACTCCCACAAGAAAAATATTGTTAAGAAGGGGTGGGGTATGCAGGCAGCTGGTAACTGATTTTATTGCAGAAAAGAGGGTAAAAGGAATAACCACCAGGTCAGAAAGCCAGAAAAGATGCGATTAACAGACACTTTGTTTGATTTCCCTCATAGAACACTTTTGTTCTAAGCATGGGCTTATCTAAGCCAGAATAACTTCAGAAGGTCCAGAACGTGGCCAGAGGAACTGCGATACCCTGCATGTTCTGCTCATGTCTAGGACAGACTTTGTAGGTCTTTGGCAATTGCTAGTGCTGGAAAACAAAATGTTCTTCCCTGATCAACATCAGTAAACCCCAGTTCAGCAGCATGTTAGTCACTGCTATACAGATTTGGTGGGACTGTAGTTGCCTACAAAGTAGGTGTCTCTACCTGGGTGAGTCACACTGGGTTCTCTTTAGAGTCACAGAGACTCACGAGTGAACTTCAGAGTTCGAGTCATCTGTTTTATACAGCAAAACCTGATCAGAGCTTTTATTCCCATTTTTCTGTCACCAGGTTGGCCCCATTGTGGTCACATCAGCTAACCCAACGGGAGAGGCAGACACAACACACCACAACCAAGTGTATGCCAAGCTGGGAAATAAGGTAGTTGGGGCTTTCTGTCTTTTCATTCCGGCTGGTCCAAAAAGATGTGGGGATGGAAGAACACAACGACTTCATTTCCAGTAGGCAAATCAACAGATGATATCAAGGATCGGAGAGAGCATCTCATTAAAAAAATCTCATGGACACTCCTCACATTGGTGTCAGAGTGAAAGAACAGTGTAAAATACAGAATTTGGTTGGAAACCAAAATGCTTTTGTTTTATACAGTATAGTTATGCCTTGGCAACATGAATTAGTCCATCTTCCAACACAGAATGATATGAGCAACAAAAAAAATGCTTCTTTGCTTACAGGCTATAAAACCACTGATGCCTGAACGCGCCAGGGCTCCAGCTGGCGTTGAGCTCTCAGAACACAGGGGATTCCCATCGAAAGCTAAAGCTGGTCTGAAACTGGTGCCAGAGATTTAAAATATTCCTGGCATTTAGAACTTTCATAAGTTCTGGAAGTACAATGGTCATGGCCGTTCAAATCATAGAATTGTCAGGGTTGGAAGGGATCTTAAAGATCATCTAGTTCCAACCCCCCTGCCCTGGGCAGGGACACCTCCCACTAGATCAGGTTGCTCAGAGCCCCATCCAGCCTGGCCTTAAAAACTTCCAGGGATGGGGCTTCCACCACTGCCCTGGGCAACCTGTCCATCCATAGCTGTTGTTCAAATGTCCATCAAATGTCCATCCAAATGGCTGTTGTTCAAGTCACTGCTGAATCCTGAGAGTACTACGCTTCTCTGAGGGCAGTTTTAAAAAGAAGGTGGTACAAATCTTCCACCTCTAAATTCTCAAAGATCTGGTTTTCTACACATTTGCTTTGTGGATGAGACTTTTTCAAAGCTCCTCAGCTGATGTAAACCTGTCTTTGCTGTACTGCTGACCTACACCCCATAGAGCTCTCTCTCTTTGCTTTTATTAAGTTCATTCATGCCAAATTCAGCCCTTAGTGTCAATACAGTGGGGTAGGAAGGAGCAGAGTTGCCCTTGATGGTAATTACCTGCTGTTGAGATGGGGAAGCTGCCCTCTCTTTTCCCAAGTGCCTGGGGGAAACTTGGTGTGAACATCTGTTGCTCTTCAGGTGGATGCAGTTCTTTGTGATGGGCCTTCTCCAGAGAACATTGCCTCCACCGTTGTGGACTGCACCAAAATCGACAGTGGAAACATAGGATTCTTCAGAGTCGGTCTCATCCCCAAGTCTCAGGTAAAATTGATCTTGATTTTATTTCTTCTCCCACTCCCCACCTCCATTAAGTGCGTTTCAGACTGGGCGTTTCCTAGTGCTATAAGGAGGTGAAGAAATTTGTGATAGCATGAGGAGTTATCATAGGGTGGTGAGAAAGAGCAGCAAAGCAGAGCTCCGTGTTGTCCTGATCCTGCCTCCGGACCCCCATTGCACCGCTCTGTGCCAAGCGCGTTGCTGGGAACGTGCGAGGTGAGACTGATTCATTCGCAGAAAGAGCTCAGAGATCCACGGTCACGGACCTCCCTGGGGCAGGCTCTCCACGTGCACCCATCCCAGAGACCTCTGAGCAGACAGAAACCATCGGTAATCCCAAGGCTGAGCCCAGACATGTAGCTTGAAAGAAAATAGGGTATTTATTTCAATAGCTGGAGAAGAAATTAGTGTTTTCCCCTAAAAAAACCTACTCACAGCTGTGTTTACTAATTCCAGGTGCTGCAGATACTGGAGCAGGTGCAGAAGAAACACACAGTGGTTCCTAACAGTGGCACTTGCACCTCCAAAGGCCGGGAGGAACATCTGAATCACAGCCAGGCTGTGCGCAACGGGGTGGGCATGGCTGCCTCGGAAGCGCCGTCCCCTGGGGATGGCTGCAAGAATCAGACTCGCCTCTGACTCCCACGCAGGTCAAGCAGTTACGTGCTCGCGAGGAAGTTGTTTGCTGGAAAATGACATGTGGGTCAAATTGGGGAGTGGGAGAGGTTTCCCGGCTGCGGGAGTGACTTATTCATCTTCCTATGGATACTGCTAAAATATCCCAGTGCAGAGCTGGCTTACCAACCACCGTCACCCAGAAGTAAAATTTTCACTTATGGAGGCTGCCAGCTTTCACTGAAGATCAGACATCACCAAAGAAAGTGTTATGTCGGTGACAGACTGGCCCCGGAGTAACAGAGCTTTTTTCCTCTCACTGGGAGTTAATACCTTGGGTTTGGGGCACAGAGTAAGGTGAAGTGTTTCATAATTACACGTTGGGGTGAAAAACACTGCATTAAACTTGAAATGGGAGAGGGAGAAGGGGGGATGTATTCAGGTTCCGTGCTGGTGAATACAGTGGACTTTCTACAATAGGTGAGGCAAAGCTTGGCCTCGGGAGCCGGGGCTGTCTTCTGCTGTGTCTTCTCAAAATGGAGGCCACAGAACCCAACGCTAAAAAGAAATGCCGTTAACCGAGATGCCATTTTCTGTGTTTCACGGTCAGTGTGAGGCGTGGCATTACCATTTTGATGACTCCAATAATATCTCCTTAGAAGTGCTGGAGCATTAGGGAAGACCTTCCCGTCCCCTGTTATCTTAGGCAGGATAGGAATTCCAGGAGAACCGTCTGCAGGGCACGTGAGGGTGCCAGAAGCTGGTCTCTTGCCTCATAGCACAACTGTACGCATCTCACGGCACCTTTCCTCCGGAGTGCAGATTTGTGCAGAGCGGTAGCTGCTGACCGGGAGGAGGTGAAAAGAAGTTTCAAACCAACACGAGGAGTTTTCCTTGGCAAAGACTGCAGGGCCGGGCAGTCTCCTTTAGCCTCTGAAAAACTGTTGATCTTATTCTTACCTGACTCAGGTGCAAGGTGCTGATCAGACTCCAGCTGAAACCAATGAATTGGGTCATTGATTTCACCTGAAGTTCTGCTGGAACTTAAGCATAAACGCTGTGCCGTCAGAGGAGCTCAATCTCCATGAGCTCCGGCAAAACCAGGTCTCTCAGCTTGTTCTTACGGAACCGGCTCTCTCCCTGCAGAGAAAGAAAATGCCAGATAATTCAGTTTGTTCAGTAATTTTGCTGGTCTACTTACTGTATCTCTTTGGAGTTTATTAAAACTGGTTTTTAGAAAGCAATAAAGTATTTTCAATAAACAGTGATATGTCACACAGGACTGGGCTATCGCCTGCGGGAAGTACCTGGGAAAAGCCTGGGCTGTGGATTTCGGGGTTCCTGGCTGGGCACGAAGGATATTACGAGGGAATCAAATCACGTCACTTTCCAGCGTGGAAAAGAGTAGGGAAAGACAAGATATCCTCAACCCCCTGGCGCCAGCTCCCTTGCCGAGGACTGCTAAAGAGCTCACGAACACCGGGGCTGAATTTCATCCCTTCCCTTAACTCAGTAAAAAAAACCCATAACCACTGAAATCTGAGGGAGGGTGGAGAGGAGCGTTAATCCGGAGGCGCTGGAGCGTCGCAAAGCCTTTTGCTGTGGGAAAACGGCCCTGGCTTAAATACGCCGGGGCCGCTGCTGCCCTGCGCTGGAAATGATGATGCGTTTTAGCGTGCCATAAGTTAAAAGTGGTTTAAAAAGCTGGATTCTTCACAAGGTGCCTCCCCTGGGTCCGTTTTTCTCTCCACGGTGCTTGTTTCTTAGAGAAAGTTTTGACGACAGTATCAGGACGCTGGGAGAACGTGCCGGGGAACCATTTCTCACTTTGCGAGCACGATGCAAGGCAGGGAGATACTGCATTTAAGTTCAGACCTTATTTTACCCCACCTGCAGCTCTCCCGCGTGCAAGCAAAGTGGAAAGAAATAGTTTAGGGATGAGAAGATTTAAATAGGATGTTTCAGTTTAGTCAAGGCAAAAAAGATATATAATATTTCCAGAGTTTTCCCAGCATTCAAGGTGAAGAAAAGCACTTTTAAAGAGAAGCGGGGGGAGAGAAAAAGCCACTGTTTTGAGTGGCAAATCCAAAACACTTCAGTATGAAACTGTTGAGACAAACATTTGAACTTTGTTTTTCAGCGTATTTTCTGAAAAATCACAGATCAAATCCATTTTGAGATATTGACAAGAAATTACGAATTATTTTCGTCATTCTAAAAATGTAGGCGTTGGTCCAGAATGGCTGCCCGTCCCTCCTTACAGGAGACCCTCACTGAGCCCTGCTGGTGCGGGTCCTCTCCCGTCCTGCTCCATGGGAAGGAATTGCTCCGTCGCAGTGTCCCAGGTGAGAGGGACAGAAGGGGCCTTGGGGCCCTCGGACCTCCACCACAGGAGGAGTTTGAAGTGACTGAGGAAAATCAGAGACTTCTGTGAGAAAGGCCAATTTTGGTTGCATTGTCCATGACTCGGAGGCCTTTAGGCCTGAAAGGTCACCCTGGGAGACAAAATATTCTCCTGAATGGGCCTCTTTGTGGAATAGCCAACACTTTAATCCCACTGGGGTTGGAAACAACCCAGGAAGAAAAGGTGTCCCACCTTGATTTTGCCCTTTGTGGAGTCCAGACATCCGTGTCAATGGAAAGAAAAAAAAAGAATGGAAAATAAAGAAGTGTATTTTCCAGTCGCGGGGAAAAACCAGCTCACCCTTCTGAGAATAGAGCTGTGCCATAGGAACAGGAACTGACTCAATGACATCTCCGAGGATGCGTGTTGGTATAGTGGGTGGACCTGACACTAGAGTGGGTAGAGTGGTTCAGAGAGGAAGGGCGGCATCACAACCACCTCTCGAGCACAACCAGCCGAGCAGAGGCCTTGAGACACGGGCAGAGCCATGAATGCCCCTTGACCACCCCCAACTTAAAGAAACACCAGGAACTGGGAGCTCTGTAGGGACAGAGCCCTCTCCTCTTTGGCTCCTGCTCCTGAAATATGAAAGTCAAGGTCTCCCCATAGCTTGGGATGGGGCACGAGGTGGAGGAAAAGGCAGAAGCAGAGACCTGCTTAATTTCGTGATAGTCTGTTAAAGCAAAACCCTTTGATCTCGGCACCGTTGAGGGCACAGCATCTGAAAACACAACCCGCAGTGATTTTTATGTCGTACTCACCTTGCTGCATTCTTCCTGGTACTCCTCCCTCTAACATCAAGGGCCTGGGGTTATTACCGCAAAATGACCAGATAATCTGGTTTGTCATTTTTTAGAGAAATAGCGAGAACAACAAAGAAACAGCATATTTTAAAATCCTGAGCCAGGTCTTCAGCTGCTCCACAAAACACAGCTCAGGTTTTCATACCTGAGAGCTGGGTTGCGGCGCCCAGCCAAGAGCCGGACAACCTCCAATGGTCCAGAGCCATCTGGGAGTCCCCGGCGTTCGCACCAGCTGCAAGATTGAATTTACGGAGCAGCTCTGAGCCAAGGCTCGGAATAAGGCAGGACAGAGGCAGCTGGGTGACAGCAGCCGGGCACCCAACCAAAGCAGAAAATAACTCTGCTAAAGTCGTATTTTGCTGCATGTCTCCCTTGTTGTGATTCACGGCCCACCTGGAGTTGTCTGGTGTGGAACAGCAGTAGAGAATTTATCTCACTAGTGAATGAAATCGATTGTGTAAAAAAATCTTGGGGGAAAAAGCAGCAGTCTGGAAATTGAGCTTCTTGAATCAGAACAAGAATTAACGGGATTAACTTGCGGTTGTGACTCCATCGTATTCTTCCTTTCTGCCCCAACTAGGAAAGCGTCTGATGGCCCCAAGACTTTCATCTCCTTTTTATGTACGGCACGGTCATAACTGGGGCTGAGAAAGGAAAAGCTCTGTAGTAGCTGCATCTTTGAGCAGGGACCGGTGGGTTTATCAGATCACTGTCTTCCCCTGCTCCATTTCCACAGCTGCTGGCATCTCACTGCCAACGGAGCTCAGTTAACAACCGACCACGTGTGTGAGGGCTTGTGCTCAGCTCGGTGGCTCCGTGGTGTTGGTCTGTGACCCCCGATGGAGGCCTTCCTCCACCTCCAGCTCTGTTGGTGTAGATGCCTAACCCAGCAAGTTCTCCATTGAGATCCATCATGCATCGGAGGGGTGTGAAGGTGTCCAAAGACAACCAGGCACAGGACCCAGAGATGCCCCAGCAGCGCTGCTGTGGGTGCCCAAAGACAACCAGGCACAGGACCCAGGGATGCCCCAGCAGCGCTGCCGTGGGTGCCCAGCTTCTCAGCCCCGGGGACTGGATGGAGGAAGATGAGCAGAAAGCGCTGCAGAGCAGTCAGTGCAAGGGGTCATGCTGGGGGCTGGATGGGGAGGTTTATCCTGTACATCCAGCTCCGCACTGCCTCTGGCCACGGTTCAGCAGCCATAATAAATACCTCAACTGAAAGGCCTTCAAAGTCTCAGAAGTATTGGTTCTTGTAAGAATTTCATTCCTTTCTGGAAACACAAAGAGAAGGTCTTACTCATATTATTATCTCTTCCTTGATACCAAAAAAGCAGGAATTTCAACAAATTCTTCTTCTCTGGCCATGAGACAGATGTCAGGGTTCAGAGACTTATCCCGAGGCAGATATATCTGTCTCAGCAGCTGTGGAACAGACTCCGCAGTCCCCTCGGGACCAGCCATGCCCCGGCACCTTTGAGGAACCTCATGTTCTCCTGGTACCGCTGCAGAAGCAGAAAACGCTTCGACCACCTCGCACGGCAGCCTGTCTTGGCTCTGTGCAGCTCTCAGAGGAGCAGGGGTTGTAGGATCATATCCCGCATTTAGACACATTCTCTACCTGAGCACCTCCATGCTCAGACCCTATGTTTCGTATTATCCACCCAGCAGGAAGTAACAAGGGCTTTTTATGAGATGTTTGTTATCAAGTTTCAGGAAAGAGCCAGCTCTGAGTGCCTTCTCTGAAATAACACCAATTACTGGAAGTACTACAACAACCCTCCTCCTTTGACCTAACTGATGGTTCACACCAAACAATTGCTCTCTTATCTGCTGATTTAACGATGGATGCATGTAACGATCTTCTCACTGTTTTGGGTTCCACCTTGACATCATGCAGTCAGTGACAACACCCTGTAGGTGCTCACATTTCCTTTCCGTGCACTATTCTGAAGAACCCGGAGTATGAGTAAGCACCAGCAGCGCTGGCTCTCCCTGGCCAAGCTCATGTTACTTCCTCAGAATTCCCATGAGCCACCTAACCGCCTCTGGCACCCTTTCCCCTGCAACCTTGCTAAGGACCACCTCCTCCCACACTGGGTCACCAGATCTTACATGACCCAAGGGGTGCCACAGCCCCCGTCCTCCTTACCACCCCCGACAATTGCCCCAGGCCCTCCTTGCCTGCGGCTGCCAGCAGCTGCGTTCACTTGCGAAATAAACCAAGTCCTAATTGGTAACACAAGAGTCTCTTGTGGGAAGTGCAAATGGCAGCAGAGGTGGAGGCGGAGTAAGGAGGGAGCAGGCATAGCAGCTTGCTACAGTTCCAGGTGGGAAGAAGAACCCAAATCCAGCAGGCAGCAATGACCATGACTGCTGGAACACAGGATGGATACAGACTTGCTTCTCCTTGGCCACAGACAGAGCCAAGACGGGGTTTCCACAGAGATAATTAGCGTTGATTATGTTCTCCATCTTGCTTCCAAGCTCTGGCTCTCCAAAGGCACAACAAAGTGTGAGTCAAAGGAAGCCAAAGGCCTTGGCCGTGTCTTTTCATAGCTGAACTTCTGATAGGAAGCAAAGCAGACTGGGGGGGGGTTCATAACTGAAGACGGGCTCTACACAGCAGCTGTTGGATCCTCTGAGGCTGCCTTGTCTGTGATGCTGTGGGTTTTGGTGACTTTTTGAACTTCTGGGCATGCTTTGCTCAGAACAGTACAATTCATTCCACCTGTTGAGGAAGTGAGTCCCAACAGAGCTTGGGCGGAATGGTAAGAGTCACACAGGAGGGTGCAGGCATGTGAACGACAAACAGTAGAGACTGGTTATTTTTTACTGCTACTCTGCATGAAACTATTTTTAAAATGTGCATTGATAACAAATGCAAATTCACGGAGTTTTGACCTCAGTGCCTCCAGGAAGATGCCTTTTCCTGTCTCGTGAGATTATACGACAGGTGACATAAAATAGTCAAGCAGTGAAAAAACAAGAAGAAGGAAGGAGACGGGTATGGGCAGAGCAGAATCAAAACCAGACAGCACGACCTCTGGACATGCGTCAGCCCCAGCGAGCTGAACTGACCGAATCTTGCTTTCCTGAGAAAGGAGGCACTGCGGAGGGGTTGGAGCCTTGGTGGCGCACACACATGTGCTGTCACCCTCCAGGGGTTGGTCTCTTCATCACAGAAAGTGCCTGTCCATGGAGAGCCGGATGGTCGTGCCCTGGTGTTCCTTTCACCAAGCTCCGGCACCTCTCCTGGAACAGAGATGTGATGCCCTTCGCCACCACCGGTGTTTAGTGCAACTTTCTTCCTCGAGCAGACATTCAGTTTCGCAGCAACATTTTGCACCAGTGTTTCTTTTAATAAACGAATGGCTTTCTGTCCCCTTGCCTAAGACTTCCTTCCCCCGTCCCTGCCTCTACACCTCCGTCCCTCTCCCACTTGGTTGCACACACAAGTGGGCTGCTCGGCTCTGCCAGACCTGGTGCCCCATCCTGTAGAGCTCAGCTCACACCTGAGCAAACGCTAGGATGAGAAGAGGGGGCAAAATGAGAACTCCATCCACAGAAGAGATTTAGGCACAAATATGACGTGGTTTACATCCTTTACCCCTAGCTCTGTTAGAAACCAAAGGCCCGGTCCTTCCATTGCTGGTTCCCATTTGGAAATGAGCCTTCAGCAATATATAGCATCTTGTAATGGAAAACACGGCAAGAGGCATTGAATATTAGCAATAATCCTAATGAATGGATCCTGTGTTGAGAGAGCTTGAATAAAGGAATTGAAAGCTCCCGTTGTTGATCTAAGGGAGGTGTGTTTGTTTGTTTCCCTCTAACCTTGCAGAAACGCTGGCAGGGAGTGTCCAAACCTGGGGAGTTTTGCTTTCAGTTCCCGGGAAGAATTGTGGGTATGTGACCACGCAGACGTTTCTCCAGCTCCCGACCTTCTTGTGCTGAGTTTACGGGACACAGAGACCTGTAATGTTTGTGCAGTCTCGACATGGTGCTGCTCACTCACGTAGGGGTTAGTGGCTAAGCCATTTTCCAGGTTAACTTGTCGCGATAACTGTTCGGAGTCGAGTGACGAATTCAGTCTTATATTGGGCTAAAGTGGCAGAATGGAAACCTGATCATGACTCACAGAATCATAGAATGGTTTGGGTGGGAAGGGACCTTAAAGATCATCTCATTCCAACCCCTGCCCTGGGCAGGGACACCTCCCACCAGCCCAGGTTGCTCCAAGCCCTGTCCAACCTGGCCTTGAACCCCTCCAGGGATGGGGCAGCCACAGCTTCTCTGGGCAACCTGGGCCAGGGGCTCACCACCCTCAGTGTAAAAACTTTTGTCCTTATATCTAGTCTAAATCTCCCCTCTTTCAGTGGAAAACCCTTCCCCCTCGTCCCATGGCTCCCCTCCCTGCTCCAGAGTCCCTCCCCAGCTTTCCTGGAGCCCCTTTAGGGACTGGAAGGGGCTGGAAGGTCTCCCTGGAGCCTTCTCTTCTCCAGGCTGAACCCCCCCAGCCCTCTCAGCCTGTCCCCACAGGGTTCTGACATACAGACCAAAATCACGGAGGGTGTCTGGAGATCCAACGGTCAGTGCTAATGCATTGGGCAGAATCTCATCACACGTGCTCAGAATTTAGAGCTCTTGCTATTGGGAAGATGATTAAATTAAACCCTCTTGGAGGCAGACATGGGTGACCGCCTTGGAAAATCTGGATTTTTCTTCGGCATTTGTCAAGGATATCTGCTGGGCATGAGCTCCCAAGCCAGACACATCTTCAATTGGTTTTACAGTTCCTGTATTCCTGCGGTCTTGCACACGCAATTGGGCATTTCTGACCCACACCACCGGAGGTTATGGGACAGGTTTGTTTGTCAAGAGGACAAGCCTGATAAATCTCAGCTAAACCAGCAAAAAATTAATATTCTTGCAGAATACTGTAATTCACAGCATTTTAACAAAAGGGCTTTGTCATGGTAATAATTTGATGGGGATTTACCCAAATATGTTTTGTAAAGGAAACATTCCACTCTACTTAGCAGCCCTAAGGAATCTAGTTTATTTCCTGGTTTCAAGCAGAGAGGTGCATCTTTTTTTCCCAGCAAAAACTGGGGGGAAATGAAAATGATTGTGCAGTTTATTGTGTTAAACAAAAACATCCTTTGTCTTCTTATCATGCCACCTGCTGCTGGAGAGCAGGTACAGTGCAATCACTTGTCTCCCGTAATTTCTTACGAGACAGCAGAGCAGTTATGAGGAAGCGAGTGCCAAGGTAAGGAGCCCAGACTACGGTAAGTGTTTTTCTGCGATACCATTTGTTTGCTTTCTCATTCAGTAAGCCATAAAAACTCAATTAATACACAAAACAGTCCCTATCATTACTTACCTGGCTTTCGCCCTGCCCGTCAATACAGTCGGTGTGTTGATTTCATTGTGCTCTGCCATAGGTAATTCTTTGCACGAGCACGTTGTCAAAGGAAATAGCTTTTATGGTTCTCCGCGAAACAAAGCCGTCCTCTGAAGCCAAGAGGTTCCTGTAATTTTCTTGTCTTGCTCCATTTATAACTTAAATTGTAGGTTTTTTTCCATAGCTCTGAACTTGTTAAAAAGTTTCTATTTTAACCCCCGACTTTCCAATCACCACAATGATCTCTAAGCACTTTCCTGGAGGGCTGAGACATCCCACCCTGATTTACCTGCCAGGCAGCAGCAGTGCTACCAACGTGCTCACTGTGCAATGTCCCAGCAGCCCACGGCCCCCACGGGGAACTTCTCCAGCCGGGCCAAAACTTGCCTTGATTTACCAAAGCCTGGGAAGTTTGGTGTGTGCTCTGACCACGGCAGGTGGGGAGCTCCACATCCTTCCCTGGAGCTGGAATGTCCTGGGCCACCGACACGGAGACGCTCTCACACAGACCCACATCACAGAGGTGACAATCAAGAAGAGACCTCCTGCTTTTTCGTTGTTGTTGTTCCAGCAGCTTATGGCCAATATTAAAAAAAAAACTCATTCGCTTGGAAAGGTCTCGTAGTTTTTCAAGTATTAAAACATGAGAGAAGTCCTGTGTTGTGGGACTTCACCACATGCTTAAAGCTGAGCCTCTGCTGGATGGTGGTGGACCTCAGCTGGCACTTAAATGCATTTATTGAATAAGTGCTTTATTGTACTGGGGCTTGCAGGAGGTTAACAGCTCTTTGCATGACACTAATAACCCGGTGTTAGCGGTGGCCTGCTCTCCTTGTGTGCCTCGTATAGTTCCCTAGTTCATTTATCTGTGCGTTTGAGCTGCGTGTTCTGTGTCAGCGCCTGCAGCTGGGATGCAGATACACCGGGAGCACAAGAACTACAGGTAACTCGGGCACAACGAAGCAGCAGGAATTTATTCCACTGACTTATTGACGACTCTGTTCTGTGCCTTTTTGGGTCCGGGCCAGAGAGGACGGTGGTATTTCAAAACTCCCCCAGAAAACCCCACAGTAATCTTCCATTTTCCCTGTCTCCTGTGGTTTCCTCCTCCCCTGGTCCACCTCGCCCTGGCCATGGGATGCTGCTGGCTTTCCCCTTATGCCGGATAGAGCGGAGCAGGCTGCTCCGTGCCGGGAGGTGCACTGCATCCTGGAGAGGACACGGGGCCGTGGTTGAGCCCACGGTGAGAAGGGAGATGCCTGGCCCAAAAATCGGGGCTTACTCTGCCCTGGGGTGAAGGGGTGGCACAGAAATCCTGCTCCCTGCCCGAGTCCAAGCCTGAGGGCAGCGAGGCAGAGCCCTCCGGGCGCGCTTTTCATCTCAGAAAGCCCCGAGCAACCTCTGGAGCTGGGGATGAGGAGGAGATGTTTGCTCTGCTCTGGCCCCTGCGGTGCCCGGCCGGCGCGAGGGAGGAGGGACGGCACTTTGCCGAGGTTACGGGGACGTGCTGCGCACTGACGGCGGGAGCAGGGAGCCGAGCTTAACCTCCAGGGAGGAATGGGGGCTCCCCGCACACGGACTGGCCATACAGGTGCCGCCCTGGCCGGTGCCTCGGGCAGGCAGAATACGCGCTTGTGTGCGAGAGAAGGGCCCAGTGTGTGCGGAGGCTTGTTTAGCTGCCGTAGGGTATGTGCAGGGAGGAGAGCATGACTTAACGCCACTTACAGATGCTGGCACAGGCTGGGAAACCACAGGAGGCTGGGAATACCCGGCTGTGCCCCAGCGGAGCGCGAGGTGACAGCCCGGGAGAGGAGGGTGCGGGTGGGTTTGCCGGGTCAGAGGGCTGCGGGGTGAAGGGGAGCCTGTGTCGGGACCCGAGGAGCGGCTGCCAAGGGGCTTTTAATGGGGAGTTCGGTGACCTGCTTGCATGAAACAACATCCGCCACCCGGAGCCAGAGTAAATGCTGCTATTTATGGCGACTTCTGAGTGCAAGCTAAATAGCAGGCTGCACCTCGCGGAGGAGCAGATGGACAACAAGCCCAGCGCCAAAGCAAGCTGGGCACGGTTAAAACTGGAGTTACTGTTTACATGTTAGTAATGAAGCGTGGGAGGAATCCAGTCCCAAAATCTCCCCAGTTTGGCTGCTCAGGTCCCAGAGCAGCGTCGGACGAGCGGGGAGGGAGGGAGCTCCTGCCCGGAGGTGCAGAGGGGGGATGTGGCTTGAGGGAGACGTCCATGAGGAAGACAGAAAGGTGCTCCAAAACAACGAGGAGGAAGAAGAGAAGGGAAGGGGGGTGGTGGGAGGTGGTGCTCTGGCCGTGCCGAGGGAGCAGTCTGCCTGCCCAGAGCAGGAGGGAGGAGAAGGAACAACTGTAGGGAACTGGCAGAGACCTGCCACTTGGACACTGCCTCCAGTACAGGAAAAAACATTACAGAAACCCTCCAAATCTGCAATGCACATCTCAGTGTTTTGAAGCCAGACTCTTGTCTTTGGGCCCTAACTCATTGTTTCCTTGGTTGAGCTTTGTCTTTATTAAGCGTGAATTTCCCTCGTCCCCGACTCCCCCCGGCTCTTATTTGCTTTGTGGGAGAGGAAAGTTCTGTTCTCTGCTCTTGGCAGAAAACTCCCTCCCCTCCACGCCGCGTAACTCAGGTCCATGTGCTCGGGGACCAGCGCAGGGACGGCTCCTGAGGCGGAGCGGCCAGGGGCCACCCGACCCTCCCAGCTCCCGGCTTGGCCACGGACCCACGTCACACAGGGAATGGCTGTGAAGATGCCAGAGAAGGACAGGGGATGAGTTACTTGCTGTAAGCCCTCTGTCAGGATTGCGCCTTCCAATATTTATTCCTTCCTCTAGTGTTTAGCCATGGAGCCTTGCAATTTTTGGAGGATGAATAGCTCGGTGGAAACAAAATGAAACTCAAAGCCTTTTCCTTACGTTCCAAAACGAGGATTTATTTAGTGGATTTTAGCAGTTTAAAGTACACAGATCTGAGTGTTGTGGAAGGGGATATACAAGCGGGCACGACGTTCACAGTTCAAGGCATTTAGGAAACACGGGCGCTCTGGGAATTCCTGCAATAAAGCATCAGCTCCTGATCCTGCTGGCACTCCGTGGGCAGGTCTCCCAGTGGTTTCAGGCACTTACTGGAGATAAACAATAAATAGCCGCAGAAAGCTCCCAGGAGAGACGCTGGGTGGGGAAGTGCTGCTGTTTCCCAAGGAGGTAAGTGCTTGATTAGAGAAGATATGGCTTTCACCAGGCCATCTGCTCCAGTGAGGCATGGGACGCCTCATGTCCTTTAGTGAGACCAGACACTGGCTTTTTGTCAGGGAAAGTTTCCTTCGGTTTCAGACAGCTCTGTTCTTCACGCTTTCAAATATCTGCATCACCTTGACGGCTGGTATGCAGCCTTCTCTCACGATGGTGATGCCACCTTCCCAAAGGAAGAATGAGAAAGTTAGGGTAGTCCCCAAAGGGTGAAAGAAAGGGACGGGGATATAAAAGAACGTCCTGGATCAGTAAAGCCATTCAAATGCTGTGTAGCAAGAGGACCAGAAACTTTGTCATAAAGCAAAAACACCCACCAACACTGACCCCACTCTTTGTTCAAGAGTTTAGTTTTCCACTAGAGAATCCTACTCAAATGACAACCCAGATCCAGCCTCAGCTTGTGCTGTTACGTCATTGTGGATGAGCTCCTGTAACACCTTCATTCTGGTGGTCTACAAGGAGAATACACCCTTCCTTTCAGAAGCATCCACCCTCCCACTTGAAGCATTTTTGCTCTTATAAGGCAGATCTTGCTTGCACAACCGTGTTTCTCCTCACTGCCTTGTTCTCTGTCAACACAGAGGTCCTCCAAGGACATCTTTTGTTTGTTTCTCTTCATCAACATGTTTGCAAATGTCCAGGCACTCAAGAACAGTTACTCTTGGAGCACACTGTGCTGCCAGATTGATACTATTGAAAGGAATGGAAATATCCCAGGAAAATGCAATTGCTGACATAGAAAGGGTGGTTCTTACACTCACTTTCATCAATCTTCGTGCAGTTGACCACAGTTGATGCCACCACCTCATCAGATTCTCCATCACAGAGAACACCCTCCAGCTTATGGCCAAGACGTCTGTAGGGGAAAAAAACCACAACAAAACCACACAGTACTTCATATTACATTGTGCCGAAGTTCCCCTCAACGCAGGGCATCGAGTCGTGATCTACACACCACTCAAACGCGCTGGCCACCTGCCTGACGGGTGTTTTGCACCGCGATAGAAATGCCAGTGAAGGGGTTACTCACGAGATGACCATGTCGTGGTGTGTGCTGTCAACCTCTCCGCTGGGATTCGCAGAGGTGATTGCCAAGGGCCCCGTCATGTCGATGAGGTGCACCAGGACAGTCAGGTCAGGCACTCGGATCATGATACTGTCTTGAGTTCCCACTCTGCTGTAGCCTGCTCCAACCCCTTGGAAGACAGACAGAGGACGTTGGCATAGGCAAGACTGGCACAATAGCTGGCATGGCATCAGAGGGAGATCTCCTGCTTTCTTTGCAAGTGACTCTGCTCCACGCCCCAAACAAAATTGCAAGTCTCTTTGTATAGTTTCAGAGAAGTTTCTTGATCAAAAATCCACAAGAGCAGCTGTAAGATTTTGGGACTAACTGCAAAAGGAAAAGATTAATGGCTGAACATCAGCATAGCTGCCTTCACGGACATAGGATCTACTGATATCACAGAGTCTAACTGTGATCATTGCCTGCCCTCCCACCCTCTGTCACATACCTCTGCCTGTCAAGCATCCGTAACTCCTACGGTTTCTTCAGTCTTTAATGTTTTCATTGATTCCCAGGAGCCAGGTTTGAGCGTGAGTCATACTGCTGCTCACAGCGTTTTCACTGTGTCCATATGGTAGGAAGGAAGAGGCAAGGAGAAGGGATGCCCATAGGAACCCTGTCCCCCCTGGGGACCTCTCATCTGTCTTTGATGCTCCACCCAGGGGTTGCTCATTCCTAACTAACAGCTACGGGCTTGAAAGAGGTGACTCTCCCAGGCTGATGAACCTCCCTTCCTTCGAGTCTGAGTTAAAGAAGTCATGGTGCTGGCTCACACAGCTAATGAGTCATTCCAGCTCATTAACACCCTCTGCTAAACATTTAACAAGGCATGTAAGAGTTCTAGAGATGATTTCTCAGGCTAGAATGAACAGAATCTCTCCCCATTGACATCCAAAAGGGCGTGTGGATTGCAGACCTGCTGTGTTGAAAACATAAAAGAGGGAGAGAAGGGCTGTCCTGTTCATCTCACCTAACTTCTTCAGCCACTCTCCTTTCTGGATAATGCAGCCGATGCCACCAGGGTAAACATTTTCCATGAATTCCCAAAGCAGTGGGCTGATGGGCGGAGAAGCTGCTCGCAACTGGTCCAGGTTTGAAATAAAGATGCAGATGGGCTTCTCCTGAGGCCTGTCCTGCAAAAACCAGGAAGAGAGGGAGGTGAAAAAATAGATGAAGGGAGAAAGTTTGTGCTGAGAAGATCGAAGCCCACTGGAATCCTAGTTTGTGTGCTTCCAGAAGCGACCAGAAGCTCCAAGCAGGCAAAAAGCCATCTCTGCACAAAATGCTGAGCGCAGCAGGGGGCTGCACGCTGTGACTGATGCCGCAGCTCAGATCTGCATGTGCAACGTGAAGGAGAGAGAGAACAGTGGTCTGCCCTTGGGATCCTGGTGGGATACATCCAAATTCCCTGCTTTACACACACCCAACGGAGGAACGGCGATGCTCTGCTCGTTATCGCTGCTTTTAACATCTTACACCTCAGGGGCCTGATTTTCTTCTAGCTTATTCTGGTATAAATCAAGGTCAAACCCACCAATTCACAGCAAGATAGTGGAAGGAGACCCCAACCCCCTGGAAACCAACACCTACACGACCACTTCTTCAGTTCTTCGGTGCCTTGCAATAAGCTTGCTGTAAAACGAACAGTGACAGGGAGGGAAAATAAAAAGAGCTCACAAAGCGGTGTCATTTCAGTCCTCAACTGACATCAGTTTCAGCGGGGCCAAATGACTAAGGAACTGGGCATGTATTTACATTCTGTTTATGTGATCTCATCGACAGGGAAGGTTAGCGTTGGCACCAAAGCAGGACAGAAAAGACTGCCTTTGTTGCTGATGTTCACACTAAGTGCCAGCTGAGATAGTCTGTTATGCTTATTTCTCCAGGCTAGCCAGGAAATTGCCTCATGGAGAAGAGACGGGGCCAGGCTGCAAAAGTTGTATTGAAGGTGCAAACTTTGGGTCTGATTCCAGCACTGAATGTCTCCAAAAGTCTGGGGAAATTTAGAGCTGGGATTCTGATTCAGCACTTCGCAAGACAGAGAGGGCAAATACAGGTTTGGACCCGCTTGTGACCAGCGTCGGGGCTGTTCCAGGTTGGGTTCGTGCTTGGCCCCTCCAGTGAAGCAAGACAGAGCTGGTCTAATTCCCAGTACCCAACACCCGGCGCAGGGGGTGCTTTACCCCAGGTTGCTCAGCTCAGAAAATGGTCCATGGCGTTTTGGTGTGGCTGCTCATAAACTCTACCCAAGTTGCTTTAGGACAAGTTGAAACAAGGGGCTCCCATTTCTGCTTCTCTAGGACTCAAGCAGGATCCAAGTAACAAGACGACAGCCTTGTATTCACACCTTGATTCTGTAGACCTTCTCAATGGCTTCAGGGTGTTTGCAGGAGGCTGCCAAAGCATACACAGTGTCTGTCGGGACCCCGCATACCGCCCCTGTGTTCAGCAGGTCAGCAATGGTCCTCAAGCCACTCGTACAGTGGGACTTGGGGCAGACGCAGGGTGGAGGGTCTTCGGTGTCCTTCTTAGAACTCTCAACCTGGCAATAAACAGGAGGCAACAAATCTATGATGTTGGGAACAAGCAAACAAATGGAACACAGGGTAGGATTCAGTCCGCCCAAATGCAGGCATCTCACTGTGCCCTGCTCCCTTGTAGTCAAAGGGCAGAGGCAGCACTTCTAGGGATGCTTCACCTAAAGCGGGCGAGATGGTTTTGTCCCAGTAATAAAGAAAGCCAAAGAGACTAGCTCAGGTGCAGACGTCTGAACTGGTGATGCCTAAAATTACAGGAGATGAATCCCACCCAGCACAGGGATTGCTTCCTGAAGAAATAACCGCTCTCCAAAATGACCCAAGGAAACTACAAGGGAATCTTAAAGCCAGAGGAACTTGAGTGAGATCAAGTTTCAAGTACATTGTCATGAGTCTCCATGGTTAGAAATGCTGATTTAATGAAAATATTTCTCTGCAGCAGGTATTAGAGCTGTCAGACTAACCAGGTGGAACCACCTTGGTCAGACATACAAGATGGTAGAAAAAGTTTAAAGTTAACAGATAGAGAAGGGAGCTCTTTCTGTTTCTGTCCACTTTAGGAAACTTTTAACTCCGTATTTCCCTGCCCCCAGTGTGATGGCCTTTAAAACTTCAGCCTGTCAACAGTTCTTGGATTGGAGATGGCTAATTCCACAGGACCGTGGGACTGGGGTTTCAAATGGCACTAAGGGACTCAAAGGAAGGAGATTCAATGAAAATTTGAACTCCCGTAGGTAAGCCCAAAGACCCCAGAATATCCCTCCTGACCAGGGAAGCTACACCGTCACACAAACAATCTCTTACTGTGAACAGAGGGGGTCCCATCATCATGAGATCCTTCCCAAACATGCAGTTTGCAAGTGATGCTGTTGCTCCATAGAAGCAGATGATGCTGAAGATGATTAGCACCACAACTGGAAAAAAAAACACCAGAGAGAGTCAAAGGCAGGAAGGGCGATGACAAAGTTTTATTTTCTTCTATGTCTCATGACTTCCCAGCATTGCAAACTTACTTCTGCCTTTCCTGTCATGCAGCATTTGCAGTCCAGCATATTTGTGGGTCTAAAAATTCAGGGCATTTCCAGGCTTTCCTACCTGTGCATCTTTTGCCATATGCGCTTTTTCTTTTTTCCTGGTGGAAAAGCTTCTACAAACATCTCGCTAAGACACTCTATGTAGTTACAAATAAAATTCTCACTTACTGCAAAGCCAAAGCTTAGACAGAACTACAGCCATTCACACCAGTGCCACCTTTAGTTCATCCTGAGTCTTGGATGAACTGAGAAAGTTCATCAACGAAAGACTGACCAACTACTAGAAAGTAGGAGTGTGCAGAACCTCAGAAGGTTGCTTTGATTCAGCTGTATCAGCCACACGTAAATGTATATTAGAAAGCTCAAGGACCTCGTGATGGTATGAGGAAAGGTTTCTTCTTCCAGTCGAGGAGCTGAAAGGCTCAGCGTCTGTAGTTCGCACACACACACGTCTTCTAGAGAAAGATGACACACTCTTCTGCTTGCCGTTTACATATTGAGCTTGTGCAGAACTTTGCTCCCCAACCAGGCACCCACTCACTGCACCCTGTGGGTGGAGGTTTGAGGACCAAGTTCACCTACAACTCACTTTCAAATGGCAAAGGGAGGTTCTCCAACGTAAAGAGCAGAAAACAGATGGTCAAGAGCTCCATTGCAAGGGTCATGCAGAGAAGCACCACGTTAAAAGAGGAAGCTGTGAAAAGAAATAGAAACAAGAGGGATTCACATCAGAGAACGGCCAAAAAAGTCTATATGAAACAGCAGAAGAGTTCCTGAATCAGCTTGATCTTATTTGATTAAACTGAGCACTCCTTGATCTGACTTCCCTGTTCATGGAGGAACAGAGAGGTACAGCTATGGTTTGTTCAGCCCTCAGCTTTCAAGACACAAGCTGCCAAAACCTTAACCTGCCAGAACACTGTGCTCACATGGAAAACACTTCTCGGGCAGCCAAGAAGATTCTGATTTACAGCAGCTGGGCTGGAGGGTGACCGTGGAGATATGCCAGTGGCCCAGTCCGTCTAACACTTTCACCTTATTTGAACCTTTTATTTTCTTTGAAATGTTCTTCCGTTCCCTTATGACTGTTTCTTCTAAGCCCAACTCAGCTTCTGTTACTGGCTGTGGGCAAAACATTTCAGTTCTTGCTTAATCGGAGTGGCAGAGCGAGCTGATACTCCCTCACTCCTGCGCCTCCACCACAGAGTGACCACAAATGCGATTAATGATCTGACCCCAAATACCCGTCAGCAAACAATCACGTATGGTACTGAGACTTACCTAAAATAATTAAAAAAGCATTGAGCACCAAAAAGGCAATAGAACCAGCGGTGAATCCTTCGCTGTTCCCCGCACCGATGTCCACCAAGTGGCCTGAAATAGGACCAGCAGATTCAGTTGTGAGCAAACCAGTAAGTGTGGTGTAACAGAAGAATGCATACCTGCAGCTGGAATCACTGCCATCCAAACTAGTTGATGGTGGCTACTATAAAGCAAATCTACCACACTGAAACCCGTTGCTTCTGCAATGCAAAGCATTTGAGGTATTAACTGAAGAGCTGGTGAGGGTTATCCAAAAAAGGTGATGATTTTACCTCCAGCTTGTAATAAACAGGGTCTGGCTGAAAACATTAATAGCTTCTTGCCGTTCCTCTTAAGCAATAGCTCTTTCCCCACAAGTGCGCATTTTAATAGGACCTGGCATGAAAGCTGTATGAGCGTGCTGCCCACCTGGAGCTACCTAAGGCTTTTTAAAGCCCAGGCTCATCGTTCTGAGATCTTCTTTCATGGCTACGACAAACTAAGATGAATTTCTCCAGGCTTCTGAAGGATAAAGTCAGAACCTGGAGTCTTCCACAGCCAAAAAGCATCTCCTGGACTGTTGTTCTGAGATAACAGCCCAGAGACAGTCTGAGTGCCATCTCACAATAGTTTAGCAGGGAAACCTTGACCTCTGTTGGAGTCGAAGACACAACTTGGACTCCTGTAGCTGTGAGAGTACCGAGTAACTGCAGCAATGGCAATCAATTATGTGAGTACAAGCTGGGATTTTTGGCCATTATCTTTTTGCAAGGAGGAATATTGGTAAACCTGGTGTCACTGAATCTCCTGGCAGTAGGAATTAGGTTAGAGAACGCAACTTGAGGTTTCCTAAAAAAATCCTTTTTTTTTTTTTTATTTTTCGAATAAGCAAAATAGTAATTCTGACGTTGCATTACCTGCAAACCGAAGCCAGGTCCATGCTCCCCAGAAGGCGGCATAGCAGAATGGAAGAACGGAACCAAACCTTCTCCCTCCTTGAACCTGGATCCTGCAGACGTACAGCTGCACTATGGCTCCTGGGATGAGCACAGAGGGTATGGAGAGCTGCTGCCTGCTGGGGTCACTGAGACCACCCTGGATGGCGGAGACTGCAGCCAGGCCATTGCAGATGTAGAACAAGGCATCTGGCACTTCAGCACGGGTGCCGCTGGGGAAATTCTTGGATCTTGTGAAGAAGACTTTGGCAGCCATCAGTGTGGTTTGAAGAGCTGAGCTGGACATAGCCTGGACACCAACTGGAATCAAAACCTTCTCCCCAATGGAGTTGATAAGGCTGGCAAAAGTGGCGTACATCGAGAGAGCAGTGCAAAGGCTGCAGGCAGCCCCGAGGAACAGGTAAGCACCTGGCGTTGGGATCTGATGGATGAAGGCGGTTGTGAGAATGATGAACGAGGCATTTTGCAGCATCTCCAGGATATCTTTGTGGGTTGACATCAGAAAGAGCATGCAGGCAGTGGCCAGGAAGAACCAGCCTCCAAACATTCCCAGCCTGCTTTCCTGAGCATTGGCCAGCCCAAGGAAGGTGGTGAGTGTAAACTCTTCCCAAGACATCACCAGCCAGTAGAGGCTGTGGACACCAAACTTGGTAGTGTAGTAGACATCACCTCTCAGATAACTGTAGAAGCTGGACAGCAGCTGGCAGCTGGAGATGATGGATATCCACGCTGCTCCAACACAGAAGTTCTTCATGTAGCCAAAGAAGTAAAAGGCAAATAAAAAGGGAGAGACAGTATCGCAGATGTTGCCTAGGGCCATTGGCTCAGCATACTTTGTATTCTTTTTCTTTTCTTCCCCAATGGCCTTGGAAGACCTCTTCTGTGCTGACCCCAGTAGCAAGACATTGAAGAGAGGATGCCCAAAGCCTGGAAGGACGTACCGTTGTGTGATGCCCTTGAATAAGAGAGCCACCGCTCCATACAACCCGCAGATGACAATGACAAGCTCAATGACACCTGACACTATCAGGGCCCACTGGCCAAACAATGCAACTGCTTCAAACACCAGGGCAAGCGCGATGGCCCCAAATATGAATGGCATGATGTAGTTCACTGTGGCTGAGCAGAAGGAGAGGATAAAGGAAATGGAAATGTAGGCCACCAGCCCAGCCACCGCACTTTGGCTGGCAGAGAGGTGGGCCATGCCAGTGGGCAGGAGGTGGCTGGCATTCCCTGGGAGCAGCGTTGTGTTCTGCAAGGAGGGGTAAGCGGCTGCAATGATGCGTGTAGCCCCGTAGCTACTCCACAGAGCAGAGAAGGTGAGAAAGGCTGCACCTCCGAGGTGGTCATACTTCCGGAAGGCAAGGAATCCTGCCAGGAGCTGGACAAAGCCTCCAATCAGGATGAGGTGGACACCTGAGAGACACATGAAGAGGTCAGGTAGGAAGCAAGCCACAAAGAGGCTTGAGTTGCATGAAGAAGTGCTACATCACCAAGCTCTGGGGGACACCCCACCGCAGGTCCTACAGCCTTCTTGTGACCAGCCCTATGGCCTCTGTCTTCCCCTCTCTTCCCACCTTTATGACAAATTTCTGTTCTGAGCCTCGGTGCGTGGCCACTGAGCCCCTTGGTATGCTCAGTATGGTGAACGGGTCCATGAGGGTTTGGTTCTACGAAAGCAGGGGACTGTCACATGAATGGTTTGGACCAACCAGATTCCCAGCAGCGTTGCTGGGGAAGGAGCAGCACGCATCCTAGGGAGCACACAGACCTTCTGTACACTGGAGAAAGCCCACGTCTCCCCACCTGTCCCACCAATGCTGTCCATTGGCCCATGGGGATGACTCTTGAAGAGTCCAGGGCCACCGACCAGCATGCCCGGTGTCCCCCATGAGCAGCATCACCCACCTGCAAGGATGTCCTCTGCTTCCTGTGGCCTGAGGCCGGTGTGCGCCACGGCGAAGTTCTGCAGGCAGAGGAGGAAGGCGCTGACCACATTCGCGAGGAGCCCCAGCACCGCCGGCTCGCTGTAAAAGACGGCCGCGAACCCCGCCGTGCTCGCCATGGCCCTTCCAGACAAAACAAGAGTGTCGGCGGTCACCCCCACAACCTCACCGTCGTTGGCGTCTAGACCAGCACTGCTTTGGCTCGGGCACTCGGCCAGCCTTCAGAACCGTGCCCCTGCTCCAAGGAGGGAGAAACTGGTGACAGGCTCAGGTGTTTCCATAGTGCCTCCCCGCTCGTGGCTCCAGACAAAGGCTCAATTCAAAGCAGAACTTTAGGTGCCTACTTTCCAGAGTCCTATCCAGAAAAAACACACACAACCTATTTAGGCTACGAGGATTTCTGGCAAAAACATGTTTAGGTGCCTCAAAGCGCTGCAGGTGGTGGTGATGGTTCCTGCCCCCTCTTCTCCAGGCTGCTGGAGATGGAGAGGAATGAATAGCCTAACACAAACGAACAAACATTCAGACGAAACCCACAAGGTATTTTTGAGCCATTCCAGGACATTTCTTATCCACTGTTACAGACAAACAGGCAGGCACGACGCACGCATACACAGTCTCCCTTCCAGACGGAATTTTCCAGCTCCATCCCTTTCTTGAAACCCTAATGACTAAATAGTCTATTTTCAAACCCTTCATATTTCTACCATTAACTCGTCTATTTGCAGGCAGCCCCCACATTTCCATTCCTCTGCACTCCTGGGTACCATGAGCTGGAGTTTGCTCTCTGGAGGTTTTTGTTAGGAAACAAAGATGAAAATAAGACAGCAATGTTCTTGTTATTTTGGTATTTTTGGAACATTTTATGACCTAAAGGAGCTGGAAAAGGAGACAGTGATGTATTCTGTTCTCAGCCATTCCAAAAAGCCTTTTGGAAAGAAAGGAAAGCATGCGGCACTACTATTGATATGGGAAGTGAGGAGGAGTGAAGGAGCAACCACTCAAAGAAATAGTTTTGTGAATATTAATGAACGTAAATCCCAGGGTCTGCTCTTAAACACTGGGTATTCCTGGGCAGACATACACGTTTTGCAAGCACCAATGGCCTCTTGACTCCTTTGCTACGCTACAAAACCCATGTTTTCCTTCTCTCCACTTGTTCTGAAGGATGTCATTTTCACAAAAATGAAGAACGAAGGATAAATTGCCTCCTAACAGCTCTGAACTGATTCAGCAACTCAAACTCTCATGAAATGTGGAAAGGGTAAAAACTTTCAAGTGAACCTTGGGGGACAATTAATTCATTCAATTATTTGGTTGTGCTAAAAGTTAGATTTTTTGGTTCGGAAAGAGACACGTGCCAAATCGGAGTTCGGCGGGAGGAACACTCTCTTCTAATGTCAAGCATTTGCATAAACTACTGACATGAAGGAGGCCCTAAGAAATGAGGCACTCTTCGGAAGAGCTGAGCAGCTACCTGTGGAGTCCATGACGTTGTCTTTTTTTTTTTTTTTTTTTAAGTGACTTTCAGATATAAATAAGCGGTTTGGTCTCAATGGTTACACTTGGAGGCGGGCCACAATGTTAAGTCCCTCCAGATGTTTCGCTCTGAAATAGCTCAGACAGTGGCTTTCTAGGCACGCTGCAACAAGCCCCTGTTCTGAGTCGCTCTCTGGGGGAGGAGGACGTGGGTTTTCTGGAGGACGATGGGCTGGCCGGGTGACTGCTTGGCTCGCAGAAGTGGTTTGCAATTTGCCAAGGCTCACTTTGTTGGCGGTTCCTGCCTAACCAGCCGTGGTAGCAGCTTTAGAGCCTGCGACATACAGCGTGGTTTGGTGAAGGGTGTAGAGACACAACTAGTAGGGCTGGTTCCCTCTGCTTGCTGCTCAATCCTTCACAGGACATCTGAGAAGGGGGGGAAAGAAATACCAGAATGCGCCATTATCGGGCTACGGAGGTGTAAAAGGAAAGGATGTGAGAGGATTTAGATCAAGACGTGGAAAAGGAAAGGAGGAGGATGAAGGAGTTTCCCTTGGGAGGAGGAGGTTTTGGGGCTGGAAAGAGCTGCAGACCTGCTCTGCTCACACCCACCCACAGCATCCCCCCACGCACCACAAACACAGACTTGTGCTCCCTGTCCGAAGACCACTGCAGCATTCGTGCATTGCCTCCCCGCCCCTGTTTCATGCAACACAAGGACACATCCAATAATTAATCCCCTCCCGTTGTTCTCGCAGGAGGAGCAGCGCTAGTAACGCCGTGGGCTGCACCAGGACCTGGAGAAATGAGGATCTGTGTGGAAACACTCAGAGGTGTTTTCTGTTCAAAGTGTGCCCAAGGCTTGCTTGTCCCTGGGACAAACCCCTCATTGCTCTGTCACTGTCCCTTTCGTGCAGCTGCTGCCTCTGGCTCTCTGTAAGGACCTGTTTCCCCACACGTGCTACGGAAAATGGATAACGTGACGCCTCTGCTCCCCGCTCCGTGCAACGCAGCCAGGAGGGATCTCCCACCAAGTCTCTCCCTCGCACTGAAGTCCCCCAGCTGGGCATCCTCGGGGGGGGACTGACGCAGAGGAGCTCTTTGGGTGGAGGTGGCACAGGTGACGCGGGGCAGCGGGGGCAGAGGAGCGAACGGGAGGTCCCTTTCTACCATGTGGGGTTAGCGGCTCTCTGTACACACCGGGTACCAGCCAGCACAGCCACTCACCAGGAAACCACAAGTATGGAGACCTCCTCATGGTTAGGAGGCATCCGGAGACCTGGGGCACTGCCAGACCCTTGAGAGCTGGCTCTACCGAACGGATGGGGCAGCCCGGGGTGATCCTTCCCTTGGACAAATCCCTGGTGCGGCGAGGGCAAAGCCAAAGCCATCCCCTCGCTCACCCGACCTCCTCCGCCTTCTTTCCTTTTCCTGCTTGCCCCTGACTTTCTTCAGCCAGGGGTTTGCAGAAATGGCTGGGCAGGTCCTCCCCCTTCTCGCCCCAGCATGACCTCCCAGCCATGCCCACGTGGCCGGCGGGCCAGCTGGGCTACAGCCTCTGATCATCTTTTCCTCTACTTGCCGCCCGGCTCGCAACAGAATCATAGAATCCTCTAGGTAATAACTTCCCTTCAGCCCCTGAAGAAAAGGTCATTCCCCTCTGCGCCCCCTTTCCACCTTGCTGTTGTACCTGGGCTCTGCAGACATCGCTGCGTGCGTCTACTGTGCACTGACGTCTGCTGCCCCTGCTGCTTTTCCTTGACTACTACTAATGGGAATATGCTGGTGCGTGGACATTGTCCCCACAGGAGGCTGGAGCAAGGCTCAGCACGCCCTGGGACACATGTATAAATACCAAAACGTTAAATTTTCAGACACTTACTCCCCAGTGGTATTTTGCGATTAGTTTTCCATCCCGCCTTATTAACGATAACAAATGTTTATACAGCTCTGAGAAAAGCCTCGCAAGATAAAGATGTGAGGAGGAGAATGAAATGCAATTCTTTTTTGGATAAGCACACAGCAAGATTAACAGTGCACAACCACCCTGCACAGCTGGAATCGACATCACAGCCCTGACTCTCCTCTGGTGAAACTCAGCACGAAGTTGCCTGAGATGCATTGCAACGTCCACAGTGACCAAGGGGCTGCCTGGTATTTAGTAGGAAATCCAGGCTGGTTTTAAATGCAAGGTGTATCACACCCGCCTGTTATTCTGTACAAAATAACATGCGGCACGTTAAATGTCCCCAGGTTTGACCACTGGACAAAGCAAAGAGCCGTGGTGTTCCCCCAGGGTCCAAACATTCATTCGGGAATGAAGGGTCCCGGCGTCTCCTGGAAGCTACAGAGGCCACCTCTGCACTAACATTTCAATGAACGGGCAGCACATGGCAGGCAACATCGCAGAGCTGAGCATCGAGAAGAAGGAGAGCTACGGAAAGATTCAGCCAAATGACAAAACACTGAATGTATTCAAGAAAAGCATCAAAGAAAAACACCAATGCCACGCTTCTCCCTCCGAGGCTTGGATTACCTGGGTTGGTGACACTTCAGCTCAATGGGAGGATGCTCTTGTCCCTCTCATTTCCTGGTAACGACCAGTTTTATAGTCCTCCTCTGTAGGAGGAGCCTGGGGCCAGTTGCTTCACACATTGGCACCTGTGGCATTTTGGAGACAGGAATTTCCTTGAACTTTGTCAGTTATTGTCCTAAATCCTTTTTTATTTCCTGAAACCTGGGGGGTTTCCCTTCTGTTCGGCAGAAAAAAAAACACCCCTCCTCATCTGTTCCCCCCACCCTCTCGGTCCCCAGAGGCTGATGTCATCACACTTGAAATTCAGTTGCAAAAAAACAAAAAGCAAATTGCCTTCCAGAAGCATATATAAACCCTGACACCAAAGCACCTTTCAGACAGACACCTCTCCCATCCCTCGAATAGAGCAGTGCAGAGCTGGGGACCCAGCAGTGGTGACAGCCGCCAGCATGGTCTTCTTCACCTTACAGGTAACTACTGCTGCGTGTACCAAACCTATCCATCTCTCATCTTCCCCTTTTCACTTTAAGGAGGTAAATGTCGTTTTCCAGGCGGCTCCTCGACTGGTCAAAATTGTCGCGACATTAGATGGGAACCTGTCCCAATACTGACAAAATCAGATGGTTTTCACAGACACTTTATTCGTAGCTACTAACCTGTTCCTTCCATGCCTGTTCCTTTTATGCATCCCAAACGTGTTTTGCGCGGTGCCATGGCGGGGGGGGGTTGTTGATGTTGGGATGTGCTGTGTGGTTTTTTTTTTCTCCTCGTGTCCACCCTGAGCTGGTCCCGCTCGCAGCCGTAAGAGGATTTCATGGTAGGTCTGAGAAGGCTGTGCAGCCCCTTCTACTGTACTGCTTTATTTCCCCGGCTATTCTTGGCATCCCTGCTGGACCGAGCTGTGGAAAATAGGGTTGTTTTTTTTCCTCCTTTAAGTATGTAGTTAGTTTTATCCGCTCCTTTGATCTGTGAGCATCTTACAATGCCATGTTAGAGGCGCAACCAGTAAAACGGCTCTGAAAAAGTTCAAGCAGCTTCGGTGACAAATGCTCTTTCTCTGTCTTTACTCTAGAAATCCCAGAAATTCCTGGCGAGCTCCCGGCAAGTTCATAAAACTGCTGCTCACGGTTTGTATCTCTCTCTCTCGGCAGAACAGCATTCCCTATCCTTTTTTAAAGAGCATCCCAAAATAATCATGTCGTTATTGGTTAAAAAAAAAAAAAAAAGTGCTGGGCTAAGTGCTCTGAGATAAACCGCTGGAATTCTGGGCAAACAAAGTGTGCTTGTGGTGGTTATTGCCCTCGGTTGTAACAGGTGGTAAAAACGTTGCTAGTCCTGCGCTAAAAACACAAACTTCAACTCATTTAGAACCAGACTTTCCGAATTCTTACTCTTTGACCACAAACGGAGGATATTTACATCGTAGCGGCCATGGGACCGCTCAGCTCCTGAACTCCTCCGCTGGTCCTTGCTCCTTTCTTCCACCTGGTCTTGCCGTCGGCGTCGCTCCGAGTGAGTCAGGGCTCACCCTGCGGGTCTCCCGTCCCGCGCTGCGCGGCCACGGCTCCCCTGCTTCGGGCGAACCCGGCGGAGCGGCGCTGCGCAGCCCCTTGGGCTCTTGGAGGCTTGGCCGACAGCTTATTTTAAAATTATTAATTTTATTAATTGCTGTGTTATTAGTACCATGAATGCAATGCTTTGCTGTGCAGCCACTTGGTCTCTTATAGGTTTGTCTAACATCTTATTTTAAAATTATTGATTTTATTAATTACGGCGTTACTAATACCATGAATGCAATGATTTTCTGTGCAGCCACTTGGTCTTTTATAGTTATAGGTTTGTCTAACATCTTGTTTTAAAACTATTAATTTTATTAATTATTGTGTTATTAGTACCATAAATTCAATGCTTTGCTGTGCAGCCACTTGGTCTCTTATAGGTTTGTCCAACAGCTTATTTTAAAATTATTAATTTTATTAATTATTGTGTTATTAGTACCATGAATGCAATGCTTTGCTGTGCAGCCACTTGGTCTCTTATAGGTTTGCCTAAGAGCTTATTTTAAAATTATTAATTTTATTAATTATTGTGTTATTAGTACCATGAATGCAATGCTTTGCTGTGCAGCCACTTGGTCTCTTATAGGTTTGCCTAAGAGCTTATTTTAAAATTATTAATTTTATTAATTATCGCGTTACTGATATCATACATGCAATGCATGTTACTTAATGAACAGTTGAGATCAAGAGAAATAACAACAATCACACAGATCTATTTGTTCTTGGACACAGTCCTTTTTTTTTTTTTTTTTTAAATTAAGTCCTGCAGCACGGCTTGCCACACCAGGACAAAAACACTGGAGAAATGAAATGCTTTTAACGGGAGGGTTAAAAAATATCGCTGCCGAGTGAAGCGCCAAAGAGGGTTTAATGACGGGAAGGAAGCAATCAGAGCATTACGGGTGCCGCGTGATTCCGGCAGATTTTCCTCCAGCCTCCCCGCTCCGGTTTGACTCCACTCTTTCCTCCTCCGCGAGGGCGTTGGTGCCGTCGCTTGCGCTGGAGATGCCCTCCGAGTGCGCGGGGGGGACACAGGTTTCGGTCAGCAGGAGGTTTCCAAACTGCTGAGTGGTACAGGTTCCGATAGCGATAAATTTCAGCGAGCGGCTGCGAGGGGCGGATTTCATTTCAGTGAGTCACAGCAGCGATGACATTCTCAGCTGTGTTTACAAGCAGATTTTAGACTCCGAGGCTCTAGGTGAGTCCAAATGCATTTGCAAGCAAGCTGTGAGTCAGTCGGCGTGACATTTAGGGATGAATACGCGCTAGTGAAATTAGGGAATGGTCATTTTTTCTCATTGGGACATTTTCTGTTTAAAAAATAAAGTGTCATACGTACCTGCTGATTTTGATGATATTTCCTGCAAGATGTTGAAGCAAAGCGTGTTTGTTTTCTTGCTTCACTCGTCTTGACTTTTTCATGCGCTTAGTTTCATTCGGGTGTTAATGCCATCTTTTAGCTGTGTGCATGTGTGCGTACCCCCCCCAGACATACATACATATGTATTTGCAGATTCACAACCATGCAAATGTTGGCTGTAATTAATTTTGTCGTTTTTCTGCTCTCATGTGCACTCTCAAAATGATATTATAAATTACTATGGGTCACAATAATTATAATTCTATGAATTATAAATTCATCAGAACAAAGCAATTTGTCACTGAAATGGAAAAGTACAATGGTCTCAAATTGGATATTTTTCACAGAATTTCAACACCCCAAAGATTTGGGAATGGCGACCTCCAAATCCAAAAGCGTCGGTAGTTTGTGCTGCCGGCCCGGCTCTACCTCACAGGTCACAAATACAGGCACCGATTTTGCCCTGGGAAGCTCGATGTGTTGCTTCTTGTCTACCAGCAGAGGTGTTCCCAGCGACAGGAAAACCTTTCCTTCAAAAACCCAGCTCAGGAGATCTTCTGGTTTAATCTCCTTCTGAAGCGTGGGCTGAATCCTCAGCTTGGCTGTGAAAGGACACACAAAGGCCTTTTTTTTAAGCACGAGCATCCTTTTGAGTGGGTGAGGCTTAAAAGCTTTGCTGGCTGAGTCAAGACACCTCAGTGCCTTGTAGGACCGAGCTTCTGGATAAGTCCAAGCTTTGGGTCTAGTCCCGCTTGCCAAAACATAATGGAAGCTATAGGAAGTTTTGTTTTCATGTGATTCACTCCCAACAGGGCACCACTGGTATGGCAGCAGGGCACGTGCTCTGCTTTTTGTGCAGAAAAAGGGACATAATTTGTATTGACCCCCCCAAAAGATGGTTGCTTGAACCCAGGGTGAGGGGATGTGGCTGATCCCTGAAATTGCTCCACTTGGACCTTCTTGAAGCCACCCCAGGAGGTGCGCAGAGCATTCCTTACAGCACGTGAAGGCAGTAGGAGCCAGGATGTGCTGTGGACCCTTGGAAAGCCATGGAGAGGGATGGGATTCACACCAGCCTGCGCGCCTTGGGCTCCCTGTGCTGGCGATGAGGGAGAAATGGCACATCCCCACGGAGAAGATGCCAGTCCCCTTGCCAGGAGCACCTCTCCACTCTCTATGGAGGGAGCCTGGAGCAGCGGTGCTCCTCTCCTACACTCCACCAAGTGCCTGAAGCCACAGGAGGTGACTCTGGCCCCAGATGGCATTCCCAGGGGTTGGCTCCCAGCCTGGGACAGCGCAGGGAAGCTGTGCGTCACCTCCCAAATCTGTAGGGCTGTATGCAGCCATGGGACCCTAGGGACATGCTGGGCAGATCCTGCACACTCCACCTGCCTTTGCCCTTCAAGGAATTCAGTGAGACCAGAGGGTGAGGACCTGTGAGCTGTCAGCACATGGCCCACATGTGTCTTTACCCCCTCCCCTCTCTCTTGGTGCTGCAGTGGTGGCCAGGAGCGCTCCAGAGGAGACCGTGACCAGCAGCTTTGCCTCCTTCATCCATGCAGTTCGACCTGAGCACCTGTCCAAGACCGTCCGCCACAGAAGCAAGAGGATGATCCTCGACAGCATTGGGGTTGGCCTCGTGGGCAGCACGACCCACGTGTTCGATATCGCTCTGCAGTACTGCCGGGTAGGAACAGCCCCATAGCGCCATGTCATTATGTGGTCCCACCCTGACACCACCACCGTAACCAAGGCCTTATTTCATGGCTGATGTAGGACTTTTGCCTTGCAGTAGAGGGGTGTTCTAGCATCACACAATCACTGCTTCATTCAAGGTCCTCACCTGAACTTCTCCCCCTTTCGCAGGAGCTGTACTCTTCGGTTGCTGTGAGCTCTGTCTATGGCAAGCCAGGCATAAAGCTCTCCCCCACGCTGGCTGCGTTCACCAATGGAGTTGCGGTAAGGAGAAGTTCCAGGAGAAGCTCTGCTTTGTGGTGCCTTCAAAGACACTAATTAGTGTTGTAGGAAGCAGACTGGTGACTGGGAGGGGTAGTGGGGGACAAGAAGCCATGGACTGCTCTGCAGTCTTCCGCACTGCTTTTAGAGGGACCAGACAGCCGCCATGGGGACCACCAGGTGACTGGGTGGACGTTGTTACAGACGTAGCCTCAGCAGAATCAGCAAGGACCCCTAGCTCCCTCGGCTCCCAGCCCCCTACACCAGCATGTCCTTATCTCCGTTTCTCTGGCAGACTCACTCCATGGACTTCGATGATACCTGGCATCCTGCTACTCACCCATCAGGGGCTGTTCTGCCAGCTCTCCTGGCAGCTTCCCAGATGCTACCTCCAGGCACCAAACCCAACGGCACGGATTTCCTGCTGGCATTTAATGTGGGCCTGGAAGTGCAAGGAAGGCTCATGCATTTCTCCACTGAGGCTCACAACATTCCCAAAAGGTAAACCTCCTTTTTTGCACTGAGTAGGAAGATGGTTGGTGAGTCTGTTAACGGTCCTGCTCAGGGTTTCAATATGTTAGTTTAAGTCCAGCTGAACCCAGGATCAGGGTAAAGCCCTACTGAGAGCCGAGTGCCAGTTCTGCCAGAGCTGATGGGGCACCATTTGTTTCATATCCATTTGGTGACCTCCAGTGACCTTGCCTTAAAAACAGCCATTAAGAGGACTACCGCTGAGTCTGCAGTGTTGTCATGTAAAGTAACCAGGGCAAGAACACAGGACAAGCAGTGGCCCACAGCCATGCAGACGGCTTAATTGTGGGCACAGTCCCCGGTGCAATTTCTGCCTCTGCCAAGTGCCATTCACCAGGCAGTGCCGTGGTGTGGTCCAAGGGATAGCATGGACCAGGAAGTGTTATCCCAGGGCATGTTGGATGAGGCCACTTTTATTTATCTGGGGGGAGGAATTTTGGCTGTACGGACACAAGCTGTGCCACATACTCTCAGGCAAAATTAAAAATTGCTTTCTGGAGGTGCTGAGTTCACTCTGTTGTCTCCAATGAAGTTTCAAGTAAATGCTTAGTTTGCAGATGGCTAAAATTTGAGTTAGGTGAATCCCACCTGCACCAGAGCCCTGAGAGATTTCCACTGGCTGACGTGGCAGTTCATTCCCAGTCCCATAGGCAGGTCTGGTAGGTGAGGTGCTCGGGCGCTCCCTGTGCCAAGCAGGCAGGGGTGCTCATAACTGCAATTTCCCCTTTAGGTTCCACCCTCCCTCGGTGGTCGGTACCATGGGTAGTGCTGCAGCCACTGCAAAGCTGCTCTCTCTCAGCACGGCCCAGTGCGCACACGCTTTGGGCATTGCTGCATCGCTTGCCGGGGCACCCATGGCAAACGCAGCCACCCAAGCCAAGCCATTGCATATCGGAAATGCCACCCGCCTGGGCTTCGAAGCAGCGCTGCTGGCCGCCCGAGGGATGGAGGCTAACCCCTTGATTCTGGATGATATCGCTGGTTGCTCAGGATTCAGTGCTTTCTACAGTATCTATCAACCCAAACCACTGTCCACACCAAGTGACCATCATGAGTTCCTCTTGGAGAAGCAGGATATTGCTTTCAAGCGATTCCCAGCCCACCTGGGGATGCACTGGGTGGTGGATGCTGCCTTGTCTGTCCGGAACCTTTTCATCAACTACGCAGGGTCGTTCTCTCCCTCTTTGATCCGCACCATTGTGCTGAAGATCCCAGTGTCCAAGTACATCAATCGGCCTTTCCCCAGCTCTGAACACCAGGCTAGACACTCCTTCCAGTTCAATGCCTGTACTGCCCTGCTGGATGGTGAAGTGGGCCTCAGCTCCTTCACAGAGAGCAGCATCCACCGGCAGGAGCTGAGGGAGCTGCTGGACAAAGTGGTGGTGGAGCACCCTGAAGACAATGTGGCCAACTTTGACAAGATGTACGGAGAGGTGGCGCTGCTCCTGCACAGCGGGGATGTCCTGACAGGCAAATGTGACACTTTCTACGGGCACTGGAGGAAGCCTCTGAGCAAAGAATCGCTCCTGAAGAAGTTTCGATCCAACGCCTCTCATGTGCTTCCAGAAGAAAAAGTAGAAACCATCATCACTATGGTGGACAACCTGGAGAATCTGTCAGATAGTTCCCAGCTGGCCTGCAGCCTGTGAGGGAACAGCAAGCGTGTGGGGTTTTTTAATATAAGGGACTTGTCCTGGTGAAAATCTGATTCCTTTCTTCATTGGTGCTTTACTATTCATTTCCAAGGACAGGAATGTTCCCACCCTTGAAGTTAAAGTAGATGCTTTAAAAACAAGAGAGTCCACAAGGCAGGAGGTGTGTCTGTGTCGGTAATTAGTACACAGATTAAATTTCAACTCATAGTTGATGCTGTCTGAATAGCTGAAAGGCCACTACAAATAAAAAAAAATATAATCCCATGGAAATCTATGAGAATCCTGGAACAACATCTGGAAGCCAGTTCCCCAGAAGGAACTGTTGTTTGGATATTTTTTTAAAGCCACATTCAAAGGTATTTCTGTACAGAATGCCTAACTGCTGAGTCTGGGGAGAAGAGGAAGTTCAGCTGCAAAATGTGTGCTTTTCTTACTGCTCTTCTGGGCACTTTTCAGATCATGGCTAGTTAGTCACGCTGGCCAGACGAAAAACCTATCAGTTACTGTAAACAGCCCTGCCTGCAAAACTCTCAGGCAGAGAGGGATTTTTTTTTCTTTTCCAGTAAAAGCCTCCCATTTCTCCAGCACTTGGGAAGCGTTTGTCACTTCTCCGTGTGCAAGGGATGGTTCAAGGACCCTTAAAACCCGTATGCCTTTTCTGAATGAAAGGCGATTGGTAGGTGAGGAACCCTACATCAGTCATCCTATGCCTCCTGTGAGGTGATCGCTGCCAATCCGAGGGCTGTGCCACATCACCCTCCTGGCTTTGCCCACATTGCCCAGGCACCTAACGGAGCTGGCTCACCAGAGACGGTCTCTATAGTCCGTGCAGAGACGGGCACCCCTGGGTGGTGACTTGGGCACTTACATGCTGTGACTCACATTGGGAAATTCCTGTTTCTCTCCCCTGAGAGGAGGGAAGGCTTACTGAGACTCAGTTCTGAACTCGTCTTTCCAGCTGGGAGGAAATCAGTACTTGCGCTTCTGAGCAGCCATTCACCGAAAGGCTTTCCTGCCCTGCACCCTTTCTGGACAGTGAGATGAAGAACTATGCAATATTCCTCTGTACATTAAACAAATACTGTGATTGCTGATCCAAAGGACTTGTTGCCAACATGATCATGATATAGGTACAGAATCTGTTGCGAAAGTGAGGGGGACTGAGATTAGACATGCAAGAAGGAATGTGGGCCAGTTCCTTTTTAGCTTGCTGGTAGTGGTTTATGCAGAGAATTTCCCAGCCAAAGCAAAACTGTTTGTCCACCTGTTAATCCACTCTCTCACAGTGTCTGGCATATTCACACTGAATCTTTCTGAATAAAGAATTGAAGTAAATTCATTTCCTGCTTAAAGATTTAATGCTATGCTATGTAGATCATCACGTTTTCAGTATTTATCTGAACATAAGCAATACAGAGGCTTTGCCAATAGATGGGGAACTCTGCAGAGGCTAGGACAGGGCCAGCTGGCCCATGGCCAGTGATTTCTCCAGTCATATATTTCCATTGAGCCCTGCAGGCTCTTTTTCCTGGTAAAAGCAATAGTGATTAGGCAGCAAAGCATGGCTGTGGTTAAACACAATCTCTCAACAAAGGGAAGTTATCCAGTGTTTCTCCATTTAGCAACAGATTTCAAATACTTGCTAAGTTTCCATGGCAAGCTTCTAGTTGCCCTTGGTTTGAGTCAGGTGTGAGATCACCAAAATTGTCATTCCATGTTTCACAGCACAATGAACTAGAAACCCAGAGAGCCAGTGCCTTCCGTGTGAGCCATAAACCCGACGTTTGTCATGGGAATCAATATTTGTGAGAGAACAGAGAAGGGCTTCAGTGGAGGGAACAATGCACCTCAATGGATTACCAGTGTTTTCAGTGCCCTAACATTTGTTCCAGTGTTCTCATTTCCATGCCTTCTGCACCATGCTGCACTGATGCCATCTAGCAGTGAAGCTGTGCAGGAGAGGAGGGAACTAGCACCTTTTACCTGTTGGTGCTGGAGCAGAAAAGAGAACTTTTCAGTTAGGTTTCAGGCTACATTTTGTCCCTGAAATCCAGAAACCCTTCTAAACCTTATTCATGTCTTGGCTGTCCCATCAGAGGCTATCCTGACACATTTCAGCAGAAGATGTGTAAAATTAAGAAGGGAAGGCACAGGAAGGCTGGTAGGTCCGACTTTTCTTTTATTGGCCCCCTTATCAATTGAAGCAGTAAGGGGCTTTTCCAGAGCATCTAGGAGCTGGAGGCATACCTGAGATTTTTTTCATTCATGGTATTTCCTCTACAAGCCTAGGACCCTGAAAATGCCTCCAGTATCTGAGCCCAGGATAGTGTCTCACATTATTTCCAGTTTCAAACAGAAAATGTTTCATATCCTTAGCTAATTAGAAGGTCCAAACCACTGGCAAGGGAAGCAAGGCCCTAAAAGAGCCAAGGGAAAAAAATGGCCTGTGAAAATTATAGGCCAGCTTGTGACACTGAGGGTATTCAGCAGTTAATATTGTGCCACCAAGGTCCCTAACTACTCCTTTCAGCTGAATAAGAAAAGAGCCATTGTCCTTCCTTCTGCTGCTGTTCCAAGATAAATTACACTTAAAATTAAGAAAAGGAAACCTTTCTCCACAAACATATTTACAGTAGCAAGCTCGGTGAATGAAAGGATACTTGCAGGGCAGACTCAGGCAGGATCCATGTTAGCAATCAATCGATAACTACAATCCCACGGCAGAAATTAACAGGGCTCCTATTAATGGGCTACTACTGATAGGGCTCCACTGGTACAAGTGCTTGGCCAGGGATAAGGAAGGCCTGGCCACCAGAGAGCTGGGTAAAGCTGAGGCGGGGCTGGAGGGAGCAGGGTGCCGTCATCAGCCCTCTCCGGTGGGCATCGGCGCTCTCCCGTGGGCAGAACCCACCGTGGGGCCCCGCGGGAGGGACGGGCACGGCCGCGGCCTTCAGCACCCTGGAGAGCGGCCGCCGGGCGGGGCGGCGGGGCCGGGGCCGCTCCGCTCCTCGGGGTCCCTCCTCGGGGGTCCCTCCTCGGGGGTCCCTCCCTGGGGTTTCCTCCTCGGGGGGTCCCCTCCCCAGAGGTCCCTCCTCCGGGGTCCCTCCCTGAGGGTCCCTCCCTGGGGGTCCCCTCCCTAGGGGTTCCTCGTTGGGGTTCCCTCCCTGTGGGTCCCTCCTCGGGGGGTCCCGTCCCCGGATGTCCCTCCTCCGGGGTCCCTCCCTGGGGGTCCCTTCCCTAGGGGTCCCTCTCTGCGTTCTCCCCCTCGGGTTCCCTCCCTGTGGGTCCCTCCTCCGGGGTCCCTCCCTGGGGGTCCCTCCCTGGGGGTCCCCTACCGGGGCGTGTAACCAGGTAAAGGTTATGCGGTGCCCATGGCTTTCTCCGACCGCAGGTCTTGTCTTTAGTTCCCACAAATGGTTCAACTCGAATTGAGAGCAGCTTTCATCCCTATGGCCAACACTGACACAAGATTTCGATGATCTGAAGAGCTGAATTTTGTAGGGCTTTGCATTTTTTTCGCAACATGGAGAATTCTGGATTTCCCACGAAATTCCATCAGAAAAAAAAAAAAAAGTACAATTCATGGATTATTTCAGTTTTAGAGAGGATTTTGACTGCAGAGGTCAGAAGAGTCCTCTCTGCCTTCCAGCACTATTTCCGTGACGATAACATTGCTACCACGGTGTGGCCAGCTGGGGAACCGCACTCCTTGAAAACCCCCAAGTCCTTCTTTATTGTTTTATGCTTTTTAAATAATTTAAGAACTGCTTTTTAAATAATTAATGAAAGAAGAAAACGTAGGGTAGTCCCACAAGTAATTGAGTGCACATCAGTTAGAGTCAGAGCGGACTCTGCTGTGTTAGAGCCCTGCCCCAGCTCTGCTGACACACCTTCCTCCTCACAGGGATGAGCCCTGCATCCCTCCCTCCATTCCATGCAGGCAGCTGCATGCCAGAGCTCCTTGAGCAACTCTGGATGCTTCTTCTGGACAGAGGAAAGCAAGAGCGTTGGTCTTCCTCTCCGTGGTCCAGAGGCTCTGGACATGTTGCCTTGGCGGGGTCAAGTTTTGCAAGGCGGCTGCTGTTCCAAAAATGAATGACTGAGACAAACTGTCCACAGGAATGTGTCAGGCATGGAATGGAAAGGAGGAGCAAATCCCTCACAGCTGCAGTACAAGGTTGCATCCTTCCCTTGGCAGCTGGGACGTGCAGGCCAGGCACGTGCAGCTGGTACAAGGGCCAGAGCAAAGCCTTGTTGCTGCCTCATGGGAAAACAGGGCAACCAGGCTGGGGTGCAAGGGCCAGACGATGTTTCCTGCCTGATGCCAGCATCTTCTTAGCACCATATTCCCCCCTCATCCCTGCATAAATCTAGGTGAATTCACTGACTTTAGACACTCTCTCCTCCATGCAGCCATCTCATCTCTGCACTTTCCCATCCCGGGTTACAGGAACCCTATGACTATTTATGCAGAGCTGAGTAGGAGGCACAGAGCTTCTGCCCCAGGAGCGCTTTCTGCGTCAGACACTGAGACCAAGTTCCCAGTTCCCAGGCAGGATTTAAACCACTGCCTTGGTGTGAGAGCCACCGGTGCCGGACAGCCTGAGTCAAGCCAAGCAGGCCGATGGAGAGGAAGGGAGACAGAAATCTTCAGCTGTGTAAATGTGACTATTAAGAGGAAAGAGGAATGACAGGTTCTTCATGTTCATAGAGGATAGTGTAGAAATGAGGGGCTTCAACTGCAGCAAAAGGAGTGTCGGACATTGTAGCAACAAGAGTAGTGCAGCAGCAGCAGGACGGATCTTCCAAGAAGGTCATGAAGTCTCCATTGATGGTGGTTTATAAGAGTAAAATTCACACCCAGGGGTGAGAGCTGAGCAGGCTGCCTTGGGAAAGCTCCCAAGGTTCATGCAGCCCTACTTTTATGGCTGGCATTTGAGACTTGTCCTAGGTTTGCAAAATAAAAGCTTGAAGCTGAAACTGGCCATCAAAAGCCTGGCCTCTGCATCCTGTCTCCTGCTGGGACACAGAGTATGGGTTGTGGTCAGGGTTCCCCTCCATTGACTGCAGTCACCTCTGTGCTGTACCTGGAAACCTCAATCAGGTTCTCATCAGGGTCTCGAAAGTAGATGGATGTTATTGGACCCACGGCACCAGTTCTGGCCACAGGACCTTCTTCAACGATCACCCCACAGACCTGGGAATATATATAAGGGCAGGGGTTTAATGCTTACGGTAGTCTTATCAGGTCGATGTGAACTCTTCCCCCCAGCCTTGAAAACATGAGCCGTTGGATGAGACAATTCTGACATTCCCCAAGACACAGGGAGGCTCTGGCTTTATGCCTCCCAGGGTGGCACTGCCCTGTACACACTCTACGCCTTCCTCACCTTCAGATGATCCAGCAGCTGGTCCAGGGGCACCTGTGTGATAAGGCAGATATCTGCAGAGCCGGGGACCGGGCACCGAGCCTTGGGTTCAAACTCCTTCCCAGCCTCGTGCAGGTTAAACTTCTGGTTGCCAAAACGTAAAGCTTTGCGATTCCCCTGTCCCAAGGGAAAAGAATCAAAGTGCAATGAGACTTACTGGGCTGGAAGCCTTTAGCATCCACTCGCCTGTGTAGTCCTAAAAGTCCTGGGGACCTGCTAACTCTTCGCTCTTGCTGTGGCAACCCAAGACATGAACTGACCACTGCAAGTCTCCCATGACATCCCTGGAAATGGGGAGTGACCCAAGAAAGTCCTACAGCCACATGCAGCTGCTTCCAAACCATAATGATGTATGTTTTCGGTTTGGGGCACTCTCCATCCTGCCTGTGGGACAACCACACAAATAATGAACAGGCTGACGCTGCCGTGGGAACAAAGACGAAGCAATGGGAAGAGGGTGAGGAAGGAGATTTTGGCATCTCTTTTCTTTGCAGACCCTCAGGGAGATTTCTGCAGGCTCATGTGGCAACTGAGTCCTGCGACCCCGTGGATATGCAGGACACTGACCTGCCATCTCTGCCCACCTGAAGAACAAACTGAGGCTCACTGTAGCCTTGAGATGTGAGTGCAATTGCTTTTAAGCCCCACTATGGGGCAGGAGAGAAGGACATAATATCGAAATTTAAAAAGGTGCAATGTGTACTTCCAAAACAGGCCATGTGGCCTGAAGCTTGGGCAGGAGACAAGTTGGGGATGTTTTGAAAACGTTATCCATCTTTTCCTCTCTTTGCCAATGGAAATATCAAAACCAAAGCCTGTCAGACATCTCTAGAGGACATGTGGGTTTGAGGGTTCCCCTCCTTCTGTCCTAGAAATTGTTTTTCAAAGAAACTCTCTCTCTTTTTCTCACTTTGACTCCTTCTGCAGCATGATTTGGATTTCCCTCTGACTCAGCTTGACTCTGTTGAAACTCAGAGCTTGATGGGCTGCCACTTATGCTGGTCGTCCCATCCCCACTCCAAGGAGATGCTCCAGAGACCCTATGAGATCCACAAGGTCCAGCCACTGTCCTAGAGCTTCAGTTCCAGATCCCCTAGACCTGAGATGAGCCTGTCTCCCATGTTACCTTGAAAGTCACCACCTCCATGCCCAGCACTTTGGAATAAAAGGCCACAGTGTCCTCAATGCTCTTCACAGTCAACACAAGGTGGTCCAGGCGCTGGATGAAACATGGGCGTGGATTCAGACACTCCTCCTCCCAGGACATCTCAGAGCTGGGAACTAGCATGCAAAACCACAGAAGATGAAGGTTGGGAACACCCAGCTGCTCAGGGAAACAGTCCAGGCAGCTGTGAATGGAGATCAAACAGGTTTTCTTTTGGCCTGCAGGTGGCACAAGTACAGAAGCAATAAATTCTCCTCCCTGCAAGGGCCTCAGACCCCCGCTTTGCTCTGGCGGGACCCGAGCATGTCAGAGCCCCTCCCTGGGGCCAGATCTGAAGGACTACCTGGGTGACCTTGCTGAGGGCTGATGTCACCAAGATGCTGAGCTCCCAATGCACTAAAACCTGTGTGCACCAAGGATGGACCGTGTGTCTGATCCTTCCCTCCAACACAAGGTCCCTTCCAACACAAACCCTTCTGTGATTCCATGATTCTGCAGCAGAGCTCATGGGAAATCATTGGCAAGGAGAGATCCCAAAGTCCCGCTGCCACAGGAGCAAGCTCAGTGTAAAACCTGGACTGTGCCCAGTGATTGCACCAGTTACGGAGGGAAGCCATTATCAGAGGCAGCGTAAATTCATGGCTCCTCCTTGTCGCAGATGGCGTTTGGTGTGTAACAACCTCACCTCCGAGCTGCCCGGGCTCCGTCCCTCTGCAAAGTCCTTCCCGCCCAGGAAGTTTTCCTGGGTGCTCCCAAGTTGCAGGACCCTCGTGTCGCAGCCTGCAGCTCCCACCTCCTGCCCAGCAAACCTCACCAGCACAACCCTCCCCTCCCACGCGAACCCCTCAGTGAACAAGTGCAGGGAAATTGGACGACAAAAATAGGCTGAGTACCTACGAGAGAGGACAAAGAGCTGGGCGAGCCGTTGCCGGATGGTTCCCTTATGGCCGTCCTCTTCCTGTGCCCGGAGCCGAGCTGTGCGAGCAGCAACGTCACTGGAGAATGGGGAGGGAGGGGAAGCAACGAGACTGGAAACAGGAGCTCTGCGCCCTGCGAAGATGTACCTTGACCCGAAGGACCCGCAAGTCCAACTACACAAAGTTGCTTGAAAAACCCCGGAAAACGAGCTTGGATATTTTAGCCACCCTTTGCAAAGGAAAGATGTGTTAATGTGCTCCATTAAAGCACACGGTTGAGGTTGGTGCTCAGCCTGGGGTGACTTGTTGTTAAGAAGAAGCAAGGGTATCCCTGGCGAAGAGAAGCTCTTGCAAGCAGCCATCACAGGCTCCCCCCCTTCCCGGCAGTGGGCAACGTGTCTCTTCCCCTCTTTGCCTCCAAGGTTATTTTTCACCGCACAACAGACCGATGTCTTATTGCCCTGCGAGGCACCTGCTGCTCCTGGGAGAGCTGCAAGCTCCCGCAAGTGAAAGATGTATGAGCTGGGGGTGCCATGCTAACAGCCAACGTGTCGCAAGGAACAAGAGGAAAGGAGGCTCAAGGGTGATGTGAGCCTCTTTGGGCACGTTTGGACGCCCCTTCCTGCAAACAGATGTGTCCAAGGGGGGTCCTCTGTGGCCTGAGGCAGATTTAGAGATTTCCTTTTGCTTCATTTTCGAAAACAAATCTGCCCAGAATAAAAGGGAGTTTTGAAAGGTGTGAAGCTCTCCAGGCAGTTGGGTCCAAAGGAGGGAGTAGTTCAGGCTGCGGAAAAGCTGCTGGGCAAGTGGTTCAAGGCACAGCACACGCTGTGTTAAAATTGTTCTGCCTAGACCTTCTCCACCCGAGCTGCCCACGCTCCACTGGGTACAGCCACACGCCAAATAAAACCAGAATCTCTGATGTGTGGAAATAGCTGAAAATGATTTTTTACTTCATTTCAAGGGAAAGAACATCTGTGGGTTGCTGTGGGAGTAAAACGCCTGTATCCTTTTCGGATTTTCTTCCCCTGATTGTCCAAGCTGGCCCACGGAATTTCCGCAGAACTACTCCATGGGTTACAATCTACTGTCAACCAGCAACGGTGAGGGTGAGTAGGTTAGACAAGCTCATTCCAGCACATGCAGCACCACTCTCGTGCCTTCCTTGTGTTGAAGTCACTGTGGGTTTACCCCCACTGGAGGAGGCAGAGCCGAGGTGGAAATCCCGCAGCCGGAGCCCAGTGAAGGGCTGTTCTGCCCTGGGTGGTGTCCCTCAGGAGTCTTCCAGTGGCGCAACTGCCACTGGTCTCAACACAAAACAACAGAAAAAGAAGAGGAGGCCAATGCTCCGAATGGGGAAAGAGGCTCATAAATCTGCCCGGAGGGTAATTACGGAAAACAGACTGCATTTATTTTCAAAACACAGGTGACAGCCCACTCCTGCAGGCTCTGCAGAAGACTTGTGCCAGCTGGCCTGGAGTGGGGGAAGCAGGACAGAGAGCTGCTCAGCTCATGCTGCAACCTCACTTGGAGGAGGCCATCGACACCTCTTTTATCAGCCTGATTTCCGCAAGACATGCAGGAGCTGACTGTCCTGGTGATTTCTGACGTCCTGTTCACTCCAGGTGAAAAGATTCAATAGCTACACAATGGGGCTGGCAGACAGTGGGACAAGTGGCAGGTGGACCTCCCAAACCTTATTTTCATAGGAAAAATCCTAATGTCTTCTCTTTACTAAAACTCCCAAAGCTGTTCCCACAGGTGCTAGTAACAGAACCATTAACACCTGAGAAGGCTTTGAGGGCACTAATTGGCCTTAATAGCCTTGACCAACGTCACCCGGGGCTTTCACCCACACCCATGGGTCCTGGAGCATATTTAAGCTCTTCTCGAGGCCTTTCCTCCATGCCTGAGTTTTGGTGTAGGGGTGCTGGTCCCTAGTCTAGCTCCAGATGTGCCCCTACCTGACCAATGACCCTGCTGGTCTGGGTTTCAGTTTATAGACTGACATCCTGGTCCTTGGCCCTGTACCGTCAGTATGTTGTCACGATTGTTATTTTGTACTGAACCAAGAAGTTCAAGTTCTTCAGTTTTTTAGAGAGAAAGTTATAATGGTCAGTATGTTAGCCCCATGGTTATCATCATGGGATACAGAGGCCGTATTTTCAACAACAAAAATATATTAGCAAGTTGTGACGCTGCTATGGGATGCTTCATAAGACAATGGCGTAAGAACAGGCAACTCCCTGAGACACCAGTTTGGATCTCTAGAACTGTAGCATTCGCTCCACTCCACTTTGCATGTAAGTAAAGCCTTTCTCAGCTAAAAGCAATAAAACTTTTCACATCGATATCTCTGAACTTTCATCTGTCTCTACTGAAGAGCTGGTAGAGCAACGGTGCACATTCTGACACCTGGAAATAGTAACACCGCACACATCCAGGTGTCTCAGTGTGTTGTAATATTCTTGTTTAGCACAGGTTCACTGTGAAATTTGAGAGTAGAAAAACAGGAGAGAGTTCCTGGAGAAAAGATGTCTTTCGCTACTCAGCCGCACTGGGAAGCGGTCTGCTGAAGAGGTACAGCACCGGCGTGAGGTTTGGCAGAAATCAGAGGTTTGGAAGGCTTTTTCTTTTTTTTTACTAGCTGCATAATGGTTTCTTGAAGCTGTGGTTTGGGTCTGAGAACTTCACTTCCCCAAGGGAGATCTAGCCTAAGACCAATAAGTTGGAGGCACTTTGGCTCCAGTTCAGGATGGGACCCCATTATATCAAACTTCAGCTTGGGAAGGGTTTGGAGTTTAGCTCCTTAGAGGTGTAGCTGCAGGCAAGGGTTCCTGAGTGGCTCCCAGCAGACATCCAGAGAGGGTTCCCTCTACATGTGGGACAGAGTGATAGAGTTGAAGTAGCTCAGCAAGTCCTCCATGGTGAAGTCCATGGCAATCCCTGACCCTGCATAACAGCGTTGGATCAGATCCTCAAACTCCTGGTACTGACGTATGAACTCCTGCTCCATAGCATGCCACACCACCTAAGGAAAAACAGACCATCAGCACCTTCCAGCAGCCCGTGACAGCTATACGTGCTTTGCAGTCCTGAATCCTGCAAAACATCATAACGTTACACCCAGATCACGCTCCAGTTACCGGCAAAAGGTTTTCCTCTGGGGAGAGATACTTGTGGATTTTCCTGTAGAGGGTCTCAAGGGCTCTTTTTACTTCCTTGCCAGGGTATTTTTCAATGACCTTCCTCAGCTCTTGCTTGCTGTAGGCCAGCTGAAAGCTGACCTCTTCTTCTTTCACCCCTTGAGCCACACGGGCTTTCACCCCTTCAAAGAAGTGCTGGAAAGGCAAGGAGACATTCACTGATGAGCTGCCCTAAGGCGGACTCCTGCGTCAGGGCAGAAACCTGATCGCTTTCCTCAGCTCCCTTCCCATGTCTAATTAAATGGAAATGAAGTATGGAGATTTTTTTATCCTCCAGGAAAGCAGGGCATAGGGAATTTCATCAGTTCTCTTCCCTCCCTGCTTAGCAAACGGCATCTCTAAGGGTTGCAGTACCACGGAGCAATGGGACTGCTGGAAAAAATCACTCATGTTCCTTGGTGCTTCATACAGCTTTGCTACCTACAGAGGGTTTGGAGCCAGAGGTGGGCCTGGGGGATCCCAGAATCTGCAGAAGTGTAAAGCAAAACTCAAGTTTCCTCAGTTCTTCCAAGATTTTTTTTATGAAAGCAGAAAAGGCTGTTCCGTAGGGAGGAGTTTCAAAAGCACGTGTCCCACCCCGAGCATGGCTGTTGCTTGAAAGCCCAGGGCTATGCCAACCCCCAGAGATACAAACCTCAGCTGCTTTCAGAAAATTGCTTTCACTGCAATTTTGCTGTGGAGAAATATCCTAAATCCTAAAGATTTTCAGAGGGAAGGAGGTTCTTAAACGTATAAGCTGTTTTCAAAACCAGAAATGGGCTCCTACATTACTCAGGCCCCTTCGCAACTTCTCTTGATGTTAGTCAACCGTGCTCAGACCTGAAGAGCCATGTGGTCTGCTAGAGAAGGCCATGTCAGGACTCTGGAAATCCCCGAGCAGAATGCAACCCAAGTACCTTCATATGTTACTCGTTTTGCTTTGTGGTAAGCAATGAAACTATACTTTCCCTCACAGAGGAAGAGTTTGAAGCCATTAACATCGCAGGGCTGCAGGTAGCATGAGACACCGAGCTGATCTTCCAGTCAAACCTACAAGATGTTTGACAGCAAAGACTGGAAACGAATTGAAAGTAACAGGCCCTATGAATAATTCAAGCTGATCTCAGTCTGTGAGACATTTTAGGCCAGTGAGAATAGAGAAGGAGCAGAGGGAGGAGGGGTCTTGGGAGCAGCCGTCGTCTCTGGGAGGAAGGGGGATGCCTGTTTGCGTTAGCAAAGCCAGATGCTCTTAGCTCATTAAGAAAGCAGCCGCTCAGGAAGCGAGAAGCTGTGTTAGACTTATGAGACCAGGCAGCCGTGCAAAAATAAGTCAGCGTCTGCCAGATGCAGGCACGCAACCCAGAGCAGGGGTTGAACGGGTCCTCAGGCCGCCGGATGGACGCTGGGTTGCAGAGCTGGTACAAACATCTGATGCTACTGAGCCCAGCTCCTGCTGGGGCTGTGCTGCACGGTGAAACCCAGCAGCAAGTGACCAGAGCAGGTGTGAGGACACTGGGGATGTGACAACACACTAATATAATCCCAGGCTGGATTTGGGGTGGGGTGATTTGAACACCAGTTAATTCATGATTTTGCCCTTTGAGACCCAGGGAAGGCTCAGTTTACCCTGTACTCACATTGAGCTTCTCCAGTGGCTGGCCCAGGTACTTGATGACATATTTCTCCATGTGCTCGCTATACCTTTGTTTGGCTTCTCTCTTCTTGCCCTCCAGGCAGTGGATCTTCTTTTGGCACAGGAAGCAGTGAATGTGGTGGAAATTTTCCATCATGACCATATCTGTGTTCACCTTCAGGTTTGCTGAGGACAGACTATTGACTTAAAAGAAAGGAACACATCAGGTGTGGAGAGAAGACCCTGCAGGCTGGGTCAGGAGGGAGATGAGACGCAGACTCCGTCAGGCTCAGGTCACCAGCGGAGAGCATCATCACAGGTTGCTTAGCTCTTCAACCACCTTGCCTTGCAGAGCTTTGGGGTCATGACGTTTAATAACTGTTTACCCAAAAGGTTGCAGAGACATCCAAGTCCAGCCCTGTCCAAATCTGTTTCTGACCTGGGTGCCAGAGCAGCACATCGGCCTGGCACACGCTCAGCCTGCTGAGTGGAGGCATGGCTCACCATGCTGCCAGACACTCGCCAACTGGTCTGGAGAAGGCAAGAGCCTGAGAAGCTCGTTGCGCATGCAGAACAGAGGGGGCCCTTCTCACTCATGGCAGTAAAACATGTGATTAGGTTGTCTCATCAGCCGGGGTTTGAAACTAAATGTTCTTTAAGGTCCCTTCCAACCCAAACCATTCCATGATTTGTCTGACTGAAGCATCCAGCCATCAGCCTTTGTACTCACTGCTGCTGAAGACGCTGCCGGCCAGCTGGAGGTGTGCTTTGTCCAGCTCCCCTCTCCGCCGAGCTGTCCTGAACACCTCCTCTGAGAAGTCCACGAACTCCTCAAAGCGGCTCACAGAGGGCAGGATCCCGCCTTTCATCTTGCTGGGCATCTTTGCCTCCTCGATCTCTTTGCACAAGGTCCCCTGGCAACAACACACAAGACACAGCACTCTCAGACCTGACGTGGCCCCATCCTCATTTTATGTCACGCTGAGGCACAGGCCAGAAAACAAGCAACGTAATCAGTCGCGTGTACTACTTTCTTCATTTAGAGTATCTTCTATAGGAAGACGACACGTGAGCTTTCTTGTTTGAGGCTGGATGTGAAGCTGCGCTAGCTGCCCTCCTGGCATTGGCGTACCTGGTCTCCCCAGCCATGTGGTTCTTTGCTCAGACACAGTGCTGCAACCCCCCCACGCAGACCCCCGCAGCTCCTCGGGCAGAGGTCTTCACCACTGCCACGTCCTGCCCTTCTCAGGCTGGTTCATGAGCAGACTTGCTGCTCCAGGTCTTGGCACGAACAGAGTTTGATGTCAATATGTGGCTTCCCTCAACCTCAGGGGACTCAGAGCCAGGTTCCTTGGCCAATTCTGATGAGCTCTTGCTGCTGTTGCCCACTGGTCCCCTCCCTGCCGATTTGTCCCAGAGCATGTCCTGCTGTGCCAGTAGGAGAGCTTGGCTCCAACCATCTGACATGCTGCCATTGCTCCCACAGCCTCCCAGTACTCTGTATGGGGGAAACCCCTTTGGTTTGACCATCCGGGTAAGAGGAGGCACAGATGGCACTTAGGTGTATTGTATCCCACATCCCTCACACAGACGCAATTGTAGATGCAACAAGGGTCTAGTCCTCCCAAAACCAAAGAGCCAGATCCCTGCCTGAAGTAAACCATACTGCCTTCAATGAAGACCATGTTAGAAGTTTAGAAGATTCTGGAGGAGGTCAGACATCACCCAGGTCTGTTTGGGCTTACTCCTACTGACACTCACAATGTATTTGTTGAAGCTGCTCTTGGCCAGGAGCAGCATGTTGCCCAGGACAGCGTTGAGGAAGGACGAGGGGACAGCTGAGGAAAAGCCCCACATCTCAAAGACGGAGTCATTCAAGGTAACCAGGACCTGCAAGCAGCCGAATGGGTGGACCTTATTGCAGACATCTAGAAATCCTCTCAGCTCCGGTTCCAGGCAACTGAAGATCTCACTCAGCAGCCGGGTCGTAGGTTCTTCTAGTCTTAAAAACAAAACAAAACAAGTAAGTAATAAAATGGGGAGGGGCGCTGGCCCTGTGGCCAGCTGCAGAGGCAAGCGCAAAGCTAAAGAAAGGATCAAAGCCACCTATATCGCAGTGGAGCCTGTTTTTGCTTGGGTCATCTTTCAACTTTTCACCATCTCTGCTCGTGGGAGGGCATTGAAGTGTCCTGTTCTGCCAGCCAAATGAAAAATTTCAGTGTTTTCATGCTGACGTTTTTTGTAAGATTTCTGTTCCGTAGACATGAAACTTTATGACATTGCTCATAAGAAAATAAAACTGCTCAAAACATAGGGTTTTGCATGAAACATAAACCTCGCTTTCTGCTCCACCCTAAAGCAGGGACGCTGTGCTGGGGAGAGGCACAACCAGTAGGTTCTGCTCAGCCTCTCTGCATGCCCAGCTACGATGTCGCCTGGTTTTTTGCTGTGCAGGGTGCAAACCTGAGACCACTTAGTAGACATCAGAATGGTCAAGAGTGAATAAAAATGTCTCCATCTGTTGCTCGGGCAGTTCCTGTAGGACACTCTAGACCATGTCCCCATCAGAGCAGCCAGCTGTATCTCATCACCCACGTACTGGCTCCGAGGCTTGGTGCAAGGAGGGTCCTCTGGAGGTGCCGTACTCTCTCCTCCCCTAGTGGCAGATGCCTGCAAGAAAGAATGGGATGGAAATTATGACCTGTTTGCCCTCCCTCAGAGAAGAAAACTTGACATCTGGGTTTCATTTCTGCTGCCTCGTACTGGAGTCCTGTGTTTAACACTTAGAGATCCAGTGATTTTGCTGGAGCTATCAATTCAATTCTCCTCTGCCACCAGGAGATCTTGAGCTTCCCCGCCACTGCCAGCTGATAGAGGACCAGACCCCAGGAGAGCTCAGGTATCTGATAGAGGTAAGCAGCCACTCCACTGTGCCTGCTGAGGCGTGTATCAAGCTGGAAGGAGGACTGGCTAATGGGACTGGAGAGAACATAGCCCTCACACTTACCTCCAGCACCTGCAGGTTTGCAGGGTCCTGGCTTAACTGGAAGAATTTCTCAATGAATTGCTGCTCCGTGGTGCAAAGGGGCTGCAGCTCTCTCAGCACCTGCTCCAACATCTGCTTAGAAACCATCCGACATGTTAGAAAACTCTTCTAGCACATGCTGAAGACACCGGAGTAGATGTCCATGTCCACCTGAAGTGACGTCTAAGCCAGGTCAGCAGCGCAGAACATCTCTGCTTCTCCTCCAGGTACCCAGAACCAGAGGAAGGTCCACAGGATGGGTTGCAGCACTGGCACAGCCCCCCTGGGACATGTGAGCCCTTTGGGAGACCTCAGCTGCTTACCTTGATGACGTTGCCTTTGTCCGGTGTGTCCTCCTGACCTTCTCTGCTCCCAGGGAGACTCCATCGAGACTGCTGCCTGCTCCCCATCGCCATCGGCTTCTCTAAGCTTTCCTGAAGACCTGCACGGTATGTTGGTAGGTGGTTAGACGTCTCCATCCCACTTGTCCTCTCCAGCTCCTTTGATCATTTTAACAGATTTAAATGTCTCTTTTTATGCCTGATCTTATGTGTGAATTGGCCTTTTCCTGTTGGAGTCAGATATACAGGGGATGCAGGGTTTGTTCTCATTTTTTTTGTCTGCCTTCTTATCCATCTCTCTCTCTTTTTCATCACCCTTTTTTTATTTCAGTGTCTGCGATGTTTACCCCTGTGCTATGTAGTGCTTAGTACTAACTCTCGAGGACTGGGGAGTGAAAAATCCTAGGTGAAAAGAGCATAAATCGGCAGAAACATTTCAGGACAAATGTTTCTTGCTTAGTTTTGGTGGTAAACAGCCATAAAACAATATCCATGCAGGGGAGAGGGTTGGCTTTTTTCAAAAACTAGCCTTCTAAAATGATAAACGTTCACCTGGAAATTAATATACTTCTGAAACATTAGCAGTTTTTGCCACAGTGTTTTCACTGGGTGCTTGGCTTACGTGGAAAAGTTGAAAAATTTCCTTGAAATGTGCATTGCAAAAACACTATTATACTCACTGAAAGAAACCAGTGGGGAAACATCCATATTATTTCCTAATTAATTCTAAAAGTTGGTATCATTCCATTAACCCCAGAGGCCCGGGGTGAGTCAGGACAGCTCTCCAGTTCCCATAACATCCGAAATAGTCTTATTCGAGCCACTACCTGCAGGGCTTTTACCTTTGGAAAGGATTTGTCAGATGTCCTACGCGCTGTCAGATGTCCTACGCGCTGAGCAGGGATGAGAGATGACAGACAGCCCTGCTCGCAACCTCAGCCTTGCTAAAACCATGGAGAAAATTAATAAGCTGCTTCATAATCTTTTTCCCAGCCTTATGCAATGAGCGATGATAATTTCATTTGCTGGGAAGTGGTAAAACCAGGAAAAAATATCTCCCCATAGCAAGCAGGAAAGAATTTAACGAGCCTGTAAATTTTAGTCTGGAAAAGGGAATGGGAAAATGAGGAGAAAAGACTTAATTATTGGCTCACAATTAATTGTAAACCACTTGGGTTTTGCCTTCTGAACTCTCCTATAACGCTGAAACACGGCAATAAATCACCAGGTGGTATATTTAGAAGCGATCAACATAAATAATCCTTTGTGAGGGCAGGGACTCAACCCTAAAAATTCACTGCCAGGGCAATCAGTAGAAAGAAAGAGGCACGGCGAGCTAGCGCGAGCCTGCGACACTTTAAAGGCGGGATGAGGGATGTTATCAGGCAAGTGTCCTTGCAGCCTGGGCTTTCATCCACGCAGCGGCTCATGCTGGGGAGCACTGAGCGGGTGAAACATCAGGGAAGACCTTGGATGAGGCTCCCGCAGAACTTCATCAAAGCCAAACCTTCCCTGCGAAACAGCCGGAGACCAACCGATTTTGCAGAAAACATTTCAGCAGGGGTCTGCAGAGGTTCCCCGGGAGCTGGGAGAGGCCGTGCTCCCTTTCAGGGCCCATTGCTGCCAGGCTCCTTCGGCAGAAGGACCCGTGCGTGCGTTGCCGGGGTGCTGCTGACTCTGCTGAGCCAAGAGGTCACCCTCACCCCCCGAGGGATGTCATGCTCTCCCTCCTGCTTTGTCCCAGGTTCTTCAGGGGCAGGAAGGTGAATCTCAGTTGGTGGCACCCCAAGCTCCAGGGAAGGCACCTTTCTGCAGCTGGCAGAAGCTCCGTGGGTACAATTTTCTAAAAATTCCCTCTATTAGTAATGGCACTCTACAGTGATGTGGTTGGTGGTTGTAATTTCAGCATCCTGCTCATCATAATGATGGGCTGAGCATCCCCAACCGAGCCTGAGGCTTCCTACCTGTCCCAGACCTCTTCTCACGCCCGGGAGCAAAGCGCGGTGCCAGCACACCTCAGCACAGGCAAAACTCATCACATCGCATCCTGGCCACGGGAGCGACACCAGCACCGGGCTGGTGGTTTATAACGGTGCAGCAACGGCCTTGTAGACATCAAGGTGTCCTTCTATTGCTGCAGTGGGTTTCACAGACACTGGATTTTCTCCTGGGATTTTAATTACTCCCATTTTATGGGACTCACATAGGCGTTAGCGACAGACAAAGTTCATTTCCAAAAGGGGATCAGGCAGACTGGCTGCAACACATGCCCTATACTATCTTTTTTTAAAAATTGTTTTATTTAACAAGTCCCTTTTCATAAAAGGCTTCTTAAATAGCCATCTCTGCCCCTGCAATGTCCCCCATTTTAATGGCTTTCTGAGACAACCCAGCTGTTCTCTGGGAGGAGACAAAACTTGCGTGTTTTTATTTTCTATCGCCCAGCAGAATTAAAGTCCCTTGCTCGGAGCCCATCAATCACTTTGGAAATAGGAACCGGGGCCTCTTTATCCTCTACACAATCTTTGTTATTTCCTTCTGTTTAAATAAAAAGCAATCACCCGTCTTCGGGAAATGGTGCTTGATCACTTTATCTTATAAACCACAGATCGGAGTTTGCATCCCCGCCGCTAACTCCCCAGGCTTGCCTGCTGCCGGTACGTTCATTACCTCTTATCAGGAATTCCTATTTTTAAGCGAGAAAGAGCACATTTCCCCAGGAAACGCCGTGTCCAGGCGCGGAGGAGAGCAGTGTATGAGAAGAACATTATCCTTTTTTAGCTGTTAGTTTTACCCGCCGCGGCAGGTGAGGGAAGCCATGTGCCCTCTCTGCTGGGCTGGGTGCAGGAGCTGCCTGGTGAGCCGGTCCCCGGGTGAGTGAGGCATAAAACACCTGGAAGCTGGGAGCAAATTGGTCCTGACCAGAACATCTCATGACAATGACGGCTTTATGGGTGCGCACACCCCTTCTCCTAAGTAGGGTGGGCAGTGGTGGGCATCCACAAGGACGAGCCCCAGCGCCGGCTGCGTAGCAGCTCAGCGATGGCAAAAGCAAGCGAGCCCTGGAGAGACACGTGAACTGGCCGCGTCCTGTCCCAATACACCACTGCCATAATCACACGGGAGAGCTTTCCCCAGGCCCCGCATCTCTGACGAGCTGGAAAGGAGGCACAGGAGCGGTGCTCTGTTCTGCTCGGGGCCCTCCACCGGGGCCATTCCATCCTCACGAGGGGTGGTCACCAGCCCATCCCCGTCTGCTTGGTGTCCTCCCCGGTGTCCAGATGGCAGCAGTGGGGACTGCCAAAGCCTTCAAAGGGTGGATAGCCCAGATCCAACAAGCGATGCACCGAGTGCTCCAGCACTGCTGGGTCCCTGGCAGCTCCAAGGAGGGAGGAGGACATTCCGGGTGGCAACGTGTGTTGTAACAGCCCCATGGGAGAAGTGTCTTCCTTTACAGCTTTTATGAAATGCTATCCTTTTTCAGAAAGTCCATATTTCAGCATTATCCTGGGACTATTATTACCGCCTCACTTTATTTTCCTGTTATCTTCTTGCTAGAGGCCTTCCTGAGTCCTCCAGCGTCAGTGACAGCTTGTAGCAACAAGTACGACAGGTTAATGGCATTACACACAAATAATTTCCTATCACCTCTTTTCAGCATGTCCCTCTGATTTAATTGCCTGTTACCTTGTTTTTAAATTACAAGAGAGTAACAATGTCCTATTGACTTTCCCCATACAACTCAATTTTTCACCCTTTTTATCATGTCACTACTTTTTCTGCTGGAAGTAGCAGGGAGGTTCTGATCCCTGTTTTTCCCTCTCTTGGCCTCATGCTGTGGCAAATCATTCTGGCATGGAAAAATACGTTTCCGATGAAGATTTTTCCTGGAGGTGTTTGCTATCTCCATTTCTAGCAAAATTTCAAAAAGGAACATTTTAATTAAGGATTAGTATCTGAGCTTCTACTGTCTCTTTCTTTCTTCAAAGGGGATACAGTTTTGAAAATGACGAGTAGTGGGGAGAAAAAGCCTGAGTGTTTTTCCTTTTCCCCTCCTCTTTTTTCCAGTGTCAAAAGACGATTTAGGTGAAATTTTCCTTCTTTCTTTTCAGGATTGTGTGCTCCGTTGCAGGTACCGGGACACTGCCAGCACTGCCCATCATGGTTTGGTCTCGTGGTCCCACGCCATTTTCCCGGTACGTGTGACCAGTGTCTTTCCCAGGGGAGCTGGCACTGGGCGGGAGGAGCAGGGAGGGGTGGTGGATGTGTTCATATGGCCGTGATGCCCACACAAAAACAGGAGCTGAGAAGTGCTTCTGTGTCCTTCTCTTCAGACATAGCCACCAGCATCTGGGCGCTGCCATCTGCTGCTGTTGGCCCAGCCTGGACTGGGACAGACTGGGGCAGTACTGGGAGTGCGGCGAGGGGGTGGGAGGACCCAGCACTGGGCTCCGCTCATGCTTCTCCGTGCTGTTCCCCTTCACCTCGGCCAGGCGGGAGCTGCTGCAGCTGCCGTGACACAGAACAAAGCGATGGCGAGTGCTCCCACCCGGAGGGATGCAGGGCCAGCCTGCAGCCACAGAGCTTGGGATGTGGAGGAACCTTCTTCTGTCACCTCCAGCAGGGGAAAAGCTGCCAGCAGAGGCACCGTCCTGCTCCCACCCTTGTGCAAGTCGCTGCCAGCGCAGGCTCTCTCTGTCCCTGCTTGAGACTCCCTGGGTTCTTCACGGCTCCGCAGAGCAGGGAGGGGGTTAAAGCAAAACACCCCGATATGAGCTCTGCCCTTTATGGCCAGTTCGGAAATGGAGAGAAAGGGGCCCTGGAGGGCTACAGAAGTGGAAATCACGTGCAGTGGCCTGATCCTGCAGCCTGGTGAGCTTCAGGGTAGCTCCCTGCAGCTGCCCACGGCCCAGGCTCCCTAACCATCCCCGGTACCCCGCAAGGATGGCATGGGCTTCACCCCAGAAGGGATGGGCAGATATCAGGGCAGCCGGGTAGGACAGGGGCTATTGCTATGATGGCTGCTGTGGGGCCAGCAGAGCCTCTGCAGGGAGGCAGAGCCCTTCGCCGGGATCCTGCAGCCACCAGACCCATTTCTTCCCCTCGGCTTCATCCTCCGGCTCCAGGATGTGGACACAAGTGATGAAGTAGGTGCAGAGCTGGAAGGAGCCGCGCTAGCATTCTGATAGACTAAACACACCATGAGAAGTGGTTTTTGACATTCAGGCAGGGCCAGGCTGGCATGGAACTTTCCATTACAGTGCTTTGTTTTGCTGAAGGAAAATGTGACTTCTGCGCAATCAAAAACTTCCAGAGGAGACAGATCAGTTTCTCTTTTTATCTTCAGAAACACCCGGCTGGAATATTTTTGAGTCAGATGCAGCGATTTCTGTTGAAATGATCACCTTGGGACAACACAGCCCCACAGTCAGCTCGCTATGAAATCATTCTGCTCTCACAAATATTGCTATGAATACGCTCGTGTCTGCAGGGACAGGCTTGGCGCCATCTCTTTACAGGGAAAAGAGTGTCTGAGGAGTCTGTCACCAGCTCTGCTTGTAGGAAATAGGGACCAAGCATCAGCCAGGCAGTCCCACGTCCCCCTCTCTTATGGCTCCTCAGGACACGATCCCAGCCACCCGTGCATCATTTCCGAGCCCTGCGAAGGGAAGGTGCACAAAAGCTACAGCTCTGAGAAGCAGCTAAACAAAACTGGATCGTACAGGGAGCCACAGCTCACGCAAACGCCGCCTGGTGTGAGGCAGAGTCAGCTTTGTCACGTACAGACACGCGCAGCTGCAGACCCAGGCCGCGGAGGAGAAAGTAAATTCACGGCACGAAATCTGGGGAAGACGCCCGGGGAAGACACCCACTTGCAACTAAATCACTGCTCAGCAGCCCGAAAGTCATATTCGCAAATCACTCACTTCCTTTTCTTCTTCCTAACAAGGAGGTTTTGGCTTGTTCAAAAAAGGCTTTGATTTCCCGGTCATAGAGTCTGCTGAGGTTCTGGGCATAGACCTGGAAAGACAAGACAGGCACAGAAGTTCCTGGTGTATCTCATCTCTCTATGAACTGCGCCCATTTCATAGCTTTTTCTGCAGCTGCCCACTTAAAATGAAAGTCAGTAGATGGCAACTGAAGCAGACCTATTGGTTTTGGTGTGTAAGACCTTCGGAAAGGCAAAAACCAGCATGAAAAATAGAAACCAAGCCTCAGTGATATAAAAAGAACCGGCTCGCTCACTTAACAACGTCCCTATTAAGAGAAGAGGCCAAGGACTTTAGGATGCCCCTTCCCTAGAACCTTTTAAATAAAGCAATGTTGAATAAAGTAGATGATGAACCACATTCATTTAATGCTTATCACTCTCATTCAGTAGAGAAATGGCCAGATGAAAGCAAAAAGACCAAATTTTAGCATTTCAGACCTTTTCCTTCAACACAATGTCCACCACCAAGTCCCAGACTGCTTATTGTCAAGTACAGAGGTCCAACATCCTGTGGCCAAGTTGGCCAGACACTCTCCGAGAAGGGCCAAAAGCTGGAAGCTCGTGGGTGGTAGGGGTGTGGTGAAACCAAGCTCTCACCACGAATTGGCCAGTTTGACTAATCTGTTCCTGGTGGATGGTTTGCAATATTTGCTCAGGATTTCAGCCGTACCTTGGGGAGATCACAGAACAGAACCGGGTTGGCGTTCCTCAGCCAGGCCATGAGCGGGGCATAGGGTGCCAGTTCCTCATGGTGGAGTCCATGGCTTGGTGCAGAGAGCTTGTCAACAGGCTGACCAAGAGCAGGGACCTGAGCGCTGCCCTAAAGCCACAGAAACGGCAGAAAGAGTCAAATAAAACAGTCTTGAAAAGCTCTGGAAAATAATTGCTTCATAACTGGCCTTGAATTTCCAGTTGTGAACATGTTTTGAGAAGCAAATTTAAAGGGTGAAGCAGAGCACGCGTGATCACTTTGAACTCTAGTTTTAATCCCGTGTCGTGGGAACAATTCTGAGCCCAGAGGAGTGAGCTGGCCCACCAGTAATATATGGGATGCTCCAGCTAAGCACAGCGGTGAGGAGAAGACACAGAAGAAAAGCTCATTGTTCAGGACCATGCTGGAAACTGTCCCTGATCAGGGATGTGTCCAGCCAAGGTCTGAAATACTCCAAGGATGGAGATCCCCCAGTTCCCTCAGTTCCCTGACAGATACTTCCCTTCCCACAGCCAATGCTTGAAAGTAAATGCTAAAGATTTAAGGATTTAATGCTAAACATTTGGGAATCACTCCTTTTCTCTTCATGAAATGAAATCTGGAAGAGTAACATTTTTTTTTCAGATTTCTCCCCACAGAGATATTTCCACTGCAACTTTTAAACTGCAAGAGGAGTGCTTGAAAATGTTGGTCAAAGGATCAAGGGATTGGCTTTTATCCTGGGATTTTGTGTTACAAACAGACGAACAACACCACCACTCCCGAAGTAAAACAAGAAAATCTAAAGCAAAAATCTTCATGGCCAGAGGATTAATGACGATTGCGGGAAGGAACATGATAGCCTGATGGATGCCGAATTCCGCTGGATTTCTTCTGTGTGCCCGCGAGACCAGCCAGAGGGCTGGGAGGGGAACAGCGGGGTGAAGGCATGGGAAAAGACCTCTTTGGGGAGACACTTTTGGAGAATCCTCTTGCGGTGGCATCCCCTACATTGTTGGTATTATTTTACCAGAATATTCAAATCTCCCAGGATTTTGAGCTGCCGCATGAAGAGTGAAGCCCACCTGCAGCTCGAAGATGCTCGTAATGTGACTGATGAAAGAGTTCTCGAAGTTCTGCTTGAGTGTTTCAAACATGATCAGCTGCTCAGCCACAGACTGCAGTTTCCGGTAACCTGGAGGAAAAAAAAGAGAGAATATCGCGGTACGGAGCGGCACGGACTGTCGTGGCTGCAGACAAACATCACTCAGCACACTGGCAAATAAAACAGGTCTTCAAGGAGCAAGTTCTGGGATAAATGCTACCACCTAAAAGCAAACAAAGGGAGGAGGATTTGCTGCGGTACCAAGCAAATACAGAGAGGGAGGGAGTCTAAATTAAAAGAAAAAATAATTGCAAAGCATCCATGTGTCCAACGATGGCCGAGGGCAAACGCCCAGTCTCTTCACAAGGAAAGCAAGGGGTTTCATGCCAGGATCAAGTCCCTGTACGCCGGCAGGTCTCCAACAACGCCCACAGTGGATGCTGCTACAACGAATTATCTTTTTTCCATGCTCAAGTACAGGCAACTGGGTTGCCCCAAGAGACCACAATTTCCAAACTTGTCTTTCCACCAGTTCCTTTCTGAACTACGAGAGGTGCTGTACACAGATGGCAGACAACGGTGCCTTGTGTCAGGTATCTAGAGGGATTGTATAGATGCTTGCCATAAGTTTGCCTCAACTTTAATGTAAACCGGACCAGCCAGTGCCTGGTCCAGAGGGAGGTGCCTGCAGACCTGCTGGGGGAGTGTGGGTGCCTCAGCTCGGCCCTTTGCAATGGATTCGATTTCTCCAGGAACGGAGCAACCCCCCCGCCAGGCATTTTTCTCCACGGATGTTCCGAGGTAACGTTACATTGGCTTTCCCAGCCCTGCTTAACTGTGAGTCTAGGCGAAGCTGCTGAAGACTTTGAAAGCTTCAGCAATATTTCCAGAAGAAAACTGACCCTTCAAGCCTGTTTCCCCAGCTCCCAGCTCCGTGTGCGCTGCAGGGAAATAGTGTTTGTAGCTCTGCACCTTACACCCCAGCTCAGTGCTGCTGCCGCCGAGCTTCACAAAGACGTGCCTGCCTTCTATTTCTTTTCCCCTTTGCCCAGGCAGCCTCCAGGGCTGCCCAGCAAGGGTGAGAGCTAACTCCTGGGAACACCTTCAGGGGTTCGGGGGCACCTGCGGAGGCTGGACAGCACGGAATGGTGCTTGGCGAGCAGCACAGGTCATGGATGAGCCGGTGGCTCTGCTGTCTGCAGGCATAAATCTCTGCTCTCTACTCACCGGGCTGGACTTGGATGTTCATGCAGCCAGATAAAGCCTCTGCTGCAGCAATGCAGGCTTTCACTCTGCTGGGGCTGGAAAGATCCGCCCGGCTCAAGGCATCACAGTGTTCCCTGCTGAGGTCGAGGCGGGTCTGCAAACAAAGCCAGAAAAGCGCAGGTACAAGCCCGTCCAGCTTCTCATCCTTTCTCACCCCATCCAGAAGGGTGCTGGCTTGAAATAGCTGAGCGCTACCTTCAGGCTGCATGTGTCCATCAAGAGGACCATGCTGCTCTATCCCCACCATAAACAAAGGTCTGCAGAGTAACTACTGCAGCAGTCCCAGAGGAAGCCCTGGCAAACCTTGGTACGAGTTTCCAAAGGACCAGCACCTCTGGGATCACTGCTGGCAGCAAAGCGATGGAGAGGAGAAAGGAAAAGCTAAGGAAAATGCAGCTTGAGCTACTCAGAAATGAAAAGGTCAATGGCGTAGAGGTCACCATAAGCAGTGGAAGGGAGGATTAGCTGTGCTGTTACAGCACAGCTCTCGCATTTATGCTATCCTATGTTTGTAAATAATTTCCCATATTCCCAGAGCTCATCAAGAGTCTTTCCACTGGCTGTGCTGTCCCCTGCCCCGGTGTCTCTGTGGCTGTGAGGTACTGCAGAAAAAACTCCTTATTCCACCATGGATGCGGAGAGAGGCTGATATGCACAAAGCACACAGCTGATGGCAGCCACGGACATAAAAGTTAAGTTACTTTCAAGGGCGGGGAAAAAAGAAAAAAAAAAAAAAATAAAGCAAAGGAGAGAAAATGGGGAAACTTCCATCTGTGGAAAGTAGGAAGAGAAACAAGAGATCCCCTGGACAAACAGCGTTTCCAGGACAACAGGGAGTGCCCAGAACGCTTCTCCCATGGTGGATGTGTAGTTTGCCCCAGGACCCACTCCGAGTCCCCAGGGGCTTCTCTTTGTGTCAGGTTATCAGTGCTGAGGGCAGCTGCTTTCACCAGGGGCCGGGGCCGGTGTTGTGTGCTCTGGCTCTAGTTGCTCGTTAGGTACTGTGCTTTCATATTCCTGGGTAATGATTATTGGCTATTGAAATGGCAATTACCTACTAATGAGAGCTGGTTTTCCCTAGTACAAAAATATAAACTGAAAGCTACCGCCTGGAGGGATGAAGAAAGCAGCTATCCTCCGTGCCAATTGCTGCTCACAAGAAATCCCACAACTCAGACATAGGGATGCCTGGAAGGCACAAGGTTGGGAGGATCTCAGTGCTCCGGGTGCAAGGGTAAAAGCACTGCCCCACCGGCCTCGGAGGGAGTAAGGAGAAGGTCCCAAAGCTGCTAGTGAAAGGCAGACCACAGCATCCCAAGGGAAAGGCGGCAGAGCTGCGTTTGGAAGGTCCTTGGCGTTACGTTATCTGAGGCTCATCTTGCCCACGGAAAGGACCTTCGGGGACCCCTCTTACAGCCCTGGACCGCAGCGAGGGTACCGCACACCGTGGCTGCTGCTGGTCCACCAGCAGTCCATCCCAGCCATGTGGTTGTCCTTATATTATCAAGGCAACAAAGTCTCTCATTTCCAGGCCAGAAAAGCTCTGTAGCCTTTGCAGCCAGATAACAGTTTTCGGAGCGTTTGGGCTCACTGAAAGTTTTTTTTTCTGACAGATTCAACAGCCTGAAGATATATGTCTTTGCAAATTCATGTACCGTGAGGAAGAGGATCTCATCCATCAGCCTTGTCTTGTTGGAAACAATGCGATCTAGCAAGGAGTTTTCCTGGTGGATGTGGTCCATCTGCTGCTTCATGCTTCCCAGTAACTCATCATAGATCTGCAAGGTCTCCTCCACTCTGGCCACCTCTGCCAAGGCCTCGTCAATGGAGCTCATCAGCTGTGTCATCTGCTTCTCAGAAGAGATCATGGCTCTAAGGTTGGCCTGTGAAATGGAGAAACAGAGGGTTTCAGCGCTGCCGCAGGGACTGATCACCACCCTCTCGGAGTCAAATATCCTGACCTTCACCCTCCCAAGTCAAATATCCTGACCTTCACCCTTCCATGTCAAAGCAGAGCCCCTGTCATTATAACATGCAAGATGCCATTATAATTGCAGCTGTCCTGCATGACTACGTGGTCAATGTCATATCTTTGCACTTGGCTGAACTCTGTATCAGTAACCATCTGCAAGTCGCAGGTGCCAGGGCAGAACAAACCCCTTTCCTGAGCAAGGTGTACGCTCAGACGGCTTCCATTTTCCACAGCAAAGAGGTTCCTATGGGGTCGCTGGGCAAATCTGACCACGAGCAGAATACAGCCTTTGGAGAGGGTACTGAGCCCTGCTGGCTTCTGCACCGCGCTTTTCCCTCTGTGCGCTAGGGAAGTCCCAGGCGGACACTGCATGGAGCCTCCAACCCCCAGCCCCCACAACCGGTGAAGCCCCCTGAGGGCCCGGGTGTCCATCCCACCCTATTTTTAAGGGAACGCGCCGGCTTTGAGGCACTGGCCATTTCTTCCTGGCTCTAACGCATTTATGCAGACCGTGGCCATGCCAAGCGCCTGTCGCAGCACGTTTAGCAGAGCTCCGGGCACGGCCACTGCTGCCAGGGTGTCACCCAGCTGAGCTGCTCTGGCAGTGGAATCAATAACCAGTTAAATCATGCATGAGACACGCACGTATATATGGCTCTAATATGGACACTGAAGGCACAATTTGCCCAGGGGGATCTCAGGCGTTTGCTTTGACGGGCGGTAGAGACACAACGGCATGCTAATTGCTGCCGACAAGCTCCGCTAGAGATTAACTGCTTCCAAATGTTAATTGTATCAGTTTCAGGGCCTATGTACCACGCGGAATATCAAAGAAAACAATCAATAGGCACGGGCCTGGGAGGCATAAGGCTTCCAGACTGCTATTTTTCTCTCCGTTAATAAAGCTTTTAAAGAAGTTTTTCTTTGCTGATATTTCAATTATCTGAGGTCTTTTTCATTAAATGAAGAAGAACAGAAGGACCCGCACCCCCCAGGACACCCTGTGCTCTGCTCGTCGGTGGGAAACAACAGGAGGGAGAGAAGCAAAGTCTTCTCAACCCAAGTCAGGTTACGGTGGCTCGGACCTACCCTGTGGTCTGAATTAGGAATGTGTCTGAAAGCGCAGCAGATGCTGGGCATCCACGGTCACTGTATTAGGGACTTTCTCTTCTCCAAGCTCCACCTGCATTGCCATTGGGATGAAGATGAGCCAGCAGCTCCACTCTAGGGGGCGTCCATGCAGGACAAGGTGCTGGAGCAACGTGGAGAAGCTCCTGAAATGTGTGAGAGCCACCCTGCAGCCCACACCTGGACACCAAGGCTTCGGTCTCCTTAAAAAAGCATGGATTGCACTCTCCTGTGACAAAGGTAGTGTTGTTCTGGGAAAGAAAGGACTGAGGGGAATGGCTTCGGATGTAGGCAGATTCACAAGGGGTGTGGAAAGGTCAGAGGGATTCTGTGGAAAAGCAAAGCGCGATGTCACAGCCAGCACAGCAAAGCATCTCTGTCAAAGGCTGGAGGTGAAGCTACCCCAGTGCAAAGTGATGCGGCTTTCCCAGGGAAGGCAGAGGTTTCACTTGGCAGCGGGATTTTGAAGCAGGGCTTGCTAATGCAGGCAGATCTGCACCTTCAAACGCACCGACGATGCCAAGCCAGTGCTCCTTTTGCCCGTTGCCCAACCATCCTACGCAGTCCAGTGCGAGGGGGCAAACAGCCCCGCTCCCGGACTGCTGCTTTCCAGCCGCACACCAGGGACCCTGCCCGGAGCTTCGCATTTTATTCGAAGTTCCTAAATTACAGCCATAAACCTCCTGCAAGCCTGTCACCGCCGCGCCTCCGGATTGTCTGATTAGGGCATAACAGACCCAGGGGGGTTTGCCTGGAGCAAAGCATCCCCGGTGCCAGCGGCAGGACGGAAAGGGCTCTCCGGAGAACTGCCGCTCGCTCGTTCACTCGGGTGAGGGTAATAACTCTCCCGCTGGAAGCGGCACAAAGCTGCCGGGAGCTGCCTGCCTTTCAGCGGGTGCTGGGATGCTGCGAGGACGCAGGAATACCAATGTAAAAATCAGAGCTCGCCGCCTCCCGCACGCCCCGGCCGTGCCTTCCTTCCCTCCGAAGCAGATAAGCGCGTCCTTGCTGTCGGTGCGGTGCTCCGCGATCCCCAGAAGAGACGGGTTAGCGGAGGGTGATTAGTTTTGTTAAGAGGAGGACAAGGTGTTATCGCCAGGGCGTGGGGAAAAAAACGTTTAAATATATGCATGTGCTAGTCTAACTTGCTGGTATTAATAACACTTAATGTCACAGATTAAACCTTAGAAATAGAAACATCTCATCAATTAATTTGTGTTAGCAGTAAGTGACATTTACTCATTAGAAGGCATTAAAACAATGTATTCGACGGCGCCTTTCACCTCAAAGAACTTAATAGAGATGTATTAGTTGCTCTCCCAGGGTATTTTACAGCTGGGAAACAGTCGCAAAGCGCCTGTAGGACTTGCTGAGAGCAGAGCAGACCTCAGGAGTTTGGTCTTCCAGATTAACTACTAAGTTTCCAAGTGTAATAAGTCATATATAAATACAAATTGGAAATACAGCGAATACTGGAGCTAAAGGAGGTTGGATTTAGGGTTTGTGGTTCCTCATATGTTGTAGGATATTTCCTTTGCTTATTTTTTTCCCTTTGTTCTTCAGTTACCTACCCACAAAGCCCTAGCACCAGATATACTAGCATAAAACAAATGCTCGAAGCAGCTATCTCATTATTTTGCTCCAGCTCTCAGAGAAAAAAGTTATCCTCTGCAGAAAGGCAATAAAATACAGCAACTCTAATCAAGTAAATAAAGCTCACTAGTCTGAAAATAATGTGCGCCTTATTCATTGGCCCTTTCTACTACCGTTTGTCATTTACTTTTTATCTCCTTCCAGCTCTGTTTCATTTTTTCCCCTCTTTTCTTTTTCCCTGGCTGCCGCTTTTCCTTCTGTAGGGATCGTTGTTGGCCCTTTCCTTTTCTTCCAGGCATCCCTGTCTGCCAGACCACCCTTTCTGCACTTCATCACCCCCTGCTTTTCACACGCGCTTTCATCCTCCCCCTCCCTACTCAGCAGCCTTTATCCTTCCTACCCCGCCTTTCCCTGCTCTCCCCTTCCCAAGGTAACTAAAGCACTCAAGTTAAAAAAAAAAAAACAAAAAAAAAAAACAAAACCAAAACAACAGACTGAAATAACAGGAATTTTTGATGTATCTGTGATAGCCCTCGTGGCAACCTGGCAGGACCCGTCCCTGTTGCCTCTGCATGTCCTGCGTGTGGATGGTGGTGCCGGCCCAGGCGCTCCATGGGCTGCAGACCTGGCTGTGGACCCGGCAGGAGCCTGGGGAGCTCTCGGTGCCCCGAGGTGCCTGGCAGGCCAACCCTCCCCATGGGACGCCCCCCCAGGGAGGGGAAGACGCACAGCGTGGGCATCGTCACCACGTTTTCCCCTTGGGACAGTTCCTATAAATCATTTCCAGACGTGGTTAAGGCTGTGGGACTGCTCAGGGTGGCTGCTGCCCACTGACCCGGCTGGAGGCAGGGCTCGTAGAGCAGTAAGGGCCAGAGGCAATGCCCCAACACAAATGTATTCTGCACCGGTGGCTACAGAAATGATGGTCCTAATTCACACTGCGTGGGACACAGAGACCTTCTGCGCAAAGTGAAGGAGATCCCAGAGCTCCCCAGTCTCACCCACCTCCCTCAGCCAGCCCCAGAGCTCCCCACTTCACTTTGCCCCCAGTTAGACCCTTACCCATCCCTGCGCTGTCACCAGGAGTCATAATCCCTCACAGCTGCATGTCCACGGGCTCCACATCCTTCCCTGCCGCCGGGCCTGTGCCACTGTTCTGTTTTACTCCTCTGCAAAACTGAGGGTGGGCTTCATCGGTTGGTCCCCACACGCATCGGAGGCACACCACGCAAGCCACCATCTAAGGGCGGTTAAGCTCAGCGGAGACAGACGTTTGGTGCCTGGCTGCCGGTAGAGCACACAGTGGGACAAACCCTGACCCTCCAGAAGGGAGCAGCAGTGTCCTCCTGACGTGCACCATGCCTTTTGAGCTGAAGTAGCACAACACCGAGATGATTTTCTCTCAGGCCAAGTGCCCACCGTGAACGAAAGAGCTGCCGATGCCCAGAGATTCCACTCAGGCACCTTCTTTTTGGTTGAGTCACAGCCCGTGGCCCCCTTACCTCATCCAGCACATAGAGGTCGTTGCTCAGCTGCTCTGCAAAGGCCACAGAGTTGTTCACAAGGGGCTCGTACTCCTCCATCAGCTTCAACACATCGGCAGCTTCCTTTGGTGTCATCTCCTGGTACACACTGAGCACCTCCTGGCTCTCTGTCTCCACAGTGTCCTTCCTGTCTTCTTGGGGCCTTTGTCTCCCTGCATGGACAGGAAGAGACGCAGAGGTGGGCAAAGCCTTCTCGTTATGTCATATTAGCTAATATTAGCCCAAGGGACCCACTGAGTCCAAGTGACAGGAGTCCAGTGGTCTCAGTCTGCTGGTGAGTCAGAATGGAGCAAAGAAAGATGTGGATGGGATAAAGGGTCGGCTTTGTAAGAGGGACAAAATGGACTTTTGAAACTTAATTTGAGCTCGGGTTGTGTTTTTACTTGCTCGCCTCTCTAGGATTGCGCGTTGGGGCAGGTTGATATGTTTGTTACACAAAGCTGAGACAAATTTCAGAGACGAACAGGCTTCTTCTGATCAAATATACTGATAATCATGTGTTGTAGAGTAAAATATATTTTTATATCCGTATATATTTCTGTATTTCTTGATATAGTGCTGGGGAATGTTCCCAGGCAGGCAGCCAGTCTCCCCTGGCCTGACATTACCAACACTTTACTGCTCACCCCCCCAACCCAGAGTGCAGATAGCATCTCTGCAGATAAGATAAACTGTCCATCTATTTTTCTTCCCAGCCGAGCACTGTGTCTCCATGGCAAGGGTCGGTGGATAAATCAGACGGCTGTGCCTCCAGATACACAAAACACGGATCCTCCTGCTTCCCTCTCACTGGTGCCCACCTCGGCATCTCCCGTCATCCGCACTCACTCTTTGAAATTTATTCCCCTTCCGCCCCCGAAAGCGGTGATAGTGATGATGCAAAACACCCAAACCACGCTGAGTGTGACAAGGAAACTAATTACCTTCCGCTGCACAGGAGGGGACATTCACAAATGTGACCGAGCTGGCGAGGAATCGGTGGTTCAGCTTCCACAAGCATCTGATAAAGGTTTTCTTCTCATCAAAGCTGCTAGCGGTCCACTTGTAAACCTTATCGAAGTGCAGATCAAAATCCAGGCTTGCCTAGATGTCGAAGGTTAATTAGCACATCAATTAGATGCCACTTGCCACACCACATCCACGCAGCACAGGTTTGCAGCACGCTTTAACGGCCGGCGCTGATGTTGTGAACACACCTTGTGCACCGGGAGGAAAAACACCTCCTGGTTGCAGGAGGGAGGGAGACTCACCTCTGCGCGGCTGTTTCAAGCTTTGGGGTCTTCAGTGGCCCCAGGAAGCCCCATGGAGACTAGCACAGGGCTCAGATGTTGGAGGAGAGAGCTCTGTCTGCAGGGGCAGCTCAGCCCCTTCAAGCAGGGGGATGATCCTGACATCTCCCTGACACCACCTAGCAAAGCACCAGCTGGACGTGCTGAAGGTGACCCCAGGGAGACCGGTGCTACCAGCCACACCATGCCGATGACTGGACTGGTTTTGGTGGAGCTGCACAGGTATAGTCAGACTCAGATATAAAAAATGTCTAAAATGGGCTATCGTCCCCACCACCCCCACACCACCTGATGGGATGGACACCGCCTGTTCCATGCCCAGGGTTAAATGCTGTCAGAAGTTTGATTTGAAGTCTCTCAATCAATGAATTCCCTGACAGGCTCTGCATTTCCAGGCTGACAGCAGGCAATTCCTCTAGTTAACTGCAAATCCTCCTTCGTGTTTCTCTCCTGCGGATATAGACATCTTTCCCTGGACTTCTGCTGCTACCTCCGAGCAACTGGGTAGGATTCCAGTGGTGTGTTCATGCCACTTGGCAAATAATCATGGGCATGATAAAAGCACTGAAAATAAAAGGATGTAAAGCAATTCTGACCCTAGAAGTGGACACCGGGACGCTCGTACTGGGTCACGGAATCACGGAATCACGGAATCACGGAATCTTCAGAGTTGGAAGGGACCTCTAGAGATCATCTAGTCCAACTCCCCTGCTAGAGCAGGATTGCCTAAACCACATCCCTCAGGGCTGCATCCAGGCGGGTCTTGAAAATCTCCAGAGAAGGGGACTCCACACCCTCCCTGGGCAGCCTGTTCCAGTGCTCTGTCACCCTCACTGTAAAGAAGTTTTTCCGTGTATTTGAACAGAACTTCCTATGTTCCAACCTGTGCCCATTGCCCCTTGTCCTGTCGCTGGGAACCATTGAAAAGAGCCTGGCTCCGTCCTCCTTAAACCCACCCTTTAGGTACTTGTAAACATTAATCAGGTCCCCCCTCAACCTTCTCTTCTCCAGGCTAAAGAGTCCCAGCTCTTTCAGCCTTTCCTCATAAGGGAGGTGCTCCAGTCCCATAATCATCTTGGTTGCCCTACGCTGGACTCGCTCCAGTAGTTCCCTGTCCCTCTTGAACTGGGGAGCCCAAAACTGGACACAGTGTCCCAGTTGTGGCCTCACCAGTGCAGAGTAGAGGGGGAGAATGACCTCCCTCGACCTACTGGCCACAGTCTTCCCTATGCAGCCCAGGATGCCATTGGCCTTCTTGGCGACAAGGGCACACTGCTGGCTCACGGATAATTTGCTGTCTACCAGGACCCCCAGGTCCTTCTCCTCAGAGCTGCTTCCCAGCATGTCCGCCCCTAACATATACTGGTGTTTGGCATTCTTCCTTCCCAGGTGCAGGACCCTACACTTGCTTTTGTTGAACCTCATTAGGTTCTTCTCTGCCCAGCTCTCCAGCCTGTCCAGGTCACGCTGGATGGCAGCACGGCCCTCTGGAGTGTCGGCCACCCCTCCCAGCTTGGTATCATCAGCAAACTTGCTGAGGATACACTCTGTCCCCTCATCTAGGTCATTAATGAATATATTGAACAAAATTGGTCCAAGTATTGACCCCTGAGGGACACCACTCGTTACAGGCCTCCAACTGGACTCTGTGCCGCTGATCACAACCCTCTGGGTTCTGTCACTCAGCCAGCTCTCGATCCACCTCACTGTCACCTCGTCTAGCCCATAAGGGTCAGGCTAAGCAATCGACCAGTGCCAGTGTCCTGATCCAGCACGCTGATCTCTTTTCAGATTACATAAACCCCTCACCTTTTACTGCAGGTTGTGGAAGCTGATGAGAATGCTCATGAATTTTGACAGTGGCCAGTGGCAGACGCTTGGGAGAAAAGGCAATCAAAGGGCAAGTCCAGAGTTATATTGCCTTCCGGATCCCCTGCCAGCCTCCAGCAGCCCGTCACCCAGCAGCTCGCTGAGCCAGAGGTTGTATCCCCAGCCCGGTGTTTAACAGCCCTTGAAGGACCTCCTGTCCCTGATTTCCTCTGATGGCTTTTTGAACTTATTCATAGCGTTGACATCTACAGCATCCCATGGCAATAAGCTTTGCAGCGTGATGATGTGCTGAATGAGAAAGCTCGAATCAACCGGAGTTAGGGATTCAGGGTAAGCCCAGCACCCACCCGGCCCCCCACGGCAGATATTCCCCTCTGCAATCCCCATCCAACCTGAGATCCCAAACCTCTCCTCACTCCAGAACTGGGGACACCCAGAGAAAACCCAGAAACAGGCTTCCACAAGCGCGGTCCTGAGTTCCCCCTAGCAGCACCGTGGTATCACACATCTTCACTCGGCATCTGCTGGCGCCCCATTTCCTGGCAGGGGAAGGTCACACAAGATAACAGGAGCATGGACTGGAAAAGGAGCACCCTTGGCATTTCCCCAGGTTGTTTCCACCCGTATAACTGTCAATATCTCTGCATCTATCTATGCCCGAGGATGTAGTCTCATGGAGGGGGAACTCCAGCCACAGGAGACTTAGTATTTGCCACTAAGGGGTATACAGGTGGAGAGGATAAGGGAGGTGGCAGGACTAGGAACATCCCACAGAAAGAAACTCCTTCCTGCACCATCTCATTAGCTCTGCGGCACAGCCTGACCTCATCTTCTGGAGAGCTTAGAAGCCGCACTTCTAATTATTGATGCTAATCATCGTAACAGGCACAGAGTTTATGAGGATTGATGCAGTCCTGCGACGCTTTAAGCTTTGTTTTCTAAACACCTCGAAGCAATACATCACGCCCCCGCGTTGCTTTGCAGGCTCGGCAGCAGCCCCTGCGACGGCGCGGCGCGGTGATGGCTGGGGGAGGAATTTGCAATGCTCCTGGTTTATAGCGCGCCTTACGAGGAGCTATTAAAGCAGGGAGGCATCCGTTAATCGCTTCATAAATATTAATACTGTTTTGGTCAAGGGAGCTGTAGGTTTAAGCACCGCTGGACTCGCAGTGTCAGGACTTTGCTGGTGCCAGAGGGCTTCCCAGCACAACGGAGCAGACCTGACGACCAAAGCCCTTGCTGCGTGTACTGAACGTCGACCCATGAGCTGGGGTTTGGCTGTAGTCGATACTACCTGCTAAGAAACAGAGAGGAGCTCTTGTTTCGATTGCCGTGGACCTGCCAAGCCATGCAACAGGGAGGCACTGTGCTGACGTGAGCACTGGGCTGCACTGGGGAGCTTGCCTCTGTGGTGGGACCCTGAGAGATGTCAACACGTCCTGGCCTCAGCCTTCTGCTTCAGCCCGGGGAGCTTGTGCAGCAGCTTCACCTGGTGAGCAGATCCCATTTTTGGAATGGTACGGACAATACTGGCTGCCTGCGTTCAAGAAAGATCAATTCAGCCTGGAAGAGGCAAGGAAGAGGGGATGATAAAGGGAAGAGAGAAGTCAACGCAGAAGAGGACACTAATGGGTCAGTTTGCTCAGCCTGCCAGAAGGAAGGTTAATAGGGCAGGTGACTGCCGTCTAAAAATACTTCTGCAAAGGAAAAGAGCTGTCTAACCTAAAGGACAGCCACGGCACAAGCGCAAACAGGGATGACGTGGGCAGGAACACAGGCTGGGAGGGTTAAGAAGGCTTTAGCCATTGGGACAACCGAGTTCGCCATTTGCCTCCCAGTAGGAGGGGGTTCAAAAATATGCCAACACCTCAAGATAGAGTATGACCAGTTTTTCTCATTGGGATGGTAAATGAGAGAGACGGGACTGGAAATCCTGGAGGTATTTTGTAATCCTAATTCCTCAGGAACTAAAGCAGTTTAGAAGACTTGGTGGAGCCAGGCTCATCTGCTAGAGGAAAGCTCAGGCAGGATGAAAGCATGCGTTCCCCTTGTGCGTGGGAAAATGTAAGACAATGAGATATCAGTTCAGTTCTACCCATAGGATCAAGCTGCTCTGCAAAGCTGCAAACGTGATTTTTCCTTTCAGACACGCTGTGCAGATGTACTTTATTTGTCCTGGATGTAGAACTGGAAAGCTGTTCTTTTTCTCATTTATTTCTGTGCTTGTGAAAACCCAGGCACCTTGCCAAAGCCCCTGGAACATTCACATTAATAAAAAAACTAATTATAACAACTTTAATGACACTCTGCCAGCCCCAGCAGCAGAACGGGAATATCTTGTCCATGCTTTCTTTCCCAAAAACCTTAACATCACCCTAAAAGCACAGACTCACACTGACTCCGGCTCTCTATAGTCCTCCTTTCAGTAAATGCCTCTGTTTAATCTCTAAATACCCTACGCAAATGTCTGTCAAGAAGCTTTGTCAACGTGGATCGACAGATGGGCCTGACAGTGTGTTCTGCAAATGCTGGAGACCTGACAAGGGCAGTGCTTTGCCGTCCATCTCTCCGGCCTCTGAGGGATGCTGCAAAGAGCGTCAGGGGGTTCCTCTGCCTGAGGGATAAGGGGAGTTTGCCCACTGATCTTGATGGAAGCTGTGCCCATGCAGCGGTCACCCGCTCACTGCTCACCCTGGTCAGGTGTTTGGCCAGCCTGACGTTTCCTAACTTAGAGAGGGATGTCTCAGGAGGGAGGAAATCATTCCAGCTCAGCATCCTGGGCACAGGGAAATGAGAAGTCCAAAAGCACTGATGGAGGATGGAGGAACCATCAAGGGAGGGCCCTCAGTTCACCATACTGTAGGAAACAGCTCTGCGGGAAGGCGGAGGGCTTTTAAATTTTTTTAATGATGGTTGTTTCCTCAAAATTAGCGTCATTCAGGCTGGTTCAGTCCTATGTTAGAAATCACTGCTCTTCCCACCATCTAAACACAAGGGCTGAGCTCCAGAGGACCCAAATCCCCTTATGGATCCTGGCCTGTGTCTCTCTAGATTCGTATTCATCTCTCTCCCCCATCACCAGTTCTGCCCTTTGCCACCGAAGGAAAATCAGTCCTACCTGATTGAGAGTCTTGCCGTCTACCAGCTTCAGCTCTGCTAAAGGCCACCTGTAGGCCACCTTGTACTGCTCCCCTCGCTCTACCTTGACCTTCACCAGAAACGGCTGCATCGGCCTAAAAGTGTCCACTGAGGGTGAGGGATAGGAAAAAAAAAAACAAACAAAAAAACCACAGTATTATTTTTAGCCCAGTACACAACAGTTCAGTGTGAGTGGTCAGGTACAGATGGACACACAGACACTGGTTTTGCATTGTGGCTGTATGGAGAGACACTACTCGGTTTCTACCGGTTTTAATTTTCATTCAGTATTTAGATATGGAAAGTGCGCTCTGGGGTCTAATCCAGTGTACTTTGAAGTCTATGGAAGGATTCCCAGTAATTTCAATGAGTTTTAAACCAGGCCATTGTGCTCTACACAAGACACAAGTAATATTTCAGCAAGACCCAAATGTGATGGGAAAGGGGCACCCTCGTGCAATACGATTTACAGTCGTTACGTGCCATATTGCTGGCCCTACCCCCAACAGAGTCCAAAAGCACTGCATCGTCTGACCGATACCCACACTAATACATTCCACCAAAAATCACTTCCAGTGCCAATTAGCTTACAGGCACCTCTTGGTTCGTCTGGGAGGTGTACATCATTCATGCGATTATAATCCAGATCTCCCATATGAGCTAGATACCTCCAGAAAGCTGGCATGGAGGCTTCCAGGGGTAACTCATGTAATTTAGATGCTACTTTTAGGGTGGCTACAACATCCCTTGGAGACATTCTTCCTGGCCTCCCCTGACTACAGAGCCAGTTGGAGCACATCTTTTAGGTCAAACACTATGGCTCAGGCTGTCAGAAATTCATCCTTCAGTAGGTGACTATGCTGTCTAGAAGCCCATTGGCAAGAAAGTCTCTTCCCAGTAAGTTTGTCAAAAAAATCTATACTAACAATTTCTCAGGGGTGCTGGAGCAACTGGAAAAGCATAGACCAAAGGAGATGGAAAATTTCCCAAAGCATTTGCACCTTTGCATCCTAATCAGATAGTTGCGGGCTCCTGAAGTGTCTTGGTACTGTTAACACCTTCACCAAAACTACGGAGAGACACAACGAGGCTGTAACGCTGTGTTGTGTTAGAATGGGTTGTTGCTGACCTCTAATGACAGATTTGATGCAAATGGTAAAAAAAAAAATAATATCTTAGATTGGTGGAGGGAGCAATCCTGCAAACCCCAGCTCCCTCTAACCAGCTAAAGATCATCCGACATTCGAGAGGGAACTTGTGCTTTTGTTGCCAGTTCTTGACATGCTACATTGACATGGAACAGCTCCTGTTTTTGGATTAAGATTTCTTTCATTTAATCTTAAAATACAGCATACCAATTCGTGGTCATATCTCTTCTCCCAGATCAGGAAAAGAGCCATCAGAGACCAAATTCTCTGACTGGACCTGCAAGAAACCTCACTGGGTTTGAAACTCAACCTGTCTCCCAGTCCCCCAGGGTTCTCACCCACAACACAGAGAATGGACATCTTCTTCTTCTTCCCCGTCTTCCAGACACGAACGGTTTCCAGCAGCCTCTTTTTCTGCGGGTTGAACACATCTTTTTCCAGCGAGCTCCAAAGAGAAGCCATGGTGATGCCCGAACAGGGCAGCAAGTGGGAGCTGCGTGTGCCTCCCACTGACGCTCGTGGTCACCGCAGGCTGCACAGCACCTCCTGTGGAACACAAACAGGCTGTGGAGAAGCTGGGTATGGACCTGTTGGAGCAGGGCCGGAGGAGGCCTCGGAGCTGCTGGGAGGGCTGGAGCCTCTCTGCTGTGGGGACAGGCTGAGAGAGCTGGGGGGGTTCAGCCTGGAGAAGAGAAGGCTCTGGGGAGACCTTCCAGCCCCTGCCAGTCCCTAAAGGGGCTCCAGGAAAGCTGGGGAGGGACTCTGGAGCAGGGAGGGGAGCCATGGGACGAGGGGGAAGGGGTTTACACTGAAAGAGGGGAGATTTATATTAGATATTGGGAAGAAATTCTTTACTGTGAGGGTGGTGAGCTGCTCCTCTTTCTTTATCAGCTGACCACTCTGGGATACCCCACTGTCTCCTCGGTCCCCTAAAATACTCATTTTTGGAGAAATAGCAGGTGAGGAGAAGCCTTAGGCCACCGCTGCTTCCCCTTCTGTCCCCAGTTCCCCTCCCATGGATCCCCCTCTGCTCTCCTGTAGCCATGCAGACCAGGGCAGAGGCTCCCCAGGAAGGGCTGGATTGCCTTCCCGAGCCCCCTGCCTCGGTCCCTGGGCCTTGAACCCACGGCCAGCAGAGGGAAAGTACCCTGTGCAGAGCATGAAAGTGCTCCCACGTTTCTAACCTTGATGTGCCTCATTAGCACATCAATATTAAGAGCCAACAGCTCCTAAACTCCCAAGGAGGTCCCTGCTCTCCTGCCCTTTTCAGCTTCCCTGGCTCCAAGCTAATCAGCTAATTAACCTGAAAGGAGAAGGGGGTAACGCAGGGGGAATGGGAAGCTCAAGCGTGGTCTCGGTTCCCGGGGCTGAGTCCCTCCTGGGGACACCAGGTCTGTGCTCTCCGGCTGCGTGCTCTTAGCGAGCGCATCAGGGACGTGCGCGGGCGCCCACGCCGGGGCTCTCCAGCCAGCTGAACAAGTGCAAATTTGTTTGGTTTCACAGCCTAAGAGGAAACAAACCCCAGCTTCTTCTCCCCCTCGTTTTGCTTGCGTAGCTGAACGTGCTTCTCCACAGCCCGAGAACGGCTACGATGGGTATGACTAAAAGTCACCTAAGGAAATCGCAGCTTTAAACCATTGCAGCACCTCAGGACATTTTGCAAGGGTAACACAACCATTGCTTTACAGACCAGAGAAGTGCAGTAAGAAAGCCACCTAATCAAGAGGATCTCTCCTGGCTGCCTCCTTAACAGCAATGCTCAAAGCACCAGGGGTCTCGGGGCCGCAGGAGGGTCCCGCCTCCCAGTCCAGCCCGTGGAGAGCACGGGAGATGGAGACTGCAAGCCCTGGAGAGCTCAGGCAAGCTCCGCTCCGTGCTGCCCTGGAACCAGGCGGCTTGATTCAGCTTGAGGTATTGAAATACACTGATTCCGGTCAACCCCACGCAAGAAGGAAAAGGTTTGTTTAAATCGTCTTAGAAGAAATGTTTTTAGCAAGAACACATTGCTTGTTCGCAAACTGCTTTTTTTTTTTTTTATAATCATAGAATCGTCTAGGTGGGAAAGAACCTTTAAGATCATCGAATCCAACCATTAACCCAACACTGCCAAACCCACCACCACCCCGTGTCCCTCAGCACCACGTCTGCCCGGCTTTTAAATCCCTCCAGGGATGGCGACTCCACCACTGCCCTGGGCAGCCTGGTCCAACGCTTGACAACCCTTTCAATGAAGAAATTTTTCCTAATATCCATCCTAACCCTCCCCCCTCCCCAGCACAGGCCATTTCCCTTGTGCTATCGCCTGTTCCTTGGGAGAAGGGACCCACCCCTACCTGGCTACAACCTCCTTTTTATAGTCCACAATATTAATGGAAAATTCTCACACAACTTCCCGGTCAGAGCTAAGACTCGTGGAGATGCATTTCCGTCGTAAGTCAAACCCAGCGCCGTCAGGGAGGAGCGGGCAGTTCCCGTCCTGTGTGTCACGTATGAACGCTCAGAACCCACCAGCGGTTCTTGCAGCCTTTGATCCAGGCGGTGAGGGAATGAGCAAAGCGGATGCCACTAAAAAGTTACATTCAACACAAATATTTTAGTCAGAATTAGGGATAAATAAAAATATAGACTGTAGGAAAATAATAATATTTAGATCACGCACTTTGAATGTTTTTCTAAGGGAAATTAATTGTGACTGAAATTTACGGGTTGCTCTGCAACGGACTGAAACAAGTGAAACCTTCAGCAGCTCCCTCCCCACGGTGATGGGGCTTTCAGCTCAGCCGCACGGTTAACGAGCTTGCGATCACATCCGCAGTTATTTAAGCTTTTTTCCACCGTGGCTGTGACCAAAAAAAAAAAAAAAAGAAAAAAAAAGAAATTTACTGCTAAAATGATTCTGTCAACATAGCATCTCTTTGAATGCAGCCCCTCGCCGGGTTATCTTGGTTTCTCCATCCCTGCCAGGTTGTCGGTCTCTCCGCTGGCGTTCACCTGCCGAGGCAGGCAGGGTGGCAGGGTGGCAGCCCACAGCCCGAGCATCTGTACCCGCTATTGCCTTCGAGCCCACTAATTCATTTATAATAACACTTGAGCAACAGCTACAGGGAAACGATTGAAAGCCAAAGTAATAGAGGGCTCCCGGCTCCCTGATACGTTAATGCAGAGAGCACAATACTTTCCACAAATGCAATGGAAAAGCTGTCTGTAGCGGAGCCGGTTAACCCCCCCCTTTTCTAGAGACGACCTGTAAGGCTTAAAGATCTCAGTGAAACCTTCCTGAATTTTTCCCAGAGGTGCCCATCACCCGTCCAGGCCGCTGGCAGCAGGGAAGAGAGCGTTAGCGAAAGGAAGAGCATTCAAAGACTACCAGCCACGTCTTGCTGAGGATCAATTGCGGGATTTCAGTCGCAAGAAGCCTTAAGAACAGGAAACGGTTTGCTGGTAAAATGAAAGCTTTAAGCGAAAAACAGGAAGCCCGAAGAACCTGAGCGAAGCCGCCGGCTTGAGGTCAGGGCAGGAAACCCCCGGTGCGAACGCGGCAGAGCCCAGGTGCGGCCGCCGCGAACACAGCCTGGAACGTGGGGGTGGAGAGGGGGGGTCGACTAAAAGCAAAGCAAGGTGAAATCGCCCTCCTCTTCCTCTCTGTTTCCTTAACGAGAGTCAAAGTGCTGAACGGGAGCAGCTGTGGTTTAACCTCTGTCTGCCTCCTCCTCCTCCTCCTCCTTTGACAAAGGGTCTCGGAAACCTCCAAGAGATTTTGGAGTCAGACAGGATGCTAATGGCCCTCATTAAGCAAGACGTGTAATCATGATGCACAATTTAGCTTTAAGCATAAAGGAATCCTCAGTGCTGTTTCCTTGTAACACCTTGGGATGCACTTTAGTGTTAACCAAAAGCCAGGTCCTGTTGAAGCCCAAGGACCACAGGCATTTGGGGACAGACATTGGTGTAAGTGCTGTCCCACAAGTAACTGAGGTCCGTGCTGGAGCCAAAAGCAATAATCCAGAGAGGAGCCAGGGTCAGGAGCTAGGAGTGAGGATTTGGAGGGTGGTGTGGAGAGCAGCCTCAAGGTCTAGCTGTGGGGCAACAGGGCAGCGGCTGTAATTGATGCCTTAAGGATCACTCTCATGGCCCGGGGGTGGAAGGATTGCTTCTTCCATCCATCCTTTGTGGTCCTCAGCTGGGGAGGAAGCCTGATACACTCTTTTGGTGGAAATATTTTAGGGGGAACGGGAGCTCTAAATTTGCCTAATCTCTAGAAGTTTCATGGCCATAACCCGAGGAGGGAACGCTCCGGTCCCAGCTCACGTGGGCTTCAGCCTTGGCTTCAGAAACTCTGCCAGCACAGAAATCTCAGTCTTGGATGTGTCTGGGGCTTGAACCATTGACACCTTTGAAGGGTAACGAAGGGAATCCGGCTTTCAGCTGGTGCCAGGCACTGCCTGGGAACCACAAGCCTGGAGCTGGATTGTGTGGGGTGACCTTAGCCCAGAAGAAGACAGACAGACCCATCTCTGGTGCAGCCTGCACATGGCCTTCATGTTTAGCTTCAGAATCGGGGTTTGCAGCCCTGAATGTGATCTGTTCCCATTGAGCAACGCTGATCACTCACTGAGAAGCTCTTTCCCAAACCTCTGCACCAGCTGACGTGTCTTGATGTCACTGACATGTACCCATGCCATCCTCTGCCTCAGCATGGATCTAAACTGGCAGAGCAAGGGCTTATAAAGAAAGAATCACTGGGAAGTGGCAACGGTTTAATTCAACTATTCATTTACCAGGTAGAATCATAGGTAGAATCACCTGTTCTACCATAGGTAGAATTTACAGGTAGAATCATAGAATGGTTTGGGTTGGAAGGGACCTTAAAGGCCACCCAGTGGCACCCCCTGCCCTGGGCAGGGACACCTCCCACCAGCCCAGGTTGCTCCAAGCCCCGGCCAACCTGGCCTTGAACCCCTCCAGGGATGGGGCAGCCACAGCTTCTCTGGGCGACCTGGGCCAGGGGCTCACCACCCTCAGCCTAAAACATTTCTTCCTTATATCTAGTCTAAATCTCCCCTCTTTCAGTGGAAAACCCTTCCCCCTCGTCCCATGGCTCCCCTCCCTGCTCCAGAGTCCCTCCCCAGCTTTCCTGGAGCCCCTTTAGGGACTGGCAGGGGCTGGAAGGTCTCCCCGGAGCCTTCTCTTCTCCAGGCTGAACCCCCCCAGCTCTCTCAGCCTGTCCCCACAGCAGAGGGGCTCCAGCCCTCCCAGCAGCTCCGGGGCCTCCTCTGGCCCCGCTCCAGCAGCTCCGTGTCCTTCAGCATACAGGGGACACCGCGAGTTGCAGCCTGCAGTGAGCTGTGGTCACTTCTCCTTCTCCAGCATGTTACAGCAGGGCCATGACCGAACACTGCTGAGGTGAGTGAGGTTGGGTAGACTCCGAGTTAATGCCCAGGTGTCGTGTCCGGGTGCCAAACATGGCCAAGCAGAGCTGGATCCACACTCCTGCTGTGTTCGGTGCCTTGGAAAAACGACCTATTCAATTTGCAAGCTTCAAGGACATTATGTGCCCTCTGGAGGGTGAATTAGATGGGGCAAGCGTTACGGAAGGGAGAAAAGCACGATGGCACCGCACAGCAGGACTGTATTAACACGGTATCATTTACTGTGAGATGGTAAAGATGCTCTGCCAGGGCTTCCATTCGTGATTTCATATTATTTTCATAAACCCAGTCTTCTTAACCTCTTCTTGCTCACGGAGGGGATTTTCTTCTCTTCCAGCCGGCTGCGCACACCTTCATTATCGTCCGTGGGAGCGCGAGGCGGGAAACGCCTCCCTTGCACAAACAGGGCTGAGGAGAATAACTCCTCTGCTGGGAGCAGAGAGGGGTTTTTAAGACCACCTTGAAAATTTTAGGTTTAAAAGAGGAAAGGAGGTGTTACTATGGGATTTCTGTCTCTACTCGGCGGGTCCCGGGAGCTGGCAGAAAGCAGCTCCGTAGCCCCGCAGTCTCAGGCACCAGCGCCCAGACAGGTCGTTCCCCGGGATTATTTCCCTGGAGTCTCGTGGCTGCTGTAGATGGTGAGGAATCAAAGTTGGGTTTTTTTGTTGTTTTTTTTTTTTAAGCAGACGGTGCACGTCGAGCCTTCTGAAGGCTGGGGAAGAAAAAAAACCAAACAAACCTTGAAAAAGGCAGCGGTTGCCGGCACCGCTTCCCTGCCCGCATCTGCAAACAGGATGAGGCAGCTGTAAGAGTGATGCAAACGACCAATTAGTCTCAATTGCTGCAAACTCGCAATCCTAATGAATCACTTTTAAAAATACGGCGGTGTTTGTTAACAGTTTTCATGCGAAGAGAAATTAGGAAATTGCACGTACAAATGAGCTAATAAAAAAAAAAAAGGGAAATACAAGTGTGGAAATACAGTGTGCCTTGCATTAATTTTTCCACCCAATTCCAAATGCAGTGATAACTTGATTGTTTCAACGTCCATGCTGAAGGAATCAAAACCATACACCACTTCGAGTGTCTGATTGCCGTTCCCTGACCGAGATTAGCAATCTGCAGTAGTTTGCTCTTCTCTTTCTTCCCAAAACAGGGAACAGAAAGCTGTTTTTGCCGCAGGGCGCAGCAGAGAATTTAAGCTATTTAATTTTCCGCTGCCGGGACTTGTAGTCATCATTTGTTGTCAAATCTTATTTTTGGTGCTTAAACAGCCTGCATTCCCAGAATACCCAACAGTTTCAATGTTTAATGGATGGCTTCTGCCATTGCCCCTAAAAAAGAGGTGGCAACCAGGACTTCTCAGGAAGGACTTGCTCTGGACCATCAGATGGCCAGATATGCACGGACTCTGCTGCTCCAAAAATTAACAAAGGTCCCAAATCTTCTCCTTGCTCCTACTTTGGATTCTTTTCAGCCTCCTTGCTCTGTGAAGAAAACAACCCCCTTTGCCTTGCACTGGCAGCAGGGCGGGATGTATCCACTTGGCACACGGCTGCTGCCTCCTGTCAGGAGGGGCGGCTGGTGCCCAGTTACACCACAGAAGAATTGGGGATGGCTTAGGACGGGCAAATTGGAAGGGAATTGGAAGGGACCTTAAAGGCCACCCAGTGGCACCCCCTGCCCTGGGCAGGGACACCTCCCACCAGCCCAGGTTGCTCCAAGCCCCGTCCAACCTGGCCTTGAACCCCTCCAGGGATGGGGCAGCCACAGCTTCTCTGGGCAACCTGGGCCAGGGGCTCACCACCCTCACAGCAAACAATTTCTTCCTCAGATCTCATCTCAATCTCCCCTCTTTCAGTGGAAAACCCTTCCCCCTCGTCCCATGGCTCCCCTCCCTGATCCAGAGTCCCTCCCCAGCTTTCCTGGAGCCCCTTTAGGAGCTGGAAGGTCTCCGCGGAGCCTTCTCTTCTCCAGGCTGAACCCCCCCAGCTCTCTCAGCCTGTCCCCACAGCAGAGGGGCTCCAGCCCTCCCAGCAGCTCCGGGGGCTCCTCCGGCCCCGCTCTGACAGCTCCGTGTCCTTCTGCTGTTGGTGCCCCAGGGCTGGAGGCAGCGCTGCAGGGGGGTCTCCCAGAGCGGAGCAGAGGGGCAGAATCCCCCCCTCGCCCTGCTGCCCACGCTGCTGGGGATGAGCCCAGGCTGCGGGGGGTTCTGGGCTGCCAGCGCGCATTGCCGGCTCATGTGGAACTTCTCATCCACCAGCACCCCCAAGTCCTTCTCCTCAGGGCTGCTCTCAACCCATAAGCATTTGAAGCGATTCACATCCTTCATTTCCTCAGTAAGTCTTTCGCAGTTGCGGACATCAGCAGTGCAGGGCTGCTCCTGTCTCTGATCAGCGCTCCAGCGCGTTGTGAATGTGCCTCAGGCCACGTCTGGCTGAGGCTCTGCAAGGTGCCACGTGTCAAAGGTAAAGCACCAAACAAAGATACTCTCAAAGCCTCTGTCACAACACATACACGGGGCAGGAGGAATTAAAATTGCAGAGGCAGCTGCAGAGCTGGACTTTCTTAGCTTTGCAGCACTCTGTAAACTCAGTGGCTGTCTTGCTTCTCTATGGATTTGGAAGTGGGAGGGAGAAGATGGGAGGAACAAACGAGCCAAAGGGTCCCCCGCAAGACCACGAAGCTTCAGCTTCCCTGGCTCCCCTCGCTGAGACAGGAGGGACCTGCCCTGCTGCACAGGAGGGTGAACTTGGGATTTTAATATGCCCTGGACCTCCCAGGTGAATTTGGACAAGATTTTTCATTGCTTCCCTGTGCCATGAAGCCGTAACCTGCTGGGGATGGTGCGTGGATGTGTGTATGGTTTTTAGGTATATGGACGAGACCCAGCACAGGGAAATCTCCATGGCCTGAGCCGAGCTGTTGGTCACCTGCTGGCCTGCACTCCTGACCTGCCGGACTGCCGTGACTTCGGCGACCACATCGTACAGACACAGGCATGTGTCTACCCGTCGCCTTAGTAAGACGATGCTATTTAAACATAAAACAGTACGATTAATAAAACATAACGCCTTGTTTTCCCCCACAGTTTTCACCTCCTGTGCTCTCTTCTCACATTTTTGCCGGGCTGATGGGTTTTCTTACATGCCCTAGATAACTCATTGAGTTTCATCCTCAGTGCTCCTTCCACCCGCCTGCTCTTCTTTCATTTTTTATGAAGACTCTTTCTTGCTCTGCTAACATGTTCTTAATCTCACTGGTAAATCAAGGTGACTGTTTGTCTTTAGCTCTCTATTTGCTTTCCTGAACACCAAGATAAATCTACGCACTGGGCCCGAGCTAGACCCACGAGAAAGCTGCTTTCTGCCCTCTTCCCTCCCCGTTCACCGTTATGCACAGCTGGCAACAAGCTGCGTTTGGGATCTAAGGATGCTCCCTCTCCGTTTTCTGGGGTGAAACTGGTAAAACAAATAGAACGACTGAGAAATGACCTCTCCCAGGCTCTTCTGGGTGAAACGGCGCTGCAGAAAGCTCTGAGATAAAATGTTACTCCACGAACCCAGAACTGGGGTCAGTGCAAAGGCTCCCATTAACTTCATCCGACGGCCTCAGATTTACAAACCCTGTAACATTTCCACAACTTTCTGCTGATCGCTCCGGCCACTGGGTCAGGACCCGGATTGTAAGGAGGCCCCCGCTCGCGGTGGCTTCCCCGCGGACGGCAGCACGCTGTGCGGTGGTAGCCTGCAGCCTGCTGGAAATGGGAAATCGGGTCATGAACCAGTTTCACACTCAGTCCAGCATCAGAAGAAGAGGAATGAGGCATGGCATGTCTCCCTCTTATTCTCTCTCTGCTCCCTGCGATGACGGAGTTGGACGCAGGTAGCAGTGCGCGAGTGGGATACGGGTGTTCAGACCCAGCTGCTCCGCAGGGACGACCCCGCAAACACGCCGCGCGCCTGGTGCAGCTTTGCCCTGCCATCTTTCCCACAGAGGAATTACATGTGGGGTTAAATTAGGAAAAAAAAAAAACCAAACCAAACACCAAACCAGCATTTTTAGCCGGGTTCAAAGCAGTTTCATATGTCTGGAAAGGATATAGCAGCATAATCAAGATTCACGAAAGAAAGAAAATATTTTAGGAGAGGCCATTTGTTCTGTTCTATATCCCATAAAGTCTCCAGAAGTTATTTGTCGGTCGATGTGGCAGCAACACTCAGCACTGCGGCTTGGGAACAAAAGGCCACTCTGCGGATGAAGAGGCAAAGCATCAAAAGACACAAAGCAACATCTTTTTAGGCCACATATAATTGCCCCGGGGAACTCGCTGCCTCAGGATTCGAGTCAGACAAATGGCTCTGTGGTTTACGAAAAGCGATGTGAGTGTACCTGAAGACAACCCAGGAGGGCTGGAATCGGTGGCCGCGATCCAGGCACGGCAGCTGCTTCTCCGGAAGATCACATCAATGTACGCACTGGTCTAGCGCAGGAGAACAGAGTACTGTGGTGGCAGTAGCAGCACCCAGCATTTGCTGCCCATGGAGAAAATAAATCAGGCCCAGCGAGGCACTGGTTTGCGAGGGGGAGGAGCGGGGAGGTATTTTGCCCCATCTTCTTTAATGGGAAATTCCTGTAGGATGATTTTTGACTCCTCCAGGTCTCTTGCTTTGCAGCCAGAAAGGAAACACGCACAGGGATGGGGAGAAGCTACAGAATTTGGGACCTTCCATCCTGGAGGCAACGTGGCCAACCCCCTGCTTGGCCCGGAGGATTAGCCCTGGCCCCATTCCAGGTGCTCAGGGGGCTCTTTCACCCCCAAAGCAGTCCCAGGGTGCTCTGAACTGGTCTCTGCCTCCATTTACCATCTCAGGAAGAGCAAAGGCACAGGAGGGCTGAGGGACTCGGCTGGGGCAGTGTGGGCAACTTATTACCTAAGTGTGGGCACCACTTACCTAAGAGGGGAGATTGAGATGAGATCTGGGGAAGAAACCCTTGGCTGTGAGGGGGGTGAGCCCCTAGCCCAGGTTGCCCAGAGAAGCTGTGGCTGCCCCATCCCTGGAGGGGTTCAAGGCCAGGTTGGACGGGGCTTGGAGCAACCTGGGCTGGTGGGAGGTGTCCCTGCCCAGGGCAGGGGGTGGCACTGGGTGGCCTTTAAGGTCCCTTCCAACCCAAAGCATTCTATGACCCCATGGGGTTTTTTTTTGCTCTGTGATCCACAGACCAGCCCATTTGGCATCTCCACCGCTGCCCCTCACCTCTCTGGATGAGGTCCTGATGTTGCAGGGACCTTCGCCTTCGTGCGTGAGCAGACTTTGGTGAGTTCTTGAGTGGACCCTCAAGTCACTAGTGGGTGAACATCCTCATTGTCCCTTGGCGAGAGTGTTTTTAGGGGATGCTTGTGGAGAGCCGGCCCCGGTGGAGATCCCACTAGAGGGTGCCCAACACTGCTGGGAAACACCAAAAAGCTCTGCCTGCTCCTGGGTCTCCAAACATCCCTGTTAACTCTTGGTGCCTTATTTCCCTGCAATCCCGTGCTGTCTTCCCTTTCCTCCTGATTTATCTCCAGCACAGTGAGCGCTGTATCCCTGCTATACATGGCAGCAGGACACATAAGCCCATCTGTAGTTTATGGACCCACTTTTTCTTTTTCCATTTTTTTTCCTTTCGAGTAAACACAAACAATAAACGGAGTGAGTCTGAGCAGGGAACGGAGATTACAGGGCAGCCTTGTGCTCCACTCGCTTTGCATCCAGCAAAACGAGAGGCAGCAGCACAGTGACAGTGAGAGGTTTCTTCCCCACCTCAGTGATGTGTAGCAGTACCAAAGAGCAACAGGGAGGCATTCACCCATCCCTGGACCACCTTAGAAGACACATTCAATGCCTCCCATGACCTCCAAGACCTACATGGATGTTCTCAAGGGAACTGGGGGGAGTCTGCCTTGTGTCTCTCTTCCTCCCAACCCACAGCACTTTTCTTCTCGTCCCTGAGGCAGCACCGGGCACTCGATGGCAGACGATGTCCTGACTGGGTGCCTGGGTGCATGGCCGGCAAGAGTCCAGGGTTGCATGCAGAGTGGGATGCCCACATCCGACTTGCCCGGTATCTCTTTGGAAGATTAAGTGCGCAGCGGCACTAAATTTTCATCTACAGCAACAGAGAGTGAAACATATATACCAGTCCTTTGACAGGAATGCCCTTTTAAAACCCTGTTCCAAACAAGCTGGATTTAAAGCTGAACTTTCTATCCCTCCAGGCATCTTCTGCCTCGGGGATGCTTCCGTCAGCGGGCTTCGAGCAGGCGTCACCTTACCCACGCAGCGGCGGCCGTCTTCTGCAGGGAAAACCGGCCAGTTCTTAACCTGTCGTTAATGTAACATGGATGGAGCCAAACACGCTGCTGGGAGCCGGTGCCAGCAGTGTGGAGGTGTGACCACTCCTCGACAGCTCCTTGCCCCACCTCTTCTGGGAGCTGCTGCCCCTTGCCTGGGTGCTCGGAGCCTGCACCGACCCCGAGTATTTTATTCAGCCCTGGAGCAGGGAGGACACGCATACCAGGCTACTGCCACGACAGCGGCAGATACGTCGCCCCACAGGAGTTTGAACTGGAGCCAGAATGGCTCGGGGATGCCAGTCCCACCATCCCATCCCAGGTGACACTCTTTTCCCTCAAAAGGCAGAGATCTCAGCTCTGAAGGAGTCTCAAAATCCCCAGCCCAGTAGTCTGTCTCCAACAAGGGTCAGGGCTATGTGCCCCAAAAAAAAAGGCAAAAGAACAGGGCAAGTATGTAGTGATTTCTCTACCCACCCAAAGAAAATCCCTGGTGGGCTCCAGTTTGAGGATTTCCATAGCAGGTGACAGCCTCCTCTCCTGTCTTAGCTGTGATGGATCCTTCTCGCATGAACACCTCACATCACTCTCCGAAAACAAATGCATTTTTAGCCTCCACCCTACCCTCTAGTAAGAGTCCTGCAGTTTGAAGACTCCCTCTCAATACCTAACCTGTTTTGTGTGGCTTGATGCCGCCACCTGCCACATTTCCTCTAGAGATGGAGTTTTTATCCTTGCCCTTGCTCTGGAGTGCCAGATGTGGTGGGGACCACACACCCGGGCTTCTCCAGGGCTTTTGGAGACAGCAGGTTGGGCCAAGGCTGTGCCAGGAGGCCACACTGCCAACCTCCACTCCAAAACACGGCTGTGCTTGAAGGGACCACGGCAGTCCCTGAGTGCCTTCCTGCAATTAAAACCCCACTTCTAATCCGTGCAGGTGAAGTATTCTGCAATGCCTTCAGCTCAGTGGTGCCTTCAGGACCATCTCTGCATGATGGAGGACACCAGCCCCACTGACTGCCCAACTTCCCAACTCCACGCGGATGTTCCTGCCCCACGCTGAGGGCTGCCTGCTCCAGCCTGATGCCACCTTAATGACAACAGCAGCGTCGTGGATCCCAGGGACTGCTCCGGACCTGCGGGACGTACATGTCCTAACACATGTCCTTCACTGATGGCTGCTTTTTGCAACCCCCCTTCATATTCCTGCTGCATTTCAGAGACGGCTGTTTCTCTTCTTCACACGGCAAGGGGGGAGCATGGGCGTGCAGCGGCTGATGCACATACTCCAGCTGGGACCCAAGACAAGCAATCGCTCCTTTTGCGCAGCAGCTGCACTTAAAAGATAACATCTACCTTAAAACTACTTAATGGGAAAATGAGTTTCGTTGCTTACCATTTGCATGAAATATTCAGCATTTCACCCATGGAGTTTTTCTTCTGCTCATTAAGCCGGCATTAGACTTTGACAGAAGCTGGTTTGCCGCTTGCTGACAGTAGGTTCGTGCAATGCCAGAGGGCAATAAACTGTCTCACTCTGCAGCGGGATGGCCCCTCTGTCCTTGCTGTCTAAATCCAGTCGCTGCCATTGGCATTGCCGGGGGTCGGATGCGATGCCAAGCCTTTATTGGCAGCAAGGGATGAGCTTTATGAGAGAAGAGGTAATGAAGGGTAAAGGATAAGGGGAGGAGGAGAGTCCTCTGGCTCAGGTGATGGCCCCCGTCCATATTCTGAGGTGGCTGGGAGTTTTCCAAGAAAATGGAAATACTGAGTCACAGACACCAAAACTTTTTGCTCGGAGTTTTGAGGGACATGTCCCTGGTGAAGCTGTCTTGGGCTTAAAGTGGAAGAACTGCTCAAAATCAGCACCTCCCACCCTTACACAGCCGGTGCCTTGGCAGTTTGGATGTGCCAGAGGCAGGTACCCGCGGAAGGGCCAGGCACAGGTCCTTACCAGGCCCGGTTCACGTCAAGGACTGAAACGTGCCGGCTGGGGACGTCTCCTATTTTGTGCATGGAAGAACTCCAAAACGTCGTGGCTTCTGCTCAGTGCCAAGCTGCAACATTTCTGAATCCTCAGTCACAAATGTCCTTTGCAAGACGTTTTCTTCCTCGTCATTGTCACCCCTCGTGTGACCGTGGGGAAATCACTCACCCCTCTGTGACCTGGATCCCCGTTTCTAGGATGAGGACAGGGATCCTCCTGGTCCATTTCGCTCGTAGACGCCCTGTAGCAGGGTTATGGTTATGGTTATGAGGGAGGTGAGCGCCGCTTTGAGATGGGGGAGAGGAGACAAGAGTCCACCGAACGGGGACAGAGCGAGGGTACGTCAGGAGTCAGACCACTAGCAAAACGGAGGGCAAAGCCATATCATACAGCCAGATGTGTTGCCGGGCAATGACAGCGAGCTTCTTTAAATTCCTGCCTCTGATTTTATGTCTATTCAGCATCTTTTCATGCTTCCTTAGCCACAGCTTTGTGGCCTTAACAGCTGTTGTGCTTTTGGCCCCGGCGCCTGACGCGTTCCTCTGGAGGGGGATGCGATCAAGCGTGTTTCTCCTCAAACTCCCTTAAATAGTGAGAGCGTCAACTTGCTTCTGCTTCAGTGACACTTTTGATGCTCAGGAGGAGGGAAGTAATAAGAAAAAGACAAAATATTCTTTTCTGCCAGGACCATGGAGCGGGCACGTTGCAGATGCAGGAGAGATGCTGGTAGCTTTGGTGTCCACGTCCTGCGTCCTCTCCCCTGTCCTGCAGGCTGCCTGGGGGACCTTCAAGAAGTTGCTTGGTCTGCAAAAGGTGACCCCGCTTTCTTGTTTGCAAGGGCGAAAGAGGTCACTGACCTGTGCCTGGAAAACGCCTTGGCATTTTTCTGATGGAAAATGATGAACGCTGTCATTATTTGTCGCGGATTTTTCCAGCGCTGCCAGCGTGCAGGTTGCCTAGCATTGCCATGGCACCATTTCTGGCAATAATTTAAGCTAAACACATGGCAGGGCTGACAGCTGAGCATTTCAAGCAGGTGATGTGAGGGCAAAGTCTGAGTCACCTATTCCAGCGGCAGCAGGACCATTGCTGTCACTGCGCTCTCTATGGAAACACAATGGCAAGTAGTCAGGAGATGCCGGGGAACAAATGCTTTCATGCTTTCAGTGGATCGCTTTGGGTTTTTTTTCAGTTCTAGTGAAATCCACTTGTATAAGAGCTTTTAAATGAAGGGGGGTAAGCTGATGTTTGGATGGGAAAAGGGTGAATTAAAACAGAGATCGGGCTTGGGTGAGGTGAGGCTCTATGTTCTTTACCATCTCCTGTAGCCAGGCTTGCAGAGAGGATCCCTGCTATGGAAAACAAGGCACCTAGATTCATCCACTGAGGCATGCTATGAGGTGTCAGGGTGGAAACCACCTCTGGGACAGAGCTGTGACCCCACATCCCCCTTTGGTCTCTGCTCGTGCTCAGGGTAGAAAGGCAGGAGAGCAATCACAGCTCCTCCATGGTTCAGCTCCGCAGGGGAGGGAAGCTGATGTTTTGGCCCCGTCCTGGCTCTCTTCAGAGCTTTGCCCGTGGTGAACTGCACATCTGGAGGATTCACAGGGGACAGCATGTGTCACTCTGATGGCAGAGCCTGCGTGCACGGGCTGGTGGATGAAACATCTGGGTGGTGAGCCCCTGGCCCAGGTTGCCCAGAGAAGCTGTGGCTGCCCCATCCCTGGAGGGGTTCAAGGCCAGGTTGGACGGGGCTTGGAGCAACCTGGGCTGGTGGGAGGTGTCCCTGCCCAGGGCAGGGGGTGCCACTGGGTGGCCTTTAAGGTCTCTTCCAACCCAAACCCTTCTGTGATTCCATGATCTGCCATCAGTGGGGATGCAGGATTGTCCTGTGGGTGAGTCCTGCTGTCTTGGACACCCATCTCAATTAGAAAGAGCTGCCACTAGATTAAAAAAGGCAATAATCCCCGTCTCATTCCTTGCAATGTTTCAGTAGATAGTCACTCCAGAGATGATAAACACTCCCAAAGCGGCTGGTGAATGAAATGTCACCATCGTCCCCAGAGCCCAGCCCCTGCCCAGCCCCAGCTCCCAAAACCACGAACCACCTAAAGGCAAAACGCTGCCAAATGAGAAGCTGATGCCAGGCAATACAGTGACCCTCTCGGCTGGCTCTAAATTCTGGAGAGCGCAGGGCAGGGCTCATCCACTTCTGGGGCCACCTTTGGGAGTATTTAGCCAAGCTCTGTCCATCGTTATTTATTTCCTCATAACCACAACCCCAGTGTAACTGTGCTATGATGGACCGTGTTGTCAAAGTTGCATTAAGTTTATCCTTTTCCTTGACCTTTAGGGCACTATACGAACAGGCTCCGACTGCGGCAGGCTGTGCTATGCTGTGCTGCAAGCGGCGCCGTATCTCCAACACTGAAGATGAAGACAACAGCCTACAGGAGGAAGCATTGTCCAGGGGTTGAAGCACAGGAGTGGAAGGGCTGGGAGATGTGAGGTTTTTCTTCTGTCTTTGGCTGTATGGTATTGGGAGAATAATGTAAAAAGGGGGGATAAAGAAGAAAATAAAGAAAAAACCCCAACCAGATTCCCACCTTGTCCTGCAATTCAGTGTTTAGTGCCCAGCAAGTGACCTCAGATATAGAATCACAGAATCACAGAATGGTTAGGGCTGGAAGGGACCTTAAAGGCCACCCAGTGGCACCCCCTGCCCTGGGCAGGGACACCTCCCACCAGCCCAGGTTGCTCCAAGCCCCGTCCAACCTGGCCTTGAACCCCTCCAGGGATGGGGCAGCCACAGCTTCTCTGGGCAACCTGGGCCAGGGGCTCACCCCCCTCACAGCAAAGAGTTTCTTCCCCAGATCTCATATAAACCTCCCCTCTTTCAGTTTAAAACTACTCCCCCTTCAAAGTCAAAATCAAAAACTACAACAACCCATGTTTGTAAAAGTTCTTCCTTTCAGTGCTTCTGCTGAAGACCCTGCACAGTGCAAACAGGTTGGGCAGTCGTGGTCCCAGCTGGCTCCGGTGAGCACAGAACATCTGTCTAAAAGCTTCTCGCAAGCTGTTTATGGTCTTTTTTGTGTGTGTGTGCCCCCACCAGGATGTCATAGTGGCTGGAGCTGTGTATGACACATGCAGAGATGAGATAAAGGTTTGATCCAACGTGAGTTATAAACTGGGAAGAGGGTTATCACTCTTTTCCCCTATGTTTTCATCATTCCAGCAGAGAGAGACAGCGATAAATATAATGAATACTTAAAAATATCTATTAGTTCAGCACATTTAGCTAGCTCTTAAGATTTCTTTTTCTGATAGAATGTACGGATAATCAGATTGATTAGATTAAATGATATCTAGGAGCGGGGGGAGAGAGAGAGATTTGCCACATAGGCTAAACTGGGAATATAAGAATTGACTTTTACTGTCAGCTGGGAACCACAGTGGAACCGTGAGAGATCCCACCTACAAGGGGAGCGCGGCAGGTTCAGATCAGACAGCTGAAGCCCAGGCTGAAGTTGGAGGAAGGTGGAGGGGAATCAGCCAGAGACAGATTTTCTGCTTAAAAGCAACTCCTTGAGAGACTCCAATCAGTTCCCATCCCTCGCACTCAATCAGCAGTACATGAACATGCTCGGAAATGGCGAGCGCTTGGAAAATACCATTTCGTCACTCAGGGCAGGGTCTGCATGCATGGGCTTCTCCTGGCACTTGCGCTTTGAACTACTCAAGTACAGCACTGCACGGTGATCACCGTCATCTTCAGATCCTTCCTCTGTCCTGACAACTTTTAAAAGCCAAATTGACTATTCAAAAAAGCTTCCCCCTTCTCCCGGCAGTTTCCATAGCCCTGTCCCCATGCTGCAGTCCCTTGGAGAGTCCTTGGGAGTCCTGCGTGCCATCCTCCAAGTCCCCAGCAGGGCTCTGGTCTTCAAAACCAGCCTCACGGGAAGAGCTTTCCGAACTGGAGTCGGATCTGAGGAGCTGAGCTGGAGAAGTCAGGGCTGTGCCACAAACACCCTTTTAAGCAGGAGGAAATGTCTCTTCCGAGTCTGTCTCTCTCCGCTGAGCCTTGGCACTACCAGTGTGCTCAAAGTCATGAGGCACGCAGGGCACGCCGCCAGAGAAGCAGGCCAACAAGTTTCCTCGGCATAATGCTTGAATAAGACCATGCTTTCCAAAACTGATCCTTGGCTCCCATAGTTGGCAAAGTCACATCGATGCTCTGGTGCCTCGGTCTCTCCATCTGCAGAACGGAGGCAGTAAATCCCCTCTGCATTGCCAAGAGGGCTGGAACTGAGCCCCCTGATGTTTCTAACACACCTGGAGCTCCTGCTTGTGCCAGCCCACGGCTGGCAGGTTGCTTTGGGTCTCAGTCCTGCCTTGCCTTTGACCTGCCACGACAGCGGTAAATCAGGTGGATCTCTCTCCCGCTCTGTGTTTCAGGCCACTGTGAAGGGGCAGAAGGGACAAGACCTGTCTGAGCTAAAGGATGATGGTGGCATGAGAAGAAGTGGAAAGAACAAGCTGTGCACCCATTTAGGCTGGAGATGGGAAAGCTCTCAGCTTGAGCTCTTTTAGTAAGAGTTGTGGCGGTAAAAATCCTGGCCACTTTCTAGGTGGAATTTGATACTTTCGGGAGATGGTTTGTAGGATGAGGCTGGTGTGGTAGCACAGGTTGGGACTGGATGACCTTGGAGGACTCATCTAACCTACATTCCTGGCAGCTTTACAACACTGCATTGCTGTTGGCATGTGAGAGACGTTGTTTCTAGCAGCAACAGACCAACGCTATGGAGTTTGGTGCTACAGCCCAGTTTCCAAGGTGCTGTAGCACATAGGTAAAGTTTCTCAGGCTCTCCCATGCGTATCTCAGAAACAGTTTGGTCACCCCTTCTCCTGAGTCAGGAGTGTCTGAGCCATTTCCTTTGCACCCCAGGTTGAAAATCCCTGAAAGGGGGCTGTGGAGAGGTGGGTGTTGGCCTCCTCTCCCAGGTGAATAATGACAGGACCAGAGGAAATGGTCTGAAGCTGCGGCAGGGGAGGTTTAGGTTAGATATTAGGAAGAATTACTTTACTGAAAGGGTGGTCAGGCACTGGAACAGCCTGCCCAGGGAGGGGGTTGAGTCACCATCCCTGGAGGCGTTTAAGAAACGTGTAGATTTGGCACTTCAGGGCATGCTCTAGTGGCAGAGATTGTAGGGGTTTTTTTGTGTGTGTGTATGGTTGGGCTCGATCATCTCAAAGGTCCTTTCCAACCATGAGGATTCTATGATTCTATGAAAGCAAGCTTTCTGGTATGCTGAAAATGCTCCTCTTGTCCTTTTGTGATTTGCAGGGTGTCCTCATACCGTGTTGAGCATATGGGATTTTTTTCTCATCATTAATACAGTACTAGAAACTTGTCTAAGCTGGGAGCCATGGAAGCCTTGGAGGTGAAAAGCCCTCCTGGTTGTGGGAGAGTATGGGGAGGGCAGAGACAAGAGCTTGCTTTGGGGTACCCTGGATTTATTGCTGCGACTTGCTCAGCGCACAGGGCCAGCAGGCTTCTCCGACGGTCCAGGGGGATTCACAACAGCTCACTCCCTTCAAGGGCAACACCGGGGTGCTTCCAGACCCAAGGTTTCTGAGGGCAGATGGGCTCACGTGCCTTGTTTCACCCCATGTTTCCCCACCCTGGTTCAGCCCCAAGCCCAAGCTGGGATGCAAAGTCTGCCAGTCAGGTTGGCAGAAAGGCTGGCTTTAAAACAGGCATGTGCTGAAGCAGATCCTCCTACCCCTCTCCGCTTGCACCAGCACCGTTCCTCAGGCTGGCTGCTCTGCCGAGCCAGATGGCATCTTCACCCCGGGCCACCGTGTTGGCAGAGCCCAAGGAACAGACCGTCTGCAACCGGGCTGACATGGGTTCCTCCTGCAACCCGCCTGCTGTCTACCTCGGGTTAGGCTCGAGGTCCTCTTCTTCTTATCACCTCTCTCTGTTGTCTGATGCAAGCTTGGGTCTTACTGGAGAGCACCTAAATATATCCTCTGTGCATGAAACTCTGGGTGTACGTGGAGAGTTTTATAGCCCGGGTTGTTTCCAGCTCACCGTCTGAATGATCCGCATCCTAGAAACACAGTGGGCAGGATGTTTGCTTTTGCAGAGAGTACCCAGGTACCCAGAGGAGAGGGACATGGTGATAAGGCCAAAGCCACGGTAGCTGCTTCAGCAGAGGGTCAAACTGGCTGGGTTAGCGGCCGGTACCGCGGGCAGAATTTGGTCTGGAGAATTCACTCAGAGGTGAAAAGTCCTCAGGAGTGATCACAGTGCGTGCAAGGCAGAGAAATATTGGGAGTGCTTAGTGTACCCACGTCCCACCTGGTCTGAGGTGCTCTGCTGCCTTTCAGAAGATGCTTCTGCTACGGCCAGGCCATTCCTAACCACCCTTCCCTCTGAGAACCACAGACACGGTGAAATATTTCCCAACCTGCTCCGGCATCCTTCCCCGCTGGGCTTTGCTCTGACAGTGCTTGACTGAAGTGCAGTGGCGTTTGCGTGTCCTGCGTCACGATTTTAGTTTGCCAGCTGGAAAGAGGTCATGAAGAAAAGGCTGCGTGGGACATCTCTGCTTTAGGGATGAGTAGTTTCAAAGTGGCCATCCAGTTCCTGACTCCAGATGGTGAAATGAGATCAGTGGCTATGCATGTTCCTGTTACTGTTAGCAAATACTGCACAGGATGGAAACGGATGTCCGATACGGTACTTCCGTCATCCCTGAAGTCAGTGGTGATGATGCCGGTTTCATCACTGCCCAAGAGGATCCCAGAAAACCCTCCATCCCTAGCGATGACACTGAATCAAAACTTTGATCCTCAGCAAATCCCAAGTTTTGGGAGACGTTTGCAGCCTAGTCCTCATCCTGCTACTGATTTCTAACAGCACTTTGCTGCAGAGACATGTAAGCTCTCATAACGAAAAGCCAATTACAGCGCACCATTAGGCATAGCCTTTTTCCTCCTGTGTCCAAACCTATCTGTCACAGAAAGGACACATCAACAGTAGTGCAAGTTGGCAGATGCTGCTAAAAATGGGAAAGATAAGATGCATAAGTAAATTATTGAAGTGCCAGCCTGAGGTCTCAAAGGGGACCACGACAGTCGGGGTCAGTGGTAAAGGGGCCACTGGCCCTCTCCGTTCCCAGCGCCGCAAAGCCACCTGAGCTCCTCGCCCAGCAGAAGCAGATTAACCACTTTTTATAGAAGCTGGCAGCGGCTGAAGTTTCCAGGCTGCTCCTTCGGCCACGGCAAGTCCTCAGCAGGGAGAGCAGAGCCACGAAAGGGTCGTCACTTCTATTTAACTTCAGGTGTGCGCGCGGCCTTGTGCCTGCCAGCAGACCTGTAGGGCTCCTGGAGAAGGAAGAGAGCCGGAGATATGTCCCAGTGACGCCAGGGCTGCTGATTTACGGGCATGTAGGAGCCTGCCTGGGATCGGTGGCTCAGGGGTGAGAACCCCTTTGACCCTCCACTATTCTCACTGACGCTCGAAACCCCCTTGGTGGGATTTTCATTAGCACGTAGAAAGGGAACGGCAAGAGGAGAGCGGGAAGAAACACCGCACCGAGGAAGACGAGAGGAGAAATGCAGATGGGGAAGAGGGAGACAGAGCTGCAAGTACGGGGGCAGAACAGAGACGCTGAAAAGGGTAATTTTCCCACTGTCTGAGGGTGATGCAGCCATAAGGACCCCAACGCATCAAAAATAATGCAGTGCCCCATAAGAGTCTTGCACTCAGGGCTTCTGCTGCCTTTTTAGGACTAGCTCCACTTTGTTTAAGGATGAAAGATTCCTGCGTTTAGCCCTCATTCGTGAATCATAACAGTGGCACGGTGGAATTTGAACCTCTGTGTGCTGGACCCTTTTGACATACAAGAAATACGGGATATTTCCTCTAATAAATATTCCTCCCTCAACACGCATTTCTCCTTGTTATCTCCAGATAAGAAACTGATCAAGCAGATGTAGCGGCATCGGCTCTCTGTGACAACATCCTTGCAACGTGATGTATCACCAGATCATCATCAGAGCAGGGTGCATAACTGATTTATTGTTTTTTTATTCTTCTTTAGCTAAGAAAAAAATCAGGCAATGGAAAAATTTGTGTCTTATTTTCAGTTTACGGTCCCTTCAGCCCTTAAAAATACATATTTAAAGACCTTTCAGAGAGTTTTGGAGCAGCGCAGTGGGGCTTTTCGCAATGCTCGCGGTGACTGGGGAGCGGGCATGACCCTCCCAGCCTGAGGATGAGGAGGTCGAGGCACCGTGAGGTGAAGTGAATTGTCTCCAAGCTCAGAAAAGATGAAGAGCTGGAAATAGCAGCCAGGGAGCCATGCCAGCGCCTTCCTTGCAATCACCAGACCACACTCTGTGTAATAACAGAGCGGACACAAACAAACACACATTAAGCCCATTCCTTCCTTCCCTTGGGACGTGGATGAATCATGTTCCACTGTTGCGGTTGATAAAAGTCTTCAGAAGTCAGAGAGGGACCCAAATTCTTGTTGCCTTCTTTTTTGGAAGAACTTGTAAAGGATGGTTTATAAAACCTCTTGGCAGCTTCTGCTGAGTTTCCAGACCCCCTCATCGCTTCTGCGGTGACAAACATCTTCCCCTGCCCTGGAGATCACGCTTCAAGTTGCCTCAAGACATGTCAGCAGTGGCCTGGATGCCTTCCATTTCAGGTCATGAAATGTTTGCACCAGCTTGAGTCTTGATAATGTGGAGGACGAAGCGCTGAAGCAGCACCGTGCATTTTCACTGGGACGGGAAGGTCTGCTGAAGACAGCGATGTTTCGTGGCACGAGGCGAGCCCAGGGGTCGGCGTGAGAATGGCAGAGGTCTGAGCTGTTGCTCAGGTGATGGTGGCCAGGAATTTGCAGGAAAAATGAGCCTGACCCATCTGAACACCAACAGGAGTGGAAAGTGCCATCTAATATCCATCGCTCTGGCCCAAGGGAGGCTGGAGGAGATCAACTGAACTTGGTCTTCCAGGACGTAGTGCCACAGAGGAAAGTGCCGTCTAGTACTTACCTCTCCAGTCCAAAGGGAGGCCAGAGGAGATCAACTGAACTCGGTGTTCCAGGACGTAGAGGCACAGACACGGGGTAAACACACACCTTGACGCATTTGCTTCATGCCTGGAGCCCTGCATGGAGCAGCTGGAGCAAAGGACGTTTTCTCCACAGCTTCCCAAGACCTCATCCTCCCCATCGTCCTCCTCTTACCATGCCTGTCCTGGGCTCCCACCCTGACTCTCTCAGCACGACAGTGCACAACCTCCAGGATAACTCTGCTGACCCCAAAATAAGGTCCCCATCCCTCCAGCCTCCCAGCTCCTGCACCGGGCAGGGATGCCACCTCGCCGAGGGCACCGGGCAGAGGATTTTCTATGGGGACCCTCCAACTAATTCCCCTGGGGGCAGCCTTGCTTTTGTAGCCTTCCAAATGCATTATCAAATTCAGGTTATTTTTAGGCTCGTTTCCTAAGGAAACAAGATGAACACGATGGCAGCGCAGGCGCGCCTGCGAGCGTGCTGTGCGTGAGTCGGTGTGCCTCTGCGTCTGCCCTCCCCCGTGTATTTTGAATTCTTTGGGCAATTTCAACTAAGTTTGATGGAGCACTATAAGGCCTCAAAGAGAGCAGTTGCCGACAGACTTGGGGAAAATAGTGGACTGGACAGAGGAGAAACTCAGCGCAAGTGCTTCCAGCAAATAAAGGCTAATATACCCGCCAGACCGACCCTCCAGCTTGCCCTTCCCGCACATCCAGAGCCTTTGCCCTGCTTGCACCCGTGCTGGGAGGGAAACACAAGCCACGGGGACTCCTTCAGGCAAAACCCACAGCCCCCCAGTCCTTGTGGCTTGGGGGATGTTGCGTGGGCACCGCCTCCCACTGGGCACCCCAGGGTGTTTTATGGAGCGACAGCCCATGGTGGAGGTTTTAATGCAAAGTACAGCTGCCCGCACACAGCCTGTCTGTTGGTTGCATCTGGCTGCTCCCATTTGCACGTGTCCAAACCCCTTTTTAACAAGGCTCTTCATTCCATGTCTGCCGTGTGTTGGCACCAGATAGGGTTTTGTAAGACTGCCACCGGGATTTTGGCAGGGAGAAGCACAGACATTGGTACAGAGAGTTTTTTTCTGTGTCCTTTGCTTCTCTGCAAGTCCCTCGTGGGCCAGGATGGGTGAGAGGGGGAGGATGGTGTGAAACGCTGAGCCATTAACTTTGGATGTGGTTGGGGTCACACCATCTTCTGGAGATGGACAGTTGTATCCCGACAGAGTGGAAACTTCACTGGGAATTATTCCATGAAGCTGTAGTCACATTGGATCAGGCATCCAGAAGACAGAGACAGAAATACACTGGATTTCATCCTGACCCAACCCTACCAATCAAACAGGCTCATGGTGACTAAATTTCCCCACAGGCTATATTCAAAGAGGATCCCTCAGCTATCTCTTGAGCAAAGCAATCTCCATCATCCATCCATCCATCCATCCATCCATCCATCCATCCATCCATCCATCCATCCATCTATCCACCCACCCATCCACCCATCCATCCACCCACCCATCCATCCATCTATCCACCCATCCATCCACCCATCCATCCACCCATCCACCCACCCATCCATCCATCCATCCATCCATCCATCCATCCATCCATCCATCCCAGTCTGAATTTCGGTTAGGTCCGATACCCACCTGTAATCACTTCACACAACAGTCTGGTGAGGAGGAATTTGGGTCTCCAAGTTTTCAGCGTCTTTTTCTCATAAGTTACAGCATTTGCAGGTGAAACAAAATTTTGAGGTAAAAAAAGAGTTACGATGTTAAAAACATTCCCTGTTTCCCCTTTCTTTCTTTTTTTCCTATTTTTTAGGTTGGGGATTTTTTTGCTGTTCATTTCGTGTAATCGTAAAACGTTTTATCCCATTTTTAACTTTCCCCCATCTATAAATATATTCCACAAAATATGCACATGGGAAAGCTCCTGGTTTAATGTGTGAAAAGTCAGCCCTCGCAGCCCTGATCCATGTCGCTAATAACCACAAACCCTGGATCCGCAGGGTGCTGCCGATTTCAAGACACCTCCACTAACGCAGGATTTTTCAGGGAGCGCTCCCACCCCCTTACCTGCAAACAGAGCTGCTGGCCCCAAACCCTGCGATTCATAGAAAAATAAGCAAACAGCCCTGCTGGGACAAATGCAAAAGCTCATTTTAATACGAAGGCTGTCCCCACTTTGCATAGCCATGCCGCGTTTGCTTTTCCATGTCAGGGCATTCTTCAGGAAGCCTTTGACTCGCTACAGAAAGGCGGATACCTACGGATTTATTCTTTCAAAATACTGTCAGACCCAGGGAACAGCAGCGTTGTTCATTCATATCCCACCTCCAACCGTACTTTTGGTGACCATATCACACATCGGTGCCATGACACCGCTGGGATACAAGAAAACAGCCGTGAGAAACCCAAACAGAAAAATTCCTTGGACTAGAGTTCCCAGACTCAGTGCGGGATGCGACCCTTAGGTGGGGCAGAAATTACGTCTTCTGCCCATATAGAATTTGACAGGTACATGTAAATAAACTCATAGATAAACACAGATAGACAGCTGCACTGTCACAGAAAGTTGGATTTTAGCCTGCCTTCATCAGACTTTTAGGAAACAGGCAAATACTGAGAGGTTGTTTGGAGTTGTTGTATTTTTCTGCCTTTACAGAAGACTGGCCTTTTGAAAAAAAAACCAAAAACCAAACAACAAAACCACAGAAGGGAGAGGGATTCTCTCTTCTCACTCCTGGCTTTACCAGCGCTAACAAACAGGCTATCACAACAGGCCCAGCTCTTTACGATCCCACCAGGTGTTACTCGTACCTTGGGAAATATATACCTACAAAATATATACTCAAGAATTATATATATATAAAAAATTATCCCAGGAACAGCAATATGGACCAAACAAGTGAAAGTTTTCAACAGACCCTGAGCAAATTGTCTGGGGCAGAAAAGTGACCTTGTTTCCATCCCTAATTCCCTGTCTCAGCACAGCCTTGGCTCTGTGGCTACACATTGCTACATGGACCTTGAGGTGCCCCCAGGCCAGCCCTGACACAGCTGCTAATATGGGTGAAGAAAGAGCAAAGAGGGCTCCCACAGGCTGTGGCTTTCTGGACAAGGACCTGCGGCCCTTGGACATCCTGCCCTGCATCATTACCCCCCCCAGGTACCTGAGCCACCAAACGAGAGGTGACACGTGCTCGTTGGAGCTGTGCTGTCCCCTCTGAGCAGAGTGGAGACGCACCTCCCCATGGCAATGGAGATTGGGATGAGTGGCATCCAACAGCAGAAGGACACGGAGCTGTTGGAGCGGGGCCAGAGGAGGCCTCGGAGCTGCTGGGAGGGCTGGAGCCCCTCTGCTGTGGGGACAGGCTGAGAGAGCTGGGGGGGTTCAGCCTGGAGAAGAGAAGGCTCCGGGGAGACCTTCCAGCCCCTGCCAGTCCCTAAAGGGGCTCCAGGAAAGCTGGGGAGGGACTCTGGAGCAGGGAGGGGAGCCATGGGACGAGGGGGAAGGGTTTTCCACTGAAAGAGGGGAGATTGAGATGAGATCTGGGGAAGAAACTCTTTGCTGTGAGGGGGGTGAGCCCCTGGCCCAGGCTGCCCAGAGAAGCTGTGGCTGCCCCATCCCTGGAGGGGTTCAAGGCCAGGTTGGCCGGGGCTTGGAGCAACCTGGGCTGGTGGGAGGTGTCCCTGCCCAGGGCAGGGGGTGCCACTGGGTGGGCTTTAAGGTCCCTTCCAGCCCAAACCATTCTATGGTCCTGTGATTAGAGCCAAATCCTGCTTTGACGGGGGATGCAGAGGGACCCCTCCTGGACCCCCCCGGCCCCGGCACGGACCTTCCCGACGGGGGCCGGGTGCGGGGCCGGGGGGGCGGCGGGGGAGGCGGGGAGCGGGGGCGGGGGCGAGGCGGGCCCGGGGCCGGCGGGGGATGGCGCTCGCCGCCTTCGCGGCCATAAAACGGCAGGGCCAGCGCCAGGCGGGCAGAGCGGAGCGGAGCGGGGCGCCGGCGCGGCGGGGACCGGCGCGGACGGGACCAGCAGCGGCGCGGAGCGGCTCGGCTCGGCTCGGCCGCCTGCGGAGGTACCGGGGGCGGCGGGGTCCCAGCCCCCCGGGATGGGTCGGCATGCGGGGCAGGAGGGTCCCTCCGGGGCGGTGCGATGCTGGGGACGGCAGGGTCGTCCCCGACCCCCGTTCCGTCCGTTCCGGCCCGGGGACGGCTCCGGCTCCTGCAGCCGGGGTGTCCCCGTCGGTGGCTTTTTGCCGGGTCCGGGGATGCGGCAGGCGGGAGGAAGAAGGGGGGCGGCTGTCCTTGTGTTCCCCCCCCCAGCCCTGCGCGGTCCCAGCCCAGCTGCAGCCCTCAGCCCCCCCCCAGCCCTGAAAAAGGGCTCTGGCTCCAGGCACGGGCAGCCTCCCGCCTGGTCGCCTGTAGCAGGGGAAGAGCGTATCGCCGGAGAAAGGGACCCAAAGCCAGCGCGGGAGGGGATTTGGGAAGCTGGAAGCCGGGTGAACCTCCCCGATCCTCTTCCCGATCTTTGCAGTCTCTTCCTTGGGAGGTTTGAGCCGCTCCTTGTTCCAAGCCCATTCTCCCCGGGCATCCCTGCGAGCTGGGAGGAGGTGCGGGGCCGTGAAATGCAGGCTCAGCTCTCCCCACCACCCAAAAGTGCCCCCAGAGTTTTATTTTTGCCCTTTATCTTCTCTGAAATCCGCGTTAGGATCCTTCTGTGCCGTTGATCCTTTGCTGTTGTTTCTTGGCTGCGGGACCCGTCCCCGGGGGGGGGTGCTGTGTGTGACAGGCAGCTGGTGACAACTTCAGCAGGTCCCAGGGCTGCAGGAACATCACCCGGGGGTGGGCAGAGCTTCAGGCCAACCCTGGCAGGCAGCTGGGGACAGCGCAGGAAAACCCCTTTTCTCTCTGGTCTCCCAAATCCCTGTGGGAAGCACGGTTTGGCCAGGCTGGATCAGGAGTCTGCCTGCTGAGCCAGGTTTATGTAAGCGCTGATTTGCGGTGTCGAGAGATGCCTAAGAATCAGCTTGCCTTTGGAAAATGTATAAATACATGGCATCTGGCCCAAGGCTGTACCACTAGCCCAGTATTTGTCTTGGTCCCAGACCCTTGGAGAGATTCTGCCATCTCTCACCTGCTCTCAGCTTGGCCTCAAGTCTCTATCGAGTACTTTCCAGGAGCAGGAGTGCCAAAAGGCACTGTCACTCTGTCCTTTACAGTGGCATCTAGCGCTGCTTTTCTGCCAGACTTGTGGGCGCTCCTTGCGTGGGACGATAAAGTCCCCTCCAGCTCGGCAGGAGACACTGCGCCGTAATGCGGTCCTGCCTTGGCACGCTCGGCACCTCCTCCTGACCGGCAGGATGCTGGGCAAGGCGGGTCGCCGGCCAGAGCCAGGGTGGGACGGTTCTGTCTTTCCTGTTGTTAACATCAGCACGGCATCACTGCGCCTTCCTGGGCAAAGGTGCTGAGCCCCAGCCCCAGGACCTGACTGTCGGGAGGGCTGCAGATGGAGGTGGCGTGTTCAGACCACGGGTAATGCTCTTGTGGCGTGGAAGGGAAGGCGGCATTAGCTAACGCTACTTATTCCAAGAGCCAGGGATTAGGGAACAGAGCTGACTTCTAGACCCCTGGAGAGACCGGGGCCTGATCCTGCACTGCTTGCTGACGCAAAGCAAGTGCGATCTGGCTTGGGATCGGTGGGACGATGAGCTGCGTTTGCTGGCAGGCTTAACATTGGCACGTTGCTGCTTTTTGTTGCAGGTGGGAAGGCAGCGGTAGCTCACTATGGCCCTGGCAGACAATGCGGGCTGTGCCAAACCCAGCGAGGACTTCCCTTTCCCTGAGATCATTGAGCTCAACGTGGGTGGGCAAGTCTACATCACCCGCCACCCCACCCTGGTCAGCGTGCCTGGCTCGCTCCTCTGGGAGATGTTCACCCAGAAGAACATCCGATCCCTGGCCCGTGACAGCAAGGGACGGTTCTTTGTGGATCGGGATGGTTTCCTCTTCCGTTACATCTTGGATTACATGAGGGACCAGCAACTGGTGCTGCCCGACCACTTCCCGGAGAGGAGCCGGCTGCAGCGAGAGGCCGAGTACTTCATGCTGCCGGAGCTGGTGAAGATGCTGGCCCCCAAGCTCAGCAAGCAGAACTCGCTGGGAGACGACCCATGCCAAAGCGACCCGGAGGAGCTCTCCCCCAACGCGGATGCCACCCGCAACCTGACCTCTGCCAGTGCCACGCTCCCCAGCGCTGTGGCTGGTGGCCCCGGGGGAGCCGTCACCACCAGCATGGGTGCTGCCAGCACTGACGTCCGCAGGGCAGGTTTCATCACCATCGGCTACCGAGGGTCCTACACCCTGGGCAGGGACAGCCAGACAGATGCCAAGTTCCGCAGGGTGGCACGGATCATGGTCTGCGGCAAGACGTCGCTGGCCAAGGAGGTCTTTGGTGATACCTTGAACGAGAGCAGGGACCCGGACAGGCCCCCGGAGAGGTACACCTCCAGGTACTACCTCAAATTCACCTTCCTGGAGCAAGCCTTTGATAAACTGGCCGATGCCGGCTTCCACATGGTGGCTTGCAACTCCACAGGCACCTGTGCCTTCGCCCACGACCAGACAGATGACAGGATCTGGACCTCTTACACCGAATATGTTTTCTATCGTGAGTGACACCAAAAAAAACCAAACCCAACCCCACAAACCAAACACCAACTCTCCCTTTCCTCTCCTGTGCTGGCCGTTGCCTAGAAGGTAGACATCCAACCCCCGAATCCCAGCGTCCTCCCTTTGCCTCCTTTTGAGTTTGTTCTTGGGTTTTTTCCTCCTTCCTTCCTCCACGTTGAACCTGTTCAGCACTTCTTTGTAGCAACCAGTGACCACCAACCTTCTTCCCTCTCTCCGACTTCTGCAGTAGCCGCCCGTAGCTCCCAACCCTCCCTGGATGTGTGGACTTGGACACTCTCGTGTACGTGTTTTGGGGTGGGAGGGAGGGGGGGGGATGCACCGGACTCTGCTCTGGGCTGGGATTCCTGCAGCTGGATGAGCTTGTCCGTGTCGGACACTGAACTCGGCTCTCGTGCCCCGTACGCCGTGCAGCTCCCCGAGAACCTGCTGCATACGCTGTATTTGAGGGGTTCAAGCGGGAAAGCGTTGGTTTAAGGACATGGAGAAAGGTGGGAAGCGGAGAGGAGGGTGGGTGGGCGGGGGGGGGTGGAAAGATGAAGCCTCGCAGCGCGGATATATTGCCATTAGCCATGTAAGCAGCTTAGCGTTTAGACTGTCAGTGCTTGGGAAGGTTAGATAAAGACGCACCCTGTGTTTGCAGTTCTGATTCAAAGCATCGCTGCTGCTCTGGGATGCCTTGCGGGGGGGTGGGGGTGGGGTTTGGGAGGGGGCAGATGCACACATGGAGGGAGGCGGGGGGGAGTGGGGAAGGCTTTACACGCTGTAGGGCGTAAAATGCTTATACATCTCTCAAACTAACTGGAGGTCTGTCAGAAAAAAAGTACCTTCATCTTTCCTTTGGAGTGCGATAGCGACGGGGGCTTCCGAGGGATGGGGCTGGGTTGCTCCGGCGAGCGGCAGTCGGGCTCTTTCACAGGTTAAAGGGAATCTTTGCCCGACATGAAAATCTGTGCCATTTCGGCAGTCTCTTGCAAAGGGCTCTCCAGGGCCTGCGTTCGGTCCTGGGGGTGGCTGCTGCTGCTGTGCCACGCCTGGGCCATGTGTAATAAAGGAACAAAACCCACTCGCCTCCGTCGTGGTGTGCCAGGGCGCAAAGGAGGCGGTGCTGGCTGCACCCAGAGGTGTTGCTCGAGCCGCACACGGGCAGGGAGCAACGTGCTTTAGTGTAAGGATTCAAATAAAGAGAAGGAAGGAGGACAAACTTCTTGGAGGCTTCTTGCCTCTGACCCCCCTCCTCCTCTTCGAACCCAGCTGGGACGACCTGCAGCGCATCCCTGCAGGGATGCTGATGCCGGCGGTGGGGTCCAGGATTACCCGCCCGCCTGCCGAGCATCCCCGGGTGATGCCTTCGTCCCCAGCGCTCACGTGGGGGCTCGCAAGCTCCGGCAGGAGGGGTCAGCCTGCCCGTCTTGCTGCCGGTGCCTGCGGGAGCTGTCGCAGTTGTCCCCGCTGCCCTGATGTCCCCAACCCCACCTGCTCCTCTGCCGGCTCTGGGCTCCCTTCCAGCCACCATCTGCCCCTGCTCCTCCACCTCTGGCTGCTTCTTCTGAAGCTCTTGGTGCGGGGACATAAAGGATCGTCTCGCCAGCCAAAGGGGCGTTTCTCTTTGGGGTTCATTCGGGATAAAGGTTTGCAGCTGGTTTCCGAGGAGGCAGGAGGGCTGGAGTCTCCTGGGCGAGCAGAAGCTCTGCGGCGAGGCGGTCCCTCTCTGCTGGAGAAGGGGAAGGCGAAAATGGTATTTTTATAACGGCCCGTTCCTCATTGCAACAGCGTTTTGAAGAGGAAATGACAACCAGCTTTAAAAAAAAAAAGAAAAGAAAAAGGAACTTGAGTTCTGTGTGGAGAGAGAGGCTGAAGAAGGATGAAAACCTTTTAAATAAAGGGGGAGGGGACAGGCACTCCGTGTTTGCTTGTTTGGGTTTGTTTTTTTTTTTTTAACTAAAGATTTTTCTAATCATTATTAATTGGGACTGATTGGGAAAAGAAATTGCTGCCTTGTGAGAAACACTGGTGTTTTGAAGTTTGCTTTTCCCCTCTGGAACTGGGCTGAAAAATTGATCTCACAGGAGGAGGCATTTTTCCCGAGGGAGAGAGCAGAACGGCAGAGTCAACGCTGAGTTGGTTTTGATCTGCCAGGTTATGTGATCTGGGCTGTTAAACCCAATACCCCGGGTGAAATACGATCAGAGCGGAAGAGTTTTACTTTTGAATCATTTTAGAGTCTGACGATTTTCTTGAAGACCGATACTTTGTGAAAAAAATACGTTCGTTGACATCTAGCTCAACAAAAATCCATCAAATTTGGGTTTCTTTCTTTTCTTGGCATATATCTAGTAATAGAAAGAGTGTCCTTTTGCTGCTGCCCCTGGCTGGGAGGAGAACCTGGTTCATTTGGTCATTAGGAGAGACTATTTGTGGAGAAACGGTGGCATGGAAAAACATCTATTTGAGGTCCTCATCCTCTGAACAAGCCTGGCAAGTCACTCCAGCTGGGCAAATGGAACCAGGGGATGGTTGTCAGTCTCCAGAGCTTCGAGGAGACAGTGCAGAAGGTGTTTTCCTGCTGTTATCTGTTTTGCTGGCTTTGCGTGGGAATGTGCCTGGGTTTTTCCAGATCGCGAGCTGCCTGCCAAACCACGGGGGGGTTCTGTCTCTGGGCTTGTTCAAAGCACCTACACCTACTTAGCTGTCCTTGAGGTCTCCCTCCAGCATCTCCCACCACCCAGGACGTCCATAGGGACTCAAGGGAAGAATCAAGCCTTGTTCAGTTTCCTTCCCTCCTGGATGTTGGGCTCGGAGGTGATGTTTTTCTTCCGAGAAGGTGGGCTGCTCTTCAGGCACTGATTTCTGCCAGTGCCCAACTGGATGAAGTTGACGTCCCCCAGCTAGCACCGGAGCATAGCACCAGATGCCGTTAGAGGCGCTGGTGGCAGCAGCCTGCTCCTATCTAGGAGATACAAACGAAGATCCTCCACATGCATTGCACATCTAGGGCTTTGCAGAGGATCTGGCTGCCCCCAGCTCTGCTGTGGGTGGCTCTGCTCCGGCGTAGGATGGCTGGCGCCTCGCAGGAAGGGCACCCGGGCTGTGCGTGGGCGGGCAGACGGCGGCGCACACCTGTAGTAAAAATGGGTTGCATGTGCCTTGGGGGATTAGCCACGTTGGCTGCAAAAGCCCAGGGCCAGGAGGGATCCCCGTGGTTATTTTAATCTGACCTGCACTGAGCAGTCATCGGCTTTTCTGCAGGGACTCCTGCCGTGAATGAGAGGTGGGGACTGTCTAAGCTAGGGCTGGTCCATCCTCAGATGCCAGACCACCCACCACCTTGACCTTGAGGGTGGTTTTTAGGACAGCATAAGAACCCCACGCCCCCCCCCAGGGGGTCTCCATCTGGCAGCAGGTCCCTTGTGGAAGAGCGTGGACCACGGTGGGGGACGGTGTCCTTTGGGAAGGCGCCCGGTCTCACTGCAAAGCTCAGCATCTCCTGAGCTCACCAGAAACCAAGGAATGTTTTCATAAAGGGCTTTAAGCTTTCAAAGCTTGTTTTCCCTCTGAGGGGTAAAGTAGCTCACCCTTTCATTTAGAGATCCCCAGAAAATCATCCGTCCCAAAATAATACCCCTCGCTCAAAGGAGGCAGAACACGAACTCGGGCTGGGTCTGTGTTCCCACCCTGCCCACAAATTGCGGGTTACTCGCTCGGCGCGTCATTCTGCACAAAAACTGCAGGAACATAAGGAGAAGCCCAATCCCATCTGTCTCCATCAGGCACTTCTCCCACCCCGAGAGAACATCTGAAAGCATTTTATCTCCTGGGTCTGTCTTCAGCCCCTCCGTAAGGGGACCCCCTTTGGTGGCAGAAAAGCCCTGCCCAGAAGCTGAGCTCACCCCATCCTGCCAGTGGCCAGGAGGCAAGGAGGATGGAGCGGATCCATACTGGGGGACAAGCAGGGTCCTGTGGAGTCCAGAAGACAGGAGATGCTAGAGGGGAGACACCAAAAACCCCGTCCCCAGGCTAGAAATCCCACCTGAGAAGCCCAGGCTGCTCAGCGCGCCACAAAGATCGAACCTGACTTGGTTGTTGAAATAGTGAAGCGCTTATTGATCAAGAATCACAAAAAGGGTAGAAGCAGCAGTAGCGGGAAGCTGGGACCAACCTCTTCTAATTTGAAAAATAAAACCCCCCAAAACCGCCTTTAGCAGCACGGGTATTCGCCACTGAGGAAATCTATTGGAGAGACGGGAGTTCTCCAATTCCGGGTGCAGAAACTGCAGCCGGGACGCTTTCTGTAGGAAGGGGTTTAGCAAAGCAAGCTTTTAGGCTCACTTCAGCAGCCGACGCCAGTTGGCCGCGATGTGCCGGGGGTGAGATGATATCCAGAGCATCGCTCTGCTCTGCCCAGCCCTGGAGGGGCCTCTGGGCCCCCTTCCTGGGGCGGGGGGAGAGGCGGGAGGGGGAACGCAGCCCAGGCGCCGGCGTTTGCGTGCGCTGCAAGCCCTGAGAGCCAAAAAGATGCTCTGGGTCGGGTAAGCTGCTCCGGCAGCTGGCGGGGAGCTGCGGGAGCGCTTTGCCAAATGAAGCTTGTTCAACCTGCGCTGACAGCTCGTTCTGAGCTAGAGCAGGTTAGACTTTGGGGCTTCGTGGCGTGCAGATGGCTTTCTTCAAAGGCGCGCTCGCAGTTAAAAAAGCTTTGCTCCGTTCTAGGTGGCTGGGAATTATCACCCCCCACCCCCCCTCCTCCGGGAGAGCTGTGCGGTGTCTGACTGAAAGGTGTTCTTGCAAATAGACTAAACCAGATTTCATCTAAATCAAACCCGAGTCCACAGCGCACCACGAAGATCGAGACTGACCTGATTGTTGAAATAGTGAAGGACTTACTGACAAAGAAGCACAAAAAGGGTAGAAGCAGCAGTAGCTGGAAGCTGGAATTTGGGAAGCCTGCATCCCAGATGCCTGTTCCCCCTCCCTCCTTCCCCATCTCCAGGCTCTGTGATGCAGAGTCCACTTTGCCAACAGCATCCTTAAAGTGACCCCAAAGGGCACATTAGCCCCCAAACAGCCCAGGGCCGCGGGACAAATCTGCCGCCAGAAAGAAATTTTCTTCCTGTTCACAGAGCACGGAAAACTTAACTCGGCCCCGCGGTTTCCCAGACTCAGCCCGAAATTGGATGCTGTGGTTCAGCAGGAGGCAGGGGAGCATGCAGCAATTACAGAGGATAAACACAGCTCTTTAGAGCACGCTGTCAAGTGCCGTCCTCTCTTGCAATTCTAATCAGGGGCACAAAAAGCCTCTCCTGCCAGCAGCTCGGAGAAGAGCATTTGCATGGAAAGCACAAATCACCTGGCTGGTGTTGCCGGAGGAGCCGTACAAGCCCAGCCTTCCTGGATTAATTTAGGAAATCTGGCAAAGGCTGGTGGGGCTGGCAGACAGGGATGACCTGATGTTCCTGATCATTGGAGTGAGCGAGGAGGAGCCTGGCCGCATCGTGGTCCTCTCCCATCGTTGTTTAGAGGACCTCTGTGGGAAGGCAGGGAGGAGGAGCGCGTTGCATCCTCTTTCTCTAGACCTGAGGTCCTTGGCATGTTCATCCCCAGCTGATGCCACAGCTGAGTCCAGGCCGCCCATGGGAGGGGACCATGATGGGAGGAACCATATCAAAGCCACCACAGCAGAGAATAGAGACTGGCACAGCCTGCCCAGGCCACAGCAGCTCAGCTCAGTCCCCTGCCTTTTGGAGAGCTTGATGGTGGATACCTTGGTGCCCACCCCAGGGAGTGTGGCTGGGAAGAACAGCCCCCTCCCACCACAAGGGTGCTGTAGATTTTGGGCCGTTTCACAAGTGGAAGCCAAGTTTCAGATGCCACTTGGGATGCACAGTTTGCAGGCTGCTCAGCCCTTTCTAAAGGTGCAGATCCCTTCAGCGTTGAGGAAGCTGCCCCCAATGCCTAGATGGTTTTAGCTCAATGTCTTAAGGAGAAAAGTTTGTGTAACCTCACACAGCATGTTCCTTCCCTTTTCTTACAGGACCTGAATCTGTGGGTTACTTTCAGTCCAACCTGGCAGTGTTTCAACTACTAGGAGCCTGCCAGTCGCGTGAAAGTATGTTTTGGGGTATAGCAGATCTCCTCAAATCCCCCTCCCCCTGCCCAGAGCATGGGCTCAACCTTTAAGAAGCAAAACCACACAAAAAAACCCAGAGTTTGAGGGCTCCCTGCCCTCCGCAAGCTCCACAGGGAAGCAGCCTGCCGAGCCCGCGCAGGAGCTGGCGAGCCCTGGAGTGCACCGGAGTCGGGATTGAGTTCAATTGACAGGTCCTCCGTGGGGGCAGCTCGAGGTACTGAGCAGAGCTGGAAGATCAAGGATGCTCAGGTGCTTAAGGCTTATGCCTTGAGCCTGTAGAGCCTTCATCGCACCTCTGCCTTGGGTGGCAGCTTGCCTGTACCAGCTTTTCCTTCATCCCTGCACGCTTTGACCAAGTCAAAGTCTCAGGGTCAAACAGCCGCCGAGATTAGAGAGGTGAAGGGCAATCCCTGGGGCCTGGCAAGGCACCTGAGCCGGAGACGCACCTGGAGACAGGCAGCGGTCTGGCAGACGTGAGCGTGTGGTGGTAACGGAGAATAGCCAGCCCGAGACCTGCAAAAGAGCTGCTTCATCCACCAAATTCTGCGGCAAGTCTCTGCCTTTCCCTTGGATCTGGGGGGAGGCAGCGGTACCTTTGACAGAAGGAAAAGTCCCTCTCTACAACTACTTGAAAGGCCATTGTAGAGAGGTTGGTGCTGGTCTCTTCTCACACGTAATTAGTGATAGAACAAGAGGGGATGGGTTCAAGCTGCAGCAGGGTAGGTTTAGGCTGGACATTAGGAGAAAACTCTTCCCGGAAAGAGTGGCCAGACACTGGAATAGGCTGCCCAGGGAGGTGGTGGAGTCACCATCCCTGGGTGTGTTTAAGACTCGTTTAGATGTGGTGTTAAGGGATATGGTGTAAGGGAGAACTTTGTAGAGTGGAGTTGATGGTTGGACTCAATGATCCCAAGGGTTTTTTCCAACCTAAATGATTCTACGATTCTGTGATTCTAATGGAGAGGCAGCAGGGGAATTACTGGGACAAATGAGTGGGTTTCTAAAAACAAAATCTTTTTCTTTATTTGAGGAAAGGGAACATAAAATCCAGAGTAAAGCTCAATGGGAGGGCATGGGAGTCTTGCGAGCAGCCTTGGGGACTTCTGCATGTCCCATTGCTGCAGAGCCATCCCAAGAGTCATCCCCGGGGCACGCAGACGCAGAGCCACCATGCAGCCTGGCCACAAGGGCCACCAGGGTGGGAGACGAAGGAGGGATGGGCAGGAACAGCCCTGGGAGCTCCCAGCGCAGGACGAGGGAACATTGCCATATAAAGAAGCAATAAAAACAACTGGCTTGAGGCTTTGCTGTTCCCCCTCCGCACTCCCCAGCGTCAGCTCCTGGCTACAGCCCGTGCGCCGGAGCAGGACGGTGGGGGCTCGGCGTGGCTGGGCTACGGCTGAGGTCCTTCCTCCGGAGGGGCGGGGGGACATCTCTGCCACGCTTTCAGCCCCAGCGTTTTACAATTTCTCCATCCCCACTCAAAACCAGGGCTGGGCACGTGGCAGGGAGCAGTTTTGGGCGCTGCGGGGCTGGTTATAGCCTTCGGGGACAGAAGGAATGTCCCTGTCCCCAGGAAGAGCTGCCTGCTGGCACTAGCGGTGGCCACCACCACCCTCCCCTGGCTGCACCCTGCGAACAAGCACTGAGGGCAGGGAAACCACCGCCTCCCCAAAAAGTCCCTCGCAGCTGGCTTCCCCCCACCGGCACAGACTCGCACCCTCCGTTCTCCGGCTCCCAGGGCCCCTGGAGAGGGGTGGCTGCCCCTCCTTGAGGGACAGGGACAAGGCAGAGGTGGCACTGCAGGGTTCTCTTTCCCTGCCAGTGTACCAAAAGACAGAGACCCCCTAAACGGGAGATGGTGCCCGGGGGTGCCGCTCAGCCCCCTGGGGAGGCGGGGGGGGGGGGGGGGGGGTCCTGCTTTCTAGCGTCTGCAAAGACGGCGCTGCTGCTGTGCCCCAGCCCAGGACCCCTCTGCGCTGGTACAAGAGCGTTATCCCATCCCACCGCCCCCGAAATGCATGCACATGTGCGCAGGTCTGCTAGAGCCGGCGCGCTGCCCACCCCTGAGGCCATGCTCGGGGACCTCCACTAGCCCCTGCGTGGCCACCTCAGCCCTCCTGGCTTTGCTGGGAGCTGCGATTTCACTAGACCTTCAGCTTTCCAGTGTGTTTGGTTTTCAGTTGGGGGCCCTTTTCCGTGACAAGGGAGGGCTCAGAACCAAAAAACCAAACAAAGGCATAAATGTTTAAGGCTCAAAGACAAAAAAAAAGTAAATAAAGGAAACGGTAAAAAAAAAATAATAATCTCAAGTTTTCCTTAACCTGGTCTTGTGCTTTGGGGTTGGCCAGACAGACGGTGTTTATCGGTACAAGATTAGCAGACACTTGTAGACGGAGAAGCTGATGGCTTTCATAGCTCAAAGAGACGAGGCCTAGCGAACCCAACGCAGGGCTTCTGCCAGCTCTGCACTCATCCACGGGGCATATTGCAGAGGAAAAAGCAACAGGAGCAAGGGAAAAGAGCGAGGATCCTCTTTGCATGTCCCTGCGCAGCCAGGTGTGTCTGTGCTTTGCTGGATAGCCCGGGCTCTGCTTCTCCGGTGCCTTAGGGACGCGGCTGAGGTGGCGATGGGTCCCTCCCAGCACGGGAGCAGCAGCGTGGTGGGTGCTGGAGGCTCATCCTGACGTGGAACGGGGATGCTGCAGGGCCGGGCACAAGCCCTGGGTCCAGCCCTACCCCGCGCTGCTGCGGCCTCACCCTGCTCACCCTGCCTCAGTTTCCCCAACCTACAGCCTGCAGCAAGCCAGTCCCTTTTGCTCCTGATGGGGAGGCTCCGCAGAGCCCAGTTCTTCTGGGGGCGATGAAATGGAAACTCCAGCACTTCCCTCCCCACTGACACCTCACAAAACGCCTGCTCCCGTGCAAGGCAGGCACAGCCTGTCCACGGCCGCTCTCCGCCGAGGAACCCCCAGCCAGCGAGCAGGGAGAGGGCACTTCACCCTTGTGAGCCGACCCGGTTTAAAATAGCCTCCAGGCCCCGCGGTATAAATAAGAAACCCACGGAGTTACACTGTTTTGCCCCAGCCGGGGATCACTTCCTCAGAGCTGAGGCTTTCAACCGAAAAAAAAAATAATGCTCTAATCCTTCCCCTCTCCAGCAGAACAAGGGATTACAGCTCATTTAGCCAAGTCCCACTCGCCCTGCAATTACGCCCTGTGTATAGCTATTATTCCCATTACGCCCCAAGTCTTCTGGTTAATATACTATTTTAATCAATTCAAAGGATTAAATGCCATTAAGGACCCAGGAGGATGGTCTTTTCCAGCTGCGAGTGGCCGGTGCAGGGACACTGAGGGTGGGCGCGTGCGTGCCACCGTCCCCTCTCAGGGCTGGGCTGGTTCAGGGGAAGAGCAACGCGGGTAACGGGGTGCACTGCTGGTAAAAGCAACAGTCGAGTAGGTAGAGACTGTAGTTAACCGAGAAAAAAAGTAAGAGACAAGTAAACAGGAAACTGTTTCGCAACCCTGCAGTCACCAAAGCTTCCCCCGGCTCCGCTCCCCAGCCCTCTGCCACCGACGCCGCCTGGCCCCACGTCTCCCCTGGGACCGGGGTGTCTGCTCCCACGGGATCTGTTTTGCACGTGCTGTTCACGCAGCAGCGAGTTTGGCACCCCAAAAAGCCCGGCGACACCTCGGCCGGCCGCCCGCCCGCTGCTGGGGGGGGGGTAGCCAGCTCACTCCCCGAGAATTCCCAGCAGGCTTCCCATGGGAAGGGGGGCTGCCTAGGGCTTCCCAGGTGATCCAAGAGCTCCTGCCTTTACCAGGGATTTTGGAGTAGGCAGAGAGACAAGTCACCCTGGAACTTTTTTTTCTTTTTTTCTGTAGAACTTGCATTTTTTACATTCGCATACAAAGCAGCCGGGTTTCCAGCTTTTCATCTGTGCAAGTGGAAACATCTCACTTGACTTCAGTCGCTTTAATGGAGCAACTCCAAACCTGAAGAAACCGAGGGTACAGCCAATGTTTCCCGATGGGCGTTCCCAAAATATTATTGTTCTTTGCGTGCCTGGAGAGGATTTAACACAAAACCCCAGGGGAACAACAACAACAAAAAAAAATGTCACTGAGACGCCCCACGCTGCAGCCTCTTGACTGTCATTTTGCTGCAGGGGAACCGAAGTCCCCAGGTCCGAGCTTGGAAGGTTTCCCAGTCTTCTAGAAGTCACACTAGTAACATCGGCCAGGAAAGTACTTCTCAGCAGGCTGGAAAGCTGACCGCGTACCGAGCTCATCGGCGTTATGATAAGGGCTTGGTGCCTTATGCCAAATGCCTCCACGCTCGTGTCCCTCCCACCCCCCACCCCCTCAATTTGGCATTGTTGTTAACTCCACCTTCCAGCAAACCGGGCTTTTGCAGACTCTGGGAAGCAGAGATGTTTCCTTGTGACGGGATATATTTGTATTTGCCAGGAGTGGTGAGGTCTTGGCACCAGGGACCTTGCCCGTAGGCAGTTCTCCTCCCTCCCTGCCTCCCTCCCTCTGCAGAAGCTGAGGTCATCCTTCAGTGTCATGGAAATGAAGGACAAACCGCCCTGTCTCCTGTCAAGGAGAGGGCTGGCAGGAGTCAGGAAACCTTCCCTTGGTCTTAGGTGTCCTGGCAGACACCCCAGCGGTGCTGGTTCCTCCTGGGAGAGGGCAGTTTTCTGGCTGGGCACCCCCTGCTCCCCGCGCCGGGGTCTGCTGCCCCCCGGGAGGGCTGACCCCCACCTCCCCGGCTCTTTCTGGCCCTGCTCCCCGCAGTTGCTGAGTCCTGCAGCAGCGTCGTCTTCTGCTTGGAAGCTCCTTCAGAAGTCCCCAGAGGGCTCCCGTGGTGCATGGGCACACGCAGTCTCTAACCAACGGCTGCTGTCCTGTCTCACAGGTTAAGCAGTGGGTACTGGGATCCAGAAATCCCAGCCCTGGCCCTCTGTAACGCTGGGTCTTGCTGGAAGCAAGGCTCTATGGAGGCTTCAGGTGACTCAAGGAAGCAGGCAGAGCCTGCAGCAGATGCAGAAATGCTAGAAGTCTCCATAAACTACAAAGCTTTGATCTACTTGCCATCAGCTCTAGCTAGGAATGCCCCTTCCCTTCCCTTCCCTTCCCTTCCCTTCCCTTCCCTTCCCTTCCCTTCCCTTCCCTTCCCTTCCCTTCCCTTCCCTTCCCTTCCCTTCCCTTCCCTTCCCTTCCCTTCCCTTCCCTTCCCTTCCCTTCCCTTCCCTTCCCTTCCCTTCCCTTCCCTTCCCTTTTCCCCTTCCCTTCCCCTTTCCCCTTCCCTTCCCTTCCCTTCCCTTCCCTTCCCTTCCCTTCCCTTCCCTTCCCTTCCCTTCCCTTCCCTTCCCTTCCCTTCCCTTCCCTTCCCTTCCCTTTTCCCCTTCCCTTCCCCTTCCCTTTTCAAGCCTGACCACTTCATTCCAAAAACTTCGGGTTTCTTTGTGTAGTCAGTCACTAAAAATCCACTAAAAATTCCACTGAAAGAAATTTTTTTCCCAAAAAAAATTTATCTTTTGATAAAAAGGCAGGAGGGAGCGTTATAACATGAAGAAAGGAGTATTTTTTGTACAAGTGCCCAGGGAGGGGCTGCAGGTTTCCTGGAGGAGGCGCACAGGGCTCCCCAGCCCACCCAGGGCAAAGGAGGCTTCCCCGCGTGCTCCTGGCCAAAATTACAGCTATCCCCCGGCCAGCAGTGGTCACTGCGACCTTCTGCGCAGATGTACGTCCCGCCAACGATAAGATCAGCAGCTCTCTGTACTCTCAGATAATTATCGAGATCTCGGACGGAAAACTTGGAGGTGGCTCAGAACAGCTGTACCGTAACACGTCTGCTCAGGCTGAGCTCTCGGCCTGCCATGCCAAAGCGTGGACCACCTCCTTGGAAGCTGGCGGCTGGCTTGGGGAGGTGGGGAAGCAGCAGGAGACAGTGTCCCCCAGGATCTCGGTCACCCCCTTCTCTGTACATCACCGCTCCAGCAGGAAGGGGACTGTCGATGCAAGGCCAGCATCGGTAGGGAGGTTGGTTACAGCTGAGGTTGCAGCTTCAACACAGACCCCTTGCCAAAAGTGATTATTCAGTTGCCTGAAGCTGGCAGTTCGTGTAATCAAGGAGATCGATCTGCTAACTTCAACGTCTTCGCGTTGGGTGTGAAAGTCTGAGCTGGTTGTCTCCAGCACCTTTGTTGGTGGTGGTGGTTGTCCAGCAGGAGAAGCAAGCAGTGCTGGAGGGTCAGACGCCTGGCTGGAGATGACACCTAGACACCTCGCAGAGGGGCACAGAGGTGCAGATGTCTCTCCACGGACTCCAACAGGAGCCCTCCGAGACACCTAAGTTGTAGCGTCAAGGTACCCCTGCTGACACTCACCCCCATCAGGGGTACGAGCAGTGCAATAAGCCAATCAATCCCAAAGAAGCTTCTCTGCTCGACATCCACCACTGTCCTGGACACTTCCGTACCCACCAGCTGGACCCAGACTGCGCCAGGGAAGCCTCAACAGAAAACTGACCCGGTGTTGAGAGGGCCATTGAGCAAACACACGCTCCCGGCACCAAACCAAGAGACCAAAGCTGTCCCGTGGGAGGCCTGACTACACACGGTAAAATAATGGTGTGCTGGAGCGACCCGTGTGCGAGGTTTCCCGTGTAACAGTAACAGATGGTCCTTCTGGTAGCCGAACCGATTGGGAAATTCGAGTTAATGACCCGATGGATGTCTTTGTCAGCCGCTGAACGAGACAAGGCAGCGAGCAGAGCTCTGATGCTCCGTGCTGACGGCTGCTGAACGACCGTGTCAAACAGTGAGGTCTCCTCATCCTGCCCCAGCACCCGGAGCAGGCAATTATTTACTTCTAAAGCTGTTTCTGACAAGGCAATTGCTCACTGTACGTTTCTAGAGACACTCCATGTTTGACTCTTCTCCCTTTTTGGCAGCCCGGGCTGGCACCCATCAGTTCTGTGGCTGATGGGGCAAGTCCAGCCACAGCCACCCAGGGTGGCTTTTTTAAAGGAAATGTGTCAAAAACAGGTGAATGCTGGGACCCTGTGGTGCAGCTGGGGATGGACTGTCGGGGAAGGGTTGATGCTGAGTAGGACTGAGGCGTGGGGCAAGGGGAGGCTGCGCTGTGGGAAGCGATAGGACGAGGGGGAAGGGTTTTCCACTGGAAGAGGGGAGATTTAGACTAGATATAAGGATGAAAGTTTTTACACTGAGGGTGGTGAGCCCCTGGCCCAGGTTGCCCAGAGAAGCTGTGGCTGCCCCATCCCTGGAGGGGTTCAAGGCCAGGTTGGACGGGGCTTGGAGCAACCTGGGCTGGTGGGAGGTGTCCCTGCCCAGGGCAGGGGGTGCCACTGGGTGGCCTTTAACTTTCCAACCCAAACCCTTCTGTGATTCTATGATAAAATCCACAGCTTCCTGCTGTGCTGCCCCCCACCAGCAGTCCCAGCTTTAATTACCAGCACAGGCCGGCTTTTTTTGGGGGGTGGGAGGAGTTAATTCCATTCATCGGCAGTTGTGTTTGTGCTCCACGTCTGGAATAGCTCAGCACCACCTGCAAAACAGCCCCTTTTCCACTCCCCCGTGCGTAATTTGTCCAAAGCCCGATGCCGTCGTCGCGGGGGGAGGACGTGGCCTGGAGCCCAGCCCGGCACTGCATCTGCACAAACAGCGCTGGGGACGTCTCTGTGCGTCGGGAGGTTTGAAGGGGCTGAGCCGTTCACTAAAATAACATCCCTACCCTGTGTTTTAACCTTTTGGAAAACACAGCCCCGGCCCTTTCCAGCCAGCAAGGAAGAAATTGCAGACTTGGGTCTTTTTCTGTGGCTTGGGGGAGTTTATTTTCTCTCCGGCTGCGTTTTCCAGGACGGCACTTCCTGAGAAAGCTGCTTGTCTGGGAGCTTTCGGCATTAGCTCAGCCCTGGGTAATCTGGAGACCCGGGGTCAGCGGGTGAGCCACTCGTGAAATGAGTTTGTGGGGCCCGTCCCCACGGTGGAGGACACAGGGACTTTGTGTCTAACTGAGTCTGAGCCTTGCTGGCGGGGGAGCAAACCTGGGAAACACAGGGGAGACGAAGGAAAAACAAAAAATAATCCGGAATAAATGATTTTGGATTTAAGACTGGGCCTGCAGCTCTAATCTCTGTATGGCTGGGGCTGGCACTAACACTTCTGAGCTGACAGGTCTGGGTCCACCTGACGTAGCCCCATGCAGCATCCAGGGGCCGGATCCTCAACGGGCTCCGGTCCTCTATGCTGGGTGCCACCAGGGTTTGGCTACTGGGATTCATTCGGGTCTGGTTTGTAAACACAAATATCTGAGATTCATGCAACTTCAAGGATTTATTAAGTTCTTTTTGTTGTGAGGACAGCAGAAGCACCCTGGGTTTGCTCCGTGCCCGTTACCAACCCTGGAACTCACATGGGAAGGTCAATCCCCGTGGCCACGTGGAGGCTTGGGGCTGGCAGCACCCTATGGGGTGAGTGTCAAGCACCCCGATGGGCGCGGGAAGCAGCTTCCTTACCCATGGCAGCCCAAACCCTGCACACCTCAAGGTTAGACTTCTTTAGGACAAGAGGAAATGGCCTCCAGTTGTGCCAGGAGAGGTTTAGGATGGGAAAAAATTCTTCACAGAAAGGTTTATCAAACATTGGAAGAGGCTGCCCAGGGCAGTGGTGGAGTGGCCATCCCTGGAGGTGTTTAAAAGCCGGGCAGACGTGGTGCTGAGGGACATGGAGTAGCGGTGGGTTTGGCAGTGTTAGGTTTGAGATTGGACTCAATGATCTTAAAGGTCCTGTCCAACGTAGATGATTCTATGATTCTCTCCTAACCTGGAGCCTCCCAGAAGCCCGTTTTCTTTTGGAAAAGATGCTTTCCTGTTCTCTCGCCATGGGCAGGGTTGTCAGAGGGCCACCTCCTCATCCTGTCCCTCTGCCACCTCTACTGCCCCATGTCCCCTCAACACATCCAAGGGCTTGGGCAGCAGGATGGCGTGGGAGGAAAGCAGAAAGGCACAGCCACATTCCAAGCAGAAATGGGAGCAGGTGGTCTCCCCTGGACATCCCAACCCGTCTGGAGCAGGGTTGTGCTTCCCTGTGTCCCCAGCACGTGAGCTTCCTCGAGCTCAGAGCCAAGCTTGCAGAGCCATAGTGTTGCTGGTTCCTTCCTCCCCATCAAGAAGGAGGAAGGGATGGGATGGGATGGGATGGGATGGGATGGGATGGGATGGGATGGGACGGGACGGGACGGGACGGGACGGGATGGTGTGGGGTGGGGGGGGATGGAGTGGGGTGGGATGGGACGGGGTGGGGTGGGATGGGATGGAATGGGACAGGATAGAGTCGGGTGGGATGGGATGGGATGGGATGGGGTGGGATGGGATGGGGTGGCGTGGGGTGGGGTGGCGTGGGGTGGGGTGGGATGGCTGCTCCAGACGTGCCGTCTGCCCAAGGTGTTTCTCATCGCACAGCGTGTGCGGTTCACAAGGCCCGGGCAGCCTGCCAGCCTGCTGCCGGCCAAACGGAATTACACAAGAGGCAAAGCAGAGCTAAATTTATACATTAAACACAAAATCTTGCGGAGAGGGGGCCGGCTCCCCAGTGCAATCTGGCAGAAGCCACCGCCACCCCCCCATCCCCGTGGCTGCCCCCGCAGCCTGGAGCCGTCCTGGACCGCACATACCAATTACAAACTGTTGGTTTGGAGCAGTGCAGATGCCCACACAACTATTTGGCAGAGAGGTTTTAAAACTTGTGACCGCTAGCTAAGTGTACGATGTGCTGCCCGGTTTGGGCAGTTTTTATTAGTAAAAATAGGGCCAGTGGCTCTTTGTCCAGCCATCCCAAGCTGCAGAGGACACAGGAGACTGTCAGTGTACAGCTCCTGCAAAATTAAAGTATTTGTTAATACCCCCCTGCTCCCCATTCACCAGAGACCTGTTGGACTCTGGTTTAACTTGGGTAAGAGGAACGCGCTGCAAGTAAGAGCATCCTCAACCCCCCCCTGGCGTTGGGTGTGATTTTTAATTCCCCAAAACCCCGCGGCTGTGACAGGATGCCACCACAAGCCAGGTCCAGAGCTGGAGCGGGCTCTGCTCTCTCTGAGTCCAGGGTACGGGTTTTGCCTTGTCCCTGCGCAGCTCCCTCCTCCTCCTCACCAGGGTTATCAGCCTCCGGAGCGTGCCAGCCAAAAACACAGTGTTTTCAGCCCCGCAGGTGGCATTTCAGCCAAGGCATCCCAGCGGGGAGCTGGGAACCGCCTGGGCTCGGGAGCACACGCAGCAAATAGCTGGATAAAAACCTCAAGTGATAACAGGAGCCCATGAGCCCGAGAGCGTGACGCCAGCTCTTGCAGCCTTCTTCACGCAAATATTCCCTGGCTGCTCGCTTTTCACCACTTCTCCCCGGCGGCCTCCCTGCTGTTCCGAGGTTTTCTGCCCCAAAGCACCCCTGTGATGGCTAACGGGGCTGGGTGGGCAGCCAGGGGCTCCCGCGGCGGGACAGCACGGCACAACCACACGATTTTGCAGCCTTACACTGAGAAACGTCCCTTAGATGAATTCAGGGGAAAGCAAATTGCACGGCCAGCTCCGAAAGCGGGAGCCGTGATCACCAGTTGGCTATCGGAGCAGGAAAATACAGTACGCGGGCGCCGCAGGAGCCTCTCCGCCGCGGTCGATATTCTCATTTACAGCTCTGCTGGTGGAAGAGACGGCCCCCGTGTGAAACACGCGGCTGGCTCCGAGCTGGGAAGGGCTTCTCAGGGAGCAAGTTGGAAAGGGTGGGAGCCTTGGCAAAAAGCCGTGTGTCGGGTAGCGATGTGTGTGCGGGAGCCTGAGCCGCGGGAGACGCTGGGGACATTGTTCTCCTCAGCCTGACGCCGGGATGGAACACCCTGCCCGCTTCGGGCCAGCGGGGTAAGAAAGGTATTGATGGACTGGAGGAAGTCCACAGGAGAAGCACAAATAATAAGATGAGGTTCAGTAACCGTCGCTTATTAGGAAATGTTAAATAAGTGGGGTTTGTTTAGTCTGGAAAGCAGAAGACGTGAAAACAGTCCATCATCAGGCGAAGTCTAATTATAAAATGGATGGTAATCAATTACACTGGAGAAAGGATGAGAACAGAACCGCTTAATGCACTGTAGCGCAGGTTGGGGTTGGACATCACTAAGAGCTTTCTATCAGCGACAGCAGTGACGTGCAGCACCAGTGAGGCAGGTCTCCGGGGGAGGACTGGTATCTCCTCCCTGGAAGATTTAAGGTTAGACAAACATCCGTCAGAGATGATCCCTGAGGATCCCGCGTCTGTGAGATGAGAAAGGGAGGATTAATACATCCGTCCTCTCCCATTGCCTGGGCAGGCCCCTGAAATCATTGGCTATAAAACTTTGTGTCCCGAGGCAAGAAGCATCACCAATATTTTAACAAGGGATGCCACCGAATCCGGCCCTAGCCTGGAATAAATATCCTGCTGTGCATAAGTCCTGACGGCAGTAGGTCCAGCAGTTTATATGCAAATGTTTTCTCCCCAGCCCCAGCGCTGACGGCTCCGCAAGGATGCTCTTTGCCCGCATCTGCCACCCTGCTGGGTGAGACCACCTTGGAGCCTCCCGAGTGTGACCGAGGAGAGGATGCTGCTCTCTCGTTTCCGTCTCAGCCTTATCTCTGATCTTGCTCTTTCGCATTACCTTCTCTTCCTCTTCTCTGCCAGCGCCTACCTGCACCCCCCCCCCCCCCGCTGCCGCCGCTGCCTCGGAGGTCTCCTCATCAGCCCACGCCTCCACCCACAGCCCTATCTGAACTGGCATCTCTTCTGGCTTGCTGCAGGAAACGAGCTGCTGGGGGGGCATGTGCACAGCACCTAAATTTAAACACCTTGCCGTATAATAAACAGAGGGCGGAGGACTTTAGCGAGCAACCGAGAGCCCCCAGCTGAGGCTCTTGGTGCCTATGGGTGAACTCGCCCAACTCAGTAGCTTGCAGGGTTGCCTCTGCTCACGAGCTCATCAAGGAGTCCCAGGGCATCCTTCCCAGCCCCCAGGACCCTCAGCCTGGTCTGGAAGCGCTGGCCTGTGTGTGACAGGGGTGGTGCCACCTCCACAAAGCATCTTCTGCAACCCCCCCCGCCGCCCACCACCAGGCAGCCGCAGCCACAGCCACATCCCATCTCTCTGCCCGTGGGATGCGGGTGGGAAAAGCAGTGAAGGAGGAGTCCTGACAGGCGCTTTCTCCTTCACGTCTTCACAAAATACTGTTGGTTTTCTCCCCCTAGACCCTTATTTCTAAGGAGAAGCTGTGGCTCACCATAGGGCCACCAAAACCAGAGCATCTGAAGGCACCCCTCTACAGCCAGCGGTGTCTTTTTGCCCTTCACCCACCACAACAAGACTGAAATCAGCCTTGATGTGAGTTTTAACAGGGAAGAGATAGCGACAGGCTTGTCTTCCTCCCTTGTCTTTCCTCCTGGCGGTCCCACATGTGTTTTCCAGGCTGGCTTTTCCCGGCACGCAGGGCAGTGCCTGCCCTCACCTGCCTGCGTCGCTGGCACGGAGACGTAAACAGCGAAGCTGTGGTTTGTGTTTCATGCCATTTTTACTTCTGATCTGAAACAAAATCCAGGGCTTTTTTTTTTTCTTCTGAAGACTAGAACCAAATAAAATAAAAAAATCAAGCCATTATTTAAATAATCGGTGGATGGGAGCTCAGTGACACCGATTTAAAGGGATTTAGCTCCAACCTTAAAGCCTGGTGGGCTGCAATTTTCTGATTAATTCTTCCACAAATGGCAGGGGTAAAAAGCATCCCGGCCCTGACCCTGCTCCTGCTAAAGATGCTTTGCAGAGAGTGAGCCTCCGAGGGTGGGCAGAGGCAGGAGGGGCTGGACCACGGCGTTCCAGGAGCTTTTCCGCCCATCACTCGCCCTTTCTCTTCCCCAGGCGTCTCCTCTTGCCGGTCTCCCTCCGGGCTGCGTGACCGTCATCTAATTATCACCCCTTTCCCAGAAATACGAAGTCAGCACGGAATGTATTCTGTAATCGAATCAGACCCCAGTGATGTTAAAGGAAAACTGAGAAGCTTTCTAATAATGAATAAACCGAGGGGGATTAAGTGCCCTGGCCATCTAGAAATGATACATGGGCGGACTGCAAAATGCAAACTATTGCATTAGAAAACAAGACCAGGAGGAGAGGATTTGTCAGGCAGGAGCGGGCAGAGCGTGTGCCCGGCTCCGTGTCTGCCTTTGACAGTTCCTGGCAGAGAGACTTCGGACCAGGGTTGGAAGAAACCCCTGCTCTGGTTCGCTTTACCCCCGCTCCGGGAGAACTCCTCCCTAACCCCAGCTTGCGGGCAGTGCCCAGTACCCTGCAGCATCACGGCTTCTCTCTCTTACCGTGTTCAACCTTCTCTAAACTAATTTTGGAAGGGGCGCTTACTTAGAGGGGGTTTTCCATTAAAAACATGTGGTTTTATGATTATGGCAATGCTCCCGTCAGCCTTCTCCTTCTTTCTTTCCTCTTCAGCCTTGACTATCCTGATCTCACCCTCTTCGTTGTAAAACGCCCTTCATGCCTTTTGCCATGGCCAGGACTAAACTTAGAGCCCTGCTCTACTCCCCAAAGGTATTTTTTTCTATTTTCCGTGGTTTCTTATCCCCCTGCCCCACGCAGCCTCGCGTCTGCGCCGCCCCTGACTGCTGAGCCAGCGTTTCTTCCTCCGCTCATCATCACACCGGGGTCTTCTCTTTGTTTTCCCCCCTCTCTCCTGAGTCACTAAAGCTGATCGAGAACCCACCAAGGTGCGCGAAAAGTTCAAGCGACGTTCTCTCACGTGCGCTGCTGTTCACTGCTTGCCGTTTCGTTTTGCCCGCGCGCAGGCTCCGTGTCGTCGGACCTTCGCAGGGTCCCCGTGCAGCTTTTTACTGGCCTCGGCCAGCTGATGTTATTTTCTATTCCCTGCAAAACTTTTTCCGCTTGACTCTTCGCCGTTTTCCCCTCGCATCCTTAATAAAATACTTTCATCCTAAGACAGACTCTCGGGGATGTCCTGTTATTATATTATTTATATGTTGAGAATGAACTCTTGATTCCATTTCTTCTTTTCTCTGTCTTAATAAGCTTTTAATACACTGTGGAAGTTAGACAATCCCCCTTTGGCTATTGAGTTTCCTTAAAAGCCTCTTTGATGGCCTTTATCAAAAAGCACTCAGGAAAATGTATTAACTGTTCTCCATTATCCACTATTTTGTTGACTTAACGTAAGACGAACGGATTTTTTTTGCCCTGGGTATTAGAAGCACACGGGCGGTTTTTAATTCTGCCTTTAATTATTATTTCAATTTGCTTGCTACGTACAGAAGCGGTTGCAGTTCCTAAATGGATCTTTGCAAACATGCTCCGGTGAACCATTTATTTGCTGAAAACCGCAGGTTTGGGGTTAATTAAGACTAGTTGCAAATTCATCGAAAAGTACAGGAAATAGTGCTGAAAACCCCTTTTTTGGCATGTGAAAAATGCGTTTCCGTCTGCAGCTTTTAAATGAAGCATTCTAATTTCCCCTTTTCAAACAATATTTCAAGATTAAGTGTAATTTTAACCTGCCTCTCCGCATTGGATTAATGGGTTTCTAGGGGAAATTTCTTTTCAGTAGCAAGCGGCTAAAACCAGAGAGGGAGAGCTGCCTTGTTTCAGCCCGCTATTCTTCCGCAACGAAACCAGATGAATTAATAAACCATTTGGGCCTGTCCTCCAGACCTTCCCCTCCTCCCCTGCAAGCAGAAAACAGGTTGGTTATACCTTTCTACAGCTCAGGCTTTCGGGGATGAAAACCAGGGGCTGTTCTGCAGGCTTTCAAGGAGCAAGAGGGCAGCTCCTTCGCTCCTCCGGGTGGAAAAAGCATGAGCGGGGCCATGGTTGTTGGGATGCCCAGGCTTGTGACCCCCCTCAAGAGTACCAAGGGAGACCTTCAGACCCAAGGGGACTCAGATGGTCTGCTCAAAAGCCTTCCTCATCTTGGGGGAAGGGCTGCACTAGCCCATTGCCTTGTCCCTGCACCTACGGCGTCTTTGGAAAAAATCTTCCCTTCAAAAAATTGCTGGTTTCTGCTAGTGGAAGGGCTTCTCTTAAACTGAAATAGTAAGATGGGTTTGAGCTGGTGAACTTTTTCCCGGATTATGAGGGGGTGTCGGCTTACTTTCTTCTTCAAAAAGGCATGAAATGCTCCGGAGGGGTGCAGCAGGGCACTACCGGAGACATTTCGGAAGAAGGCCCTGTGTCCTGCACTGTAAAACCTGGCTGGGTTCATGGTGATCCATTCCCTTCATCCAAGGGAAAATCCCTGGAAATAATTTTTCATGGGACGGTACCGCGGCGCTCCTTTTCTTTCCTTGTATCCCTCCCAAATGGGTGTGTTCATGTGAAGAGAGGTCACCAGAAAGGCGTCGCGGTGGAGCGGAGAGCCAGACCCACACCTTCTCCTTTGTTTCTAGGTCCTGCTGTGCGAGGCCAGCTCTCCAGGCAGCTCTCCAGGCACTGCAGCCTGCCAGGTAAAAACACCGCAAGGGATGTCCTAGGGCACACCTGGGAGCGGGTGAGGGTGCCGGTGAAGATGGGGATTCCGGTCTGTCTGGGCGAGGAGGCATCTAGAGGATCTGAGATTCAGTACTGGCTTTGTGCTACTCGTGATTGCCAGGTGGTCCAACGCTTGGTCTCACTGGCAACGGGAGCCCCCTGAGCGACTTCAGTCCCTTCACCCCACTGTTAGGATGTTGTCTAAGCTGTTATGTTTGTTGGACAAACAGGGCTGGGGATCAGAAGTGGAGCTGAACCAACACATTTCAGTGGGGACTTTGAAGTCTTCCCAAATCCTGGGTTTTAGTCTCTTCAAAAGGTGGTCGGAGCTGGGTTAGCTGGAGAGGAGGCATGAGGGGCAGCCAGCCACCTCTCATCCAAGCCTTGAACATTTGAGTGGGGACATTTAATAACACGTTCCAGTGAGCATCTGGGTGTGTGGAGATGCTGGCCACCGGGGCGGTTTGAACGCCGCCGCACCTCACTTGAAAGCACGGCCTCCCTCTTGCACTGCTCAGCCTGCGCTTGGCTCCCGGCGCTACACAGCAAGATTTTATTCTGCACATTCCTCAGCTTTTGGGAAAGGCCGTAGTCCAGAACCACAAATAGTCATTGCCCAAAGGACTTCACACTCCAAAAAGGAAATGGAAAGGGGGAAACTGCAGCTGTAACATGGAAGGGAGGCTTCCCAGGCCTGGATTAGACTCTGGCGGATTTTCCAATGAGTGATGTCTTGGCCTTGAACTCTGAGTAGGAAAAGACGCAAAGAGCGGGAGAGAGGTGAAGTGGGAGGAAGACTTTGCAGGCTGTAGGCTTTGTCGCTCTCTTTTTGGGGTGAGGTGGGTTTAGTTTTCTGCAAATTGCTTCATGTCTCTATGGCTCACTGGTGGAAAGAGATAATGATGCTTCTGCTGCCTGCTCTGGCTGGAGGAGTATTTGTTTGCACATGCGGGCTGGACCCCTGGCATAGGATGGGGTGCTCAGTTGGACCCAAAGGTCTACCTAGTGCATCTCTACGTACAGGGACAGGCTTCAGCTTGTGTAATTGATGCAGCGGCAGTGATTTTGTCAGACCTCAGCTCCCCAAACCGACACCAAAAGAGAAGGGATATCCATGAAGTCTGGTGTGAGTCTCCAAGAGGAAGAGGCTCACCAGGAGCACCAACACATGGAGCACACCAGGCCACGTCGCTGTGTTGTCTTGACCCCAACGTACTCACAGATCTGGGACAAGCTGGACAGAGTTTCTGCAAAATAGAACAAGAATTTCTGGAAGGAGGAGAAAGAGGCCATTTCCCCCTTTCTTCACCCAGAAGTTGAGACTCTGGATGAAGGAAATGTGGGTCCATGCTACATGTACAGATATCCCCTGCTCTGTAAGGTGATCCCCCTCCTGGGGAGACTCCTTGCTTTGGGGAATTTAAGCCCTTTGCTTTTCTTAACCAAATGCAAAATGCAACTATTCCTTTTGGCGTTGATCAAAAAAACCCCCTTGGTTTGGCATGAAGAAAAGATTCCAGTTTTCTGGAGTTGCAATGATTCCGACCTTTCCCTTTTGCCTTCCTGCGACTGACACCCCCAGCTTGGCCAGCAAACTGAGCAGTCTCCCAGTCCTGCCTGGGATCTCGAGGCCATTAGTTTGTGGAATTTCTGCTTGGCAAAAATAGCTAGATAGGAAGCGAGTGCAGTTACGTCTGCACGGAAACCGCTGATGAGGCTGCTTTCTGAAAGCGACTCCTGGAAAATTCAGAGAAAAACAGATTCCTCTGTAGAGAATGACAGCTGGAGCCATTTTTGTGCAGCAGACACTGCCAAGGAGCGGTCACTGGGAACAGCATGTTCATGTGTATGGTCCTCCTGGAAATGATGACACCTTCCTGACCTTTCCTCATCGACTCCCATGTGAGTGCTGCCTTGAGGCTCTTGAAGGCTCTTCCACTTTGCGCACTGGGGATGTGGACAGGAATTAGTTGGTTTTTTGCAAACTGATGATCCCAAAGAACAAGAAGCACTTGGGTGAGGCACTGTCTTCCATGCAAAAGGGCAAAGTACGGCTGGGTTTCAGCAGAAAACAGCAAGGTCAGACAAGCTGAGCAGCTTTCCCTACAGATAGAAAGGAGCCTGGATAGGTGAAAATGTCCTTTCTGCCATCTCCTCATTGCTGTAATGGACTTATCAGGTATTATGGCTGAAGCTGTGCCTTGATGAAGGAAAACAGCTCAGGGAAGTGGCCTGTGTGGCCCCAGAAGGGTAGGATATAAAGATTTAGCTGAGGTAAAGGGATTCCCTCTCAACTCTGGACAGGTCTTGGTGTCTGCTGACCTCCGCTTCCCTGCTTGTGGGGTGGGGGAAGCATTGACCCTCTCACTGGGGGATGGACAGACCCAAGGCTTTTGGCAGCAGCCGGCACAGGTGGCCCTGCTCTGATGGCCTCGTTCCTCACATGCTGTCAGTGAAACCAGGGGGCTTCTGGTTTATTTGCTGGAGTCGTTTGCCTCCTCGTGGAAAGAGATTGGCAAGTGACCAACAAAAATCCATATTTCTTTAATAACTGCCTCCTCATGATTCAGTCCTGCAGATGGACAAGCCAGGGTCTGGATTTCCTCAAGCCCGGCTCTGGCTGACTCCAATGGAGAGTTCGTTTCCTGACTTTCTTCCCCATCCCATCCCATCCCTTCTCCTCTCCTCTCCTCTCCTCTCCTCTCCTCTCCTCTCCTCTCCTCTCCTCTCCTCTTCTCCCCTCTCCTCTCTTGCTTTGCCCATCACCAAAGAAGGATTCAACCCAGGACTAAGACCAAGACCGCCAGCCAGTTGCAATGTCCTGAGTTTAGGAGGCAAAAGACAGCAAAAGAATTACGATGACTTTAACGACCGTTTTGTGGTTTCGAGGCCGACATGTCCAATCAAACCATCCACTGGATGTGATATACAGCCTGCCTATGCGTTGCACATATGGCACCGATTAAAGACGAAGATGAGCTAATGGCGTTGAAGTCGTTAATGTGAACACATGCTATCCCTCCTACGCCTGGAGCACTCCCAAGACACTGTTGTATGGTGTCTTTACGAGGTTGGGGTTTTTTTTCTATCATGAGATCTGAGTTCATTCCTAACTCTGCTTCTGCATCCCTGTGTGACCATGGGCACTATGGGCATTTAGTTCTCCCCCACCATCAGTGGGTGAAGTCCTGCATGCTGCGAATTGGGCGGTAATTCCTCATCCAGGCCAACACAGCGGGGAATTCACCCCGCTGAGCTGATCCCACGGATGCTCTTGGTAGCTCCTGCTGGGCAGCTGTGGCAGGTCCTGGTGCATGCGGTCTTCAGAGTGACCGTGGAAATGAGAGAAATCCTGGAAATCAGGAGGAGGATGCAGAGAGCAGAGGAATCCCCTGAAGGACAGAGGCTGACTCCAGGGACACAGGGTTGGGGGTTTGCCAGTTATCCTCCCTGCTGACTCCTTGCAAAAAAAACCCCAACCAACCCTATTTGTGAAGAAGACCTGGAGTTTGCTAACTCACCTTTGGCTCCAGGCAATTAAGTAAAACTATTTGTACTATGTCCTTCAACATCAATTGATCGGAGTGATTCACAAACTTAATTAATTTAACCAAAGGGGAGAACGAGAGAGTGAAATATTAAGTAGAACTGGAAAGGAAAACTGGGATGAACAGGCCTCTATTGCCATAGATTAAACCTTAACTGTATCCTGAAATTGGTCTGGTTTTGCTCAAATTTAGAAGGAAATCGCACATTCAAGCAGCTTACATCATGTCAAAATGCCTTTTGAATTTTTTTTATAAGGTGCACCACTAAAAAGGAAAGTTGAAAAGCTCAAGAAGCGGTGCTGGCATGGATTTTGATTTTAGCATCTTCCTTTGCAGAGAAGGCTGAAGCTCTTTGTGTTTGTTCCAGCCTGGTCCAAATCCAGGCTTCCAATCCCATTCAAAAATGGAAATTCCAGCCATTGCCCAGCTGTAATTTTAAACAACACAGGGATTAATGCAGTTCTTCCAGTGGAGGATGTGGAGCAGAGCACAGACCTCTCGGAGGCAGGGGGACATTTCATTTTGCCTTGGCGGAGGTGTCGGGAGGAGGCGCAGCCGGGAGACGCAGTTCCTCCTCTGTGCCTCTGCCCCCCGGCTGCACCACCTCCCCTTGCAGAGCCTGAGGGATTGACCCAAAACCCCAGAGAACCAAGGAGGGATGCTGGAAGACGAGCAAACTGCTGGGAAGACCCCCCTGCAAGGTGTACCAAGCCTCTGCAAGGAAAAAACACTCACCCCCAGCTGGTTGGCATACCGCCGCTGCTCCTCCTCCTTCGGATCCTATTAGTATTAGGGAGGGATAGAGCTATAAGAGGAAAAGCCCATCTTTAGCAGCGCTGCTGACAGCTTGCCTTTTAAATCTTTAATAAGCACTGGCTTGCACGGCCACTCTCATCTGCTGCACGACACCATGTGGAAGAAGAAACCCAGTGGCCTGACCCCCGCTGAGGGTCTGCTGGGTGCCGGGCGGGCGTCTGGGAGGGACCTGGCGAACCTCAGCCATTAAAATGCAGTGACGGAGCCTCAGCCTGGCAGTTCTCACTCCATCAAAAACTCTTTCCTCCTCCGCTTGTGCGCCAGGACCTCAATGCAAGACCATGTCCCCTTGTCCCCTATGGAGGTGATGGCTGCTGGTCCCCGTGCCCTGCGGTCGAGGGCACCTGTAACCGCAGGAAAGAGGGGACAGGTCTGCCCGCGGAGGGGATCGCTCCCCAGGGCTGCCGGGTGCCTGAGTACTGCCCTCTCCATCCCACGCAGCTCCCAAAAGGAGGCCCGTGGCATTGGATTTGGCTCAGGCTTCCCCCCGCCAGCTCTCAGTTTGGGGCTGCAGACAGCCCCTCTGCTTGACTGGGTGCAACAATAGCGACTCCGGGGCATTAATTAGAAACCTTTATAGACGCACTGACAGACGCTGACCACAAAGGCTTTGCCAGAGTCTCTGCAGGAAGATTATTGCTATGGGAAGTAGAAGGCCATGTTTACAGCTTAGGAAAGAGTCAGGAACTGACCCTGGGGAACCGACTAATGATGGTGGCAATAGGCACAGAGCGTGCTGGGGTGCTGCTGCCCTCTCCTGGATGCAGCATCTGGATGGGTGCTGGGCTGTGGAGGTCGAGCACGGCCAGGTTGTCTGCAAGGCAGGTCCCTGACGCCTTGGCTTCTGCCAACCACAAGCCATAGAAAGCTGCTCAGGTGTCGGTCTTTTGGAGGCTGGGGCACCCACTTCCACCCCTTGCTTCCCATGGGGAGGTGGAGCACGTCTTGGGTGCACACCAAACCGGGGTGACCTTGGCCAAAGGCTTCTTCCCCCTCTGCAAGAGCAGAGGTGGCTGCAGTGCAGGGTGGCTCGTGGAGGGCTTTGGGCATGAAGAGACCCAGCAGTTGTCCACTGAGGAAGGTCCACTTTGCTGCTGTGTCCATGGGGCAAGCAGTGATCCAGCTTTTGGAAAGGGAGATTTCTAGAAAATCTGGATGGGGGCGGATTTCTAGCAGATCATCCCCACACAAGCATGTCCCGCAGAGGCAGCAGCCACTGGTGTGGGCAGAGCAAGTGGAAATGAAGCAGCCTGGGTTTACTGAACCACATGCCAACGGGATGATCCAGCCCCGAGGCTCAGTCATGGAGAGGAAAATTCCTCACATGGGGCAGGAATTGCAGTTGGGTCCAAAGCTATGTCTGTGCTATACGGCAAATTTAGGTGTCTGCATAGAAATGTCAGGAAAGAAGAAGACAGAAGAGCTGGAGCACTAATCTTAGTTTAGGACAAACACTTTGCGGTTTCCTCACTGTTTGCAAATTCAGTGTAAATGAACCAATATCTGGGAAGTCAGTGATACAAAGGTTCAGGAAAAAGGGAGAAGAAGAGCTTCAAAGAAGGAGGAAGAACAACAGTACATGCTGGGAGCTGTGGGAGGTGGCTACAGGCACTGAACTGCCACCCTAAGAAGGGGTCTGGGAGGCACTGGGGAGGACCACAGCCGATGCTGTCCAGATCACCCCCCACCCTGGCACCCAGCGTGGTGCTCTGGGAGGTGTTTTAGACTCTGCAGACAACCAGATGTGGAGCGTGGCCACCACACACACCACCCTGGCCCCTTCTCACACTCCCTGTGCATCACTTGCCTTCTAAGATTTTCTTCTCTGGGTCTTGATTTTTTCAGGTAGCTCCTGGCTTAGCCTGCCTATTCCCCAGCCTTCAGAAATGGAGCAAAGCCCCAAAAAACACATGTCGTCTTCTGAGCCCATCCTGGATCTCAAGACAGACACGGCAGAAGCACTTCCAGGTGAGAAACTTGTCAGTTTGCTGCCCCTGGTCAACTTGATGGACCTGCACTTAGCAACAGGCCCTCGACAGGGATGCGTGTTCCTGCCAGCCCTGTGTCACGGTCTCTCACTCTTCCTGCTGTAACCTGTTCCTTCACCTTAAATGGCCCGATTTTCTCCCGATTCCAGTTATGCCAATGCCAAGTTGGGCTCAGGCTTGGAGTCAAAGGCACGTTGGCTTGCACTCGGTTCAGGGAGGACACCCCAGACTGGAGAACTGGTTGGTGAGAGGCAGATGGCACAGTAAGGGCTGTCTCTTCTGGAGGAACTCGTTGCACTAGATGATCTTTAAGGTCCCTTCCAACCCAAACCATTCCATGATTCTAGGACAAATTCCGGCCAAGAAATAGGCAGGTCTTACCCAACTTGATCGACTTGACAAGAGGTGCCCAGTGAAAGCTGCTTTTGCTTCACATGGTAATGAAACCCCTACCCTGGGCCAGATGTTTTGCTGATGTAAATGAGTGTGGCTCCACTGGCTCCAGTTACAGCAGTTTACAGCATCTGAAGGCCTGGCTCTGCACCGTCAACGGAATTTGACCTCTCGTGTCTGAATCCGTCCTGCTTTGCCAAAACAAAATGTGTTATAATTCCCGACCCTGCCATAAAGCTGGAGTCATTGCACTTAAAAAGCATGATCAAATGAAGCAATCATGTCCTGGTCCAACAGAACTGCTGTCCATCACGTACGTAGCCACCACTCCTCAGCTGGCCGTACTTTCGGAGGCATTTCACAGCTGCTCCAAAGCAGCTCCTCCAGCAGATTGTGTGCGTACGCCATTCTCAGAAAGGACTGAAGCACAAGGACACGGAGCTGTTGGAGCGGGGCCAGAGGAGGCCCCGGAGCTGCTGGGAGGGCTGGAGCCCCTCTGCTGTGGGGACAGGCTGAGAGAGCTGGGGGGGTTCAGCCTGGAGAAGAGAAGGCTCCAGGGAGACCTTCCAGCCCCTGCCAGTCCCTAAAGGGGCTCCAGGAAAGCTGGGGAGGGACTCTGGAGCAGGGAGGGGAGCCATGGGACGAGGGGGAAGGGTTTTCCACTGGAAGAGGGGAGACTGAGATGAGATATTGGGAAGAAACTCCTTGCTGTGAGGGTGGTGAGCCCCTGGCCCAGGTTGCCCAGAGAAGCTGTGGCTGCCCCATCCCTGGAGGGGTTCAAGGCCAGGTTGGACGGGGCTTGGAGCAACCTGGGCTGGTGGGAGGTGTCCCTGCCCAGGGCAGGGGGTGGCACTGGGTGGCCTTTAAGGTCCCTTCCAACCCAAAGCATTCCATGATTCTATGATTCCATGACTTTGCGAGTACCTGGGACATCCCAGCATCGGGGAAAGCACAACTTCTGCCTCCCCGCACCAGAGAAGGCAGCGAGGGTTGGGAGACAAGTGCGGGAGATTGGAATTTGCTTCTTCTTCCCCCCACCCTTCTCCGGGAGTGCCAGAACCGAGGCAGATTAGCACAGATGCTAAATTTACCAGTGACATTATCACTTGGGCAAATATCCACTGCTTATGAGTAAGGGGGAAAGAATATTTGGACTGCACAGATCCACACTGAGCAGGAAACCGAGTCTAAAACTGACAGCAGAGTTTGTACCCTTCCAGAACAACAACAAAAAAAGATGCGTTTGGGAAAGATAAATGATTTCACAGGGCTGGGTGTGAATCGTGGCAATAAGCCGTGTGACGAAGGCAGCCCAGGAGCACACGGTGACGGCCACGGGCTGCGGGCAGCAGCCTCCAGCCCTGGCCCCTCGCGCGGGGCCAGCTCCTGCAACGCCGGCGAGGAGAGGAGATAAGGGGGAAGTTAGAGATTAAAACCACCATGGGATGAGCTCAGAGCAGCAATTAGCCTGCTGATGGATATCATGGCAGCGCACACTGAGGGGTTTAAGGAGTGGCGAGCGCAGATTTAGATCATGGCAGGGGGTTTAGCCCCGAATGAACTGCAGAAACACATCCTTTGTGGTGTTTGTTCCATCTCCAAACAGACCCTGGGTACTGACAGAAGTCATATAGCCCAAAAAGTGGCTTGAGTTAGATACCTGCCTGTCACTCGTGTCAGACACACGGATTTAAATGCAAAAAAGGTCCAAATATCACAGCATTCGTACGCTGCATTTCTCCCCTGCACTCGTTTGCGGGACGGAGACATTCCCACATTGCACCCATTCCTGCAGCGTGTGTATATATTCACAAGAACTCAGCAAATACTTCTTTTATTTAGAGGAAAGCTCTTGAGGCTATTTTGTTTTCTGCAGCCACACTGCCCGGTACCATGATCCTGCAAGCTAAGCATCCTTACGAGAAGCGAAGTTGTGACCTTCATACCCACAGGAGGCGCAAAGGGTGATATTTCTGAGCCCATCTCCATCATTTATACACTTCCTAAGCTCTTCTTAATGTCTTTATCACAGAGGGCCTGGGAGGAATGGGGGAATGGAGCTACTGCCCACCCAGGGCTGCTGCTGGGCGTTGAGCATCCATGGGACACATGGTACCAACTCCAGCAGATACCACTGACCAGCTTTCCTCCACCTTTGACAGCCGGACCTTCCCTCCAGCCAGCCCTCAGAAACAAACCTGAAATCCCTGATTCCTGAACCCACCTTGCCTCCTCCCGACAGCAAAGGACAACCTGAATGACAGAGGAAAATCTGGATTTTTTTTTTCAGGCTGCAAGGTTGGGTCTTTCAAGAGGCGCACTTTGCTGTTTAGATTTTTTTTTTTTTCTGATTCTTGCTGAGACGTCGCGACAGCAGGAATTGATTATAAAAATAGCAGCAAGGGAGAGTCAAGCGAGGTTTTCTGCTACCCATGCAATGAGTTTTGGGCTCAAGCCACTCTCGGCACCTGCACGACACAGATAACCAGCCTAGCCTGTGCTTTCTGCTGAGCCCGGTACCTCCTGCCAAGGGATCCAGCCTTCCCCGGAGAGCTGGCTCGGTGCTAACGGGCATTACCAGCGCCGCGAGGGTCTGGGTACCAGCCTGAGAGCAAAGCCCATGGGCACGACTGCATGTGGAGCTCCCAGTGCCACTCGCCAGCTGGATTAAGGCATTAAACAGACACTTTTAGAATATGCAAAGCAAAAGCAGCGCCCGTGCTGATAAATACGTCTGTATATATATATATTGCTCCACAGGGCATAGAAAGGACCTTGGGTTTTAGCAGGGAAGTTTAAAACCAGCGGCTGGTTGTCTGTCCTGGTCCTGGCACCCCGGGTCCTGCTGGGGTTGCCATAGCAGTTAATCCGTCCACAACAGCCCCCAACGCTGCAGATTTAGCAACAACCTTCTCTGGCACAACCGGTGTTACTGAGGCTCTTGGGAATGCAGAGGCTGCTGTCATGCGCTGATAGGGTCAGAGACATTTATTTATGCCGAGTCTTGTCCTTCTTTGATCAAATAAGGGGGGATTGGAGCCAACTGGGAGACCAGGCACCAGTTTTCGGGCTCAGACTGACTTTTCAATAAGTAATGGAGGCGGAGGCAAGACCTGAGATTGATGAGGTCTAGGAGCTTGCACGGCAGCGGCTGCTTTGCATCGGGCGTGGGTACGTTGTGGATGCACCCTCTGCATCCCGGTGAACATCCAGCCCCTCCTGGTCACCGCCGGCCATCGGCGAACTCCAGGCAGACACAGGCTGGCGCCTCCCAGGGGAAGCTGCTCTTACACATAAAATCCGCACTCGTTTCCATCCCCACCTGCTTTCTGGGCACCGTCCAAGCTCCCCACCACTACCAGCCTCTCAAGCAAGAGTTCATGAGAAACGTGTTGGACAAAGGGTAAATCTGTTTTCCGAAGGCATTTTTAGGGCAAGCAAAACTTTGGGTGAAGTGAACTGTTTAGGCCCACGAACACAAACTAAACGTGCCCTTCCAGCTCTTGTTTTGAAACTTTTCTCCATCTTTGTGCCACAACACCCTAAGTTTAAGAGGCTGGAAAGGAGTTTAATAAGCTTGTAAAGGAACTGAGATTGTTTGACCCCAAGCGATGTGTTGTTGCTGCTTTTTTCATTTAAAAACTGGAAGGAAAAGAGCTGTTGAATTAAAGCCATGGAATAGAAACCGTCTGAGAGGCACAAAACCCTGTTCCTACCCATGGTGGGGTTTTCCCTTGGATGCCCCGCTCTCTGCTTGGCTGCCTGGTACGGGAGCTTTTGTTTGGGACGAAAAAGAAGAGAAGAAACTCCTTTTCTATTTTGGGGAAATTTGGGTCTCTGCAGCAAATGGTGGGAAAGGAAAAGCCGTCTCTGAGGCCAAGGGAGTCTGAGCTGAAGGTGCCCCGTTTGGCTGGGAAGCAGCCCAGGAAGGAATCATGTGTCGGGACCTTACGACAACCCCCTTCAGCTGGAAGCGCTGGCACAGGGAAGCAAACCCGACGGCGCCAGCCTGGGCCCTGGGCTCATCCCCCCATCAGGCGCTCCGGAAAAATAAAATGCTCTCCAGAAAAGCAGCAAGGGGCTGGGACAGCGTGTGCTTCCCCCTGCAAAGCACCGGCTCACCGCCCGCAGGAGCCCGTTAATTGCACTCCGCAGGACTTCTATCAGCACCGTGGGGCTGCGTCGGAAGTGTCGCTTCTGCACTCTAATTGATGCTCTGAAGCAGACAAAAGCATCACATAGGAAGCAAAGTCTAAGAAAATTAAAAAAAATGATGAGAAAAATCGTAACGGATCTCTCGTCCCAGTTCAGTAGCTGAGATGCACTCAGAAGAAGAGCTGTAAGGTGTCCTGGGATCATCTGAGGAGCTATACCCCCATATTGCCAGGCACAGGCTGGCCCCACAGAGGCTCTCACTGACAGGACACACAAATGAGAGGGAAACAGCCCAGGGAAAAATGAAGTTATTCGTCCAAAGCTGCAGAGAAAATCAGTGGCAAGGAAATACCCTGGAAGACCTCGACTGCCTCAGAGTTCCAGGGCATTCAGCATCAGGTATGCTCAAGGTCAAACTCCAGCCAAAGTGATCCCCACACTCTTGAAATCACAAGCACACAGAAAAAAAAAACCCCACACACTCGTCCTAATAGCATAGCCCAGCCTTCCAGCTGGGGTCAGAAAAACCCGGTCTCATAGACAGGGTTAAACACAGAATCCTAGACCTGGACCTAGACCTAGATATCATGAGATATCTACTGCTGGTAGACGAGTGGCCCAGATGAACATCCACCCCCTTGACATCTTCCTGTTGTTGCATCCTGCAAATTCCAGCCTGGAGCTGACTTTCCTCGGAAAACTTCTGCAAATCCGCATGGCTTTTTGGCTCCCCTCCAGCCCTTGGCTGTTTGGAACCACGTGTGCCCGCGCAGGTGAACTCCTGGGCTGTGATGCTTGGCCAGGACGCTTGGCCAGGACACTTGGCCAGGAGCAAGCTCGAGTTTCAGCACCGTATGGGGAGAAAATAAAAACCTGCTGAGGTCTGCATCTCTCGGTGAGTGCAAGATCATTGCTCCAGACGTTAGCGTGAGAACTAGCCATAGCAGGCTGTGCGATACAATGCCCTTGGCGAATGAGATAGCACAAAGGTGAGTAAATTGTTATGGGCAATTAATGAGCATTTCCAAAGACAAGTCACTAAGAGTCACTAGCTCCTTTATGCAGAGTCCCTTGGCTACCTAGAGATGGCCTAAACTACCTCATCATACCTAAATTAGCAGAATTACTCCGCTGGTACCTGCAAAACGCCTGGACCACGCTGTGCACGGACACGGGGCGCTGTGCACTGAAGAGGCACAGGAATGGCCTGAAGATCACCTTCTGGGCAGTTTCAAAGCAAAGAAATGATGCCTTAGCAAGCTTACGCTCTAGCAAGGGATTTTCCAGGGCGGCTCCACACCGTTGTGCTGCTCTCCCCAAGCTCGGCAGCCCACGGTGTGCCTCAGGCTGTGCCAGATACGGCGGGAAGAGGGCAAGAGCAGCGAGATTGCGGGAGCGTGGAGCTTGCGGGCTCGTAGCCTTGCCAGACCCTGCAGAGGAAAGCAGGGTGGGCTGGCATGGAGAGGGGGCAGGAGCAGGACCCAGGAGACTGGGGTTTTGTCCCCAGCCCGGTGACCTTAACAAGCTATTTCCCTTCTCTGTGCCTCAAATGGAAATAATGTGATGTCAAATGTGTTGAAAGCTTTAGAAAAAAAAAAAAAGCGACACCAAGCCAGCGACAGTCACTGGATGGTCTAGGAGCTAAGATGCTGGAGAAGAACTGGAGAGATTTGAATCCCGTCTCCAGCTAAGCCACAGGCTCCTTGTATGTATTTGGGTGCACCAGCTTATGTTCCCTCTGCCTCAGCTCCCCGTTTCACACACACCGTGAGCTGTGAGGCTCACGGATAAGATGATTAAAGCAGTATAAGAACTTAGAGACTTTATTCCATCACTCAAAGAATTTGGGGTGAAGATACATCCTTGTAACTTCCTGGAGAGATTTGCCAAAGAAAATCCAGCCTTCAAGGTTTCTGCTCAGTGACGGATGACATTTCTGCTTTCCACCTCGAGTAATTCCAGTGCTGGAGCTGTTCAAGTAAATGTCAAATAAAAAACAAAGAAGGTGAAGGAAGAGGGGGGGGGGGGGGGAAACAAACAACAATACTCTGTCCTTACAAAAAGTTTTCAAGGAAAAAGAAAATCCACCTTGATATTTTCTGCTTCCATGGGGTGCAAACTGTAGGATAAGGAATTTAAAATAGAAATACTTTATATCCTGCTTTATATCCCTGCTAGCAGATCTACTTAAAAAAAAAAAAAAAAAAAAAAAAACACCAAAAACCAACAACAACAACAACAACAAACCCTGTCAGTTCAGGAATTTAGGCATTTTAGAGAAATATCTTTGTTTTGTTTTCAGAGCTCTTTGGTTCTGAGGAACAAGGCAGTGGCTTTCCAGGGGGCTTTGGTGGGTCCACCCTGAAGCTGCTCTGGGGTCCTCCCTGCACCAGCTCCCCCCCCCCAGACCTCCCGCACAGGGACCTGCTCCTGGAGCCACTGCCGAGGGCATCCCTCAGCTCTGACAGTGAAAAGTGCCTTAAGGGATAAGGAAAGGAGAAGAACAAACCAAGAGAGAAAAGGGAAATCCCCCAGGAGAAGCAAGGAGGGTCTCACCAGGACGGCCTCTCCTCTTCCTACAGCAGATCTGTACTTTTGACCACGACTCGAACTCCCTTTTGATCGCTTGCACGTGTTAATAGCAAAGATTGGAGCACATCTGGCCAGGGCAGATGTTGCAGCACTAATTGCAGGTGCGTTACCGGGTAATGCTTACCGACTGCCTAAAGGCTCCCTGGAATGAAGTCCTATATGGAAAACTACAACGTGAGGAGGGGAAAAGGGTGAGGATAATTCACACCCCGGTGGCAATCTCTTCCTATAGACCCCCCCCACAACAGTATTTTCGTAATCTACTTTTGCTGCGACGGCCAGAGCATTTGTCATGCGAGGGTAAACGCACCGCCCCAGCAGCCGTCGGTGGGTGTAGGTGGAGGGCTGGGGACTGGAGGGCGGATGGGGAAACTGCCAGTGAAAACCTCGAGAGCAGCAAAAGGGAGGCACTACTGGGGTTAGAGCTGTACAACGGCAGGGTTTTTTGAAGTGCTTTGGGAGGAAGCATTGAAAACCGCTGCCAGGCTGATACCACTGCTCAAAAAAAACAAACCTTGTTATTGTGAGGGGAAGAAAGTCTCCACGTGCCTGATCCGAGCAAAAAAACAGCCGTGGAAACAAAAACAATGACAAGAAACACCCCCCTCCCCGTCCCAGAGCTTTCAAAGAGCAGGAAGGCTCGTGTTTCTGCCAAACATATTTAGAAAAACAGGAACTGCAGGGGAAAACAAAACAAAACAGAACAAAACAAAACAAACAACTTTCGAAACAAATCTCTGCTAAAACAGCAACATTTTGAGAACGTCTCTGCCAGCTGTGGAGCCGGGTCTGGCCCTAGGCAGGCACAGACCTGACCCCACCATGTGCTCAGAACCCACCTGAGGACACGTCTGGTGTCCCACCACCGAGTCTGTCACATGCCCACGGCATCTCCAGAGCCCCACGAGCCCATCTCCAGCATCCTCCGCATCCCTCGGGTGTTTCCTCCTGGCAGTCACTTTTGGGAGAGGATGGCGTGCCTTGGCTGGCATCGGGGATGAGGAAGGCTGTGTGGGAAAGGTCTGCTGGACTGGGTGAAGACTCCTCTCACCTCCTCGTTCACACTGGTCATGGGTGTCAGCAAACGCTCCCCGAGGTCCAGCTGTAAATGCACACGCTGCTCTTCGCACACCTGAGGAGGGGGAGCCGGGACGCCCTCTGCAAAATGCTTTCTTAGCAGTTTCCGTTAACTTTTCTCCCCGACTGATTTTCCCTGGCGGCTGGTAATTGGCACAGAGTGGCTGTTTCCCATGCAGACCCACTGCTTGTTTTCCACCGTTGTTAACAAACAAAAGGGTGCGCAAGCCCTGCCCGGGGTCTGCGGGAGGCTGTGCGATTTCTTCTTCCATTTCAGACCTCCTTGCGCCTCAGTTTTCTGGTTCGGACCATTCCTGCTCTCAGCATCCCCCGGCGCCACTGCAGACCCAACCACAGACCACAGGCAGCCCACAACCTTTCCAGGACCACCCAAGCGCACCTGGGGCTGGCCAGACCCAGGGCTCAGCCAACCCAAGGCTTGGGGAAGGGCTCACCAATGGGGTGGCTTGGCTTGGGCACCCCACAGGGACCCAGCTGTAGTTGCCCCATGCCCAGCTGAGCTGAGCTACCCTCACCCCCAGCCTGTCACCAGGGTCTATGGAGGCTCCCACTCCTCACACAGCTCTCTGCTTTCCTTCCCCAGACCACGGCAACCCGGAGGAACCGAAGCAAAGCCACGAGACGAGGCAGGACCCAGCTAGCCCCGGCGGTGGAGACGACCTTGCAATCTCCAGCATGAGCAGCCATGGAGAGCCCAACCCAGCTCCGGCCGTGGATGAGACCCTCCCGAGCAGAGAACCCCAGGCAGAGGTGAAGGATCCCAGCCCCACCAACTCCTTGCCGTGGCCAGAAGCCCCCGAGGAGTGTCCAGCCCGCCCCAACACCCTGGACTTCTCCAAGTCCCTGAAGAAGCTGGAGGAGGTGAAGCAGACGGGGCAGAGGCGAAACAGTGACCATGCGGCGGTGAAGGAGAACGGGGTGGAGGTCAGCCCCGCGGCGGTGGCGGCAGTGAGCGAGGAGAGGCGGGCGCTGGAGTCTGAGCTGGGGAAGTGCATCGAGGACTTCCGTAAGATCAAGATCCCCGTCGCCTTTCCCAACAAGAAGCGGCAGTGGCAGAGTGAGCTGCTGAAGAAATACCAGTTGTGAGGGAAGACTTCATCCCTTGTCCGAGGGGAGGATGTCCTCTGGTATGTTGAGTGTCTCCACTGATGTAGCAGGTGGCAGAGGCTGTCCACGCTCCCAAAATGAGGAGTGTAGGTTGCTCGTTAAGCCCATCCAGCAGTCGAAAGGGTTACCTTTTGGTATAAACCCGCGGCAGAGTACTCCTTACCATGGAAATCAGGAGGGATGCATGATATCCCAAGTGGCATATGCACAGGTGGAGGGGCACAGAAAAAGGAAGGAGGCCCAGGGTGAATGTTCAGGGCCAGAGCTACCATCCAGCAGAAGTTCCCACATTTCTGAGAATGAATTTTCCTGGCATTTCAAATAATAAAATATAGTTGCTGTTCAAAATGAATTCCAGTCTCCTCATCCCTTTGGTACAGATGTTTGAACTTAGCTGTTGCAAACTGTACGAGTGGTTTAGACATTTAGTTTTCCTGCAATTAATTGAAGTTGTATATCTGACTCCTCTACATTCTTGCCAAAACTTTTCAGTCTGTAATGTTTGCAACGGGATTCAGCAAAACCTTCTTTTCAGGAGAGGTCACGATGTTTTGCAGAAATCTTCCTTTTCTTACACAAACACTTGAACACTGCCCAGCTCTGCGCAGAAATGAGCCAGTGAGAGGGAGGGTCCTGCCCCAGAAAGCCATGGAGGAGCCGGCCACCATCACCCCCAATGACCAAGGAGCCCCATCTTGAAAGGAGAATGGGAGCAGCTCAGACCTATGGGGATCCTCCACAGGACGGGTGACCATCTGGATGAGCACCTGAGGGTCAGCATCAGCGAAGGGAATGGGGAAGGTGATTTTGGGGTGGAGGCATGTAACAGACCACCCCATCAGGTTGAGGAAGGGCACAAAGCCTTTAAAGAACTCAGGGAAGCCTCTGAGTGGCAAACCCTGCTCTCATGGGAGATTTCAACCTCCCTGATATCTGCCGGAAGGACAACGGGTCGGGATGCAAGCGGTCCCAGAGATTTCTGGAAGGTTTTGTGGATGACTTCATGATAGAGGTGCTGGATGGGCCAACTGGGGGACGCACAGCTGGATAATGGAGAAGACTTAGTTGGGTCTGTGATAGTCCATGGCAGCTTTGGTCCCAGCAACAAGAAACAGTGGTTTTCAAGGTCCTGGGAGGAGCAGGGAAGGTGAGTCGCAGAGTACAGACCTTGGCTGACCCAAGTGGTGACCACGCTCCTAAGTCTGTTCCCTGTCACCCATGGGAGCTCCATGGACAGTCCCACCCCATCCTTCATCCCATGACCTCCGGCACCTGCCTTGTCCCCCAGCAGGTCAGACAAGTCCATTGCTCTGCAGACAGCAACCTTCCTCACCCCCAGTTCCTGGCTGTGGCTCCTGGGATGCTTCAGAGAAATCCCTGCCTGCTGCGGAGAAACAACCTTGTGTTTTGACTGTGATCTCCAAGCAGCTCCTCAGATGGCAAATAATCTTTTTTCATATTAAATGAAAGTGAATTAAACAAAAAACCCGCCGAGTGTTTGCTGTGGTGAGGCTCTGCCAGGAGCGAGGGATTGCTTGGCCCCTCAGGGAGCAGATGGGGAGACCGGATCCGCATTCTTCTTCCTTTTATATGCAGCCACGCTAGGAAAGTGTTTACAAGAACATGGAGAGCCGGAGCAGTGTGAGATAACGCCGGGGCAGAGCTGGAAGCCAGCAAAAGGCTCCATAAAGGAGGGCACCGTATCATCCCCTGCACGCGACCTTCAGCTCCCAGGAGCTTATAAGAGCAAAAGTGTCACAGGAGGGGGCCAAGCCAGAGGCCCATCAAATCTGGGGCCTGTCCACGGCTGCGCTGGAGGCGCTTCAGTAGAAAGAGCTGCAGAACACGATGTTGGTGCTAAAACCAGCCGCCAAACATCGCTGCAGCTGATCTGGCAATGGAAGGCAGCTCCATCTCAGTCTGTCTTCCCCAAGACTTGCGCCCTGGGGCTCACAGCTTCTCCCACCCAAAGGCAGGCTCCAGCCAGGCTCTTCCACACGCTTTGATCAGCCTCCAGCTACAAGAAGTGCCAGCTGATTCCTCACTGGCAGGGGCAGACTGGCTTTTGGGAAGGAAGGGGAGGCTTCTTCCTGGCAGAAGCCCTTGGAGGTCCTTCTGCATCCTTCCTGGTGCTCTTTGGTGGCACCCATCACGCCTGTGGGTCGTTCTTCTGATTGCAAATGCTAAGCAGTGCAAGAATTTGCCCATCTTTGAGCCAGGCAGTTCTGCCCGCACGCAAGAGATACATGAACTGCACTTAAACTGGGCACCGGCCAAGGTGAACAACCTTCAGAGAGGAGCTGTGGAGTGGTCCACCAGGCTGCTGTACACAGCAACGAAGAACCACCAGCACTGCTTGAACCCCGGGAGCGAAGGGCTGTGTCCTCAGCCCCGAGGTGGGATTTGCTTTTCAGGGTAATTGGGTTTTCTAAGCATTTTGGGATCTCCAGGCTTGCAAGTGGTGTCCAGGTACCCACCAGTGAGATTTCTGCTTCCTGCATGGGGTGAGATGGGATGTTTAGGGAGCTCCTTCCCCAGGGACGGAGCAGGGGATAAACCCCAGCCCGGCATGAGGATGCCCGTGGGGGTGAAGAGTGGCTCACAGCAGGAGAAGGAGCCATTTCTGAATCGTTTTGCTCTGCCTGTTTTCAAAAATTGCACCTGGAGCATTTTCACCCCCAATTAGACATCGGCAGGGATCATTCATTGTCCTGGGTCTTGTGTAACCAGGTAGGCCAGGGCTTTTGAGGTATATTTTATATAACCTGCTCTATTTTTAACTTAATCTGCAATTAATTAGAAACCGGAGCTTACTGGAGCTGTAATTAGAGTTTACATTTCCACATTACCTTCCCTCCCAAAGGTCTCAGGAAACCGTATGTATCCCACCGTGTCCATTCCGTACGTCTGCACCAGCAAAAAACCAGGGATCACCTGCAAAGTGACGGGAGGAGCTTTGAGACATCAGCGGCTGCAGATAACATCTCACGCACCTGTACTCAGAAACACACTCAGAATAACAAACGGTTAACGTTGGTGTTTCCTGGGCTGTAACTTCGCTATGGAAATTTCCTTCACCTTCCTCCACCCAGGAGTTTCCTTCCATCTTTGTCCTCTTGCATAAAACCACTGGAGAAGACGGGGCGGGGGTCACTAAAGCGCTTTTTTGCTCAGCAACCTCAGCCCTCCCCTGGGAAAGCTGCCGCTCGTGGACGTGCACTTGGAAAGGACCCGTCACGGTCTACCTCTGCTCTAGGAACGGAGGTGCCGGCCAGTGACAGCTTTCTGTATTTTGCATATCATGCTAATTCTACCCGAAGTTAAGCTGAAATATGAGAAGGAATTAGGCAGGAAAAATTGTTTATACAGGAGTGATGGAAAATAATGAAAATTCAATGCGTTCAAGGAGCCAGTGTAAAGTGTAAGGAACAGTAAATTATTCATAGCATCATTAAATTCTTGGGCTAAATAATTAGATCCAGCAAGCAGTTCCTTCAGAGGAAGCATCAGCAATCAAACTAGGAAAGGCCAATTTGCATTTCCCCCCCCCCCCCCCCCTTTAATTGTTTCGCAGTACTCAGCTGGAAGTACAATTTTGGAACAAAAACGGCTGAGGGCTTTTTAGGGAAAACCTCTTGCAAGCTGCTGGGGAACAAAAGCACCGCAGTCTTTGGCAATTTTGACGTTGCACCTCATTGAATAACATTGAAGCGTTCTCCATCCAGGCGCTGGGTGCTCCAGCCCAGCTTTGGTCCTCTCTACGTCCCCAAAGCTGGACCGAGGCGTGCACATATTGATGGGGAGATGCCCTGACACACTGGCTGCCCTCAGCTGCGGTCGGGGTCCTTATCGCTCCATCGCTTACGTGCTGGAAAGGCAGAAGCTTGAGCCCCAAACCAACATCAGAAATGCTCCAGTGTGGACTTCGGGGTCAAAACTCACTGGTAAAGAAAGAAATTAGCTGCCTCCAGCAGCATCGCCTTAAATACCATGTGTCGAAATTTGCCTGTGCTTCTTTCCTAGGCTGCAATAACTCCTTCTCTTGAGTCTGGTGGGATTCAGAATGAAAAGCATACGCTAATGCAGGCCACGCAAATGTCCTCACCGAGATGTGCTTTCTGCGCGTGTATGATGGGGGGAGCGGAGCCTCCTGCATTATTAATGCCCCCGGCCGGCTGCTGGCAGAACCCCCGGGGAAAGCACGGCTGGATTTGCCGTGGTGCAGGAGGAAACCAGGAGCTTTGAAGCACATCCGCTCTGAGGGGGTTGCGTTGAGTTGGTTGTCCCCACCACAGCTCTGGAAGAGGAAACCAAGAGGTCTTCAGTGCCCAGGGACCGTTCTCCTAGAAATATGGCAAAGCGGGGGGTGCGACCTGAGCGGCACGTGTTGGGAAGGGTGGCTGGGCAAGGCAGGAAGACCAGGAGACACAGTGGCAGGGGTGGTTATCACCCTTCTCGGATGGTCCTCTGCTCTCCGGTAGCAGCAGGAGTCCCTGCCTCGGGCAGCCCTGCACAGGGCGCTGTGCCAGCAAGGACCAGAGGGGCTCAAACCCTCCGAGTCCTGCCAGAGGTGCCCGAAATATTCATACCCATCACACACAGGGCGCGTTCAACACCACAGCACGTTTCTAGCCAGCCAGGAACAGCTGGCAAAGCGACCCATTCCCGTTTGTCCCTCAATATTTGTCCTTCTTTACTCAAAACGGTGCTCTGTTCCGTTTGATTCGGGGAATTTATTTTCATTTCTCTTCATGCCCCAGGAAACCCGCCTTTTTTCGTGCGCTCTCCTCCAAAGTCGATAAGATGCAAGGCCCATTTTCTCCCAGGTGCTTTGGTCCTTGACATCAGCGAGAGCAATCTCCAGTTCACTCACGGCAGGGGCAGAGCCTGACTCGCCCTGAGCGGAGCCCTGGGCGCGGGGTCTGGAACTCAGCTCTTGTTTCTGCCGCTGCCCCGCTGCGTGATGCTGGAAACATCAGATGCTGGCTGTTTGCGCGGTTTTCCTCCTTCCCAGCGATTGCACATCACGTCTTCTGCCGGGGGAAAGCGTGCGAAGGGGTGCCCGAGTGCTGCCAGGTCCTGCAACGCTTCTTCCCGCGGCCGCGAACCCTCTCCCCGTCGCGGTGACGGCGCAGGCGGATCGGAGATCACTGGGACACAATGCTCTCCCCTGCCAAGGGAATAAACATCTCGGCTTCTCCTCTCTATTTATTTTCCACAAATGCCTCAGCTTTGCTTGAGCAGCAGGAAGCCATTCATTACCCGGTGACAGTGTTCCACAAGCATTCCTTAATTGAATGCCATTATCCCTTAATTAATTAAATACCAATTAATTACCAGGAACATTGCCTGACATGTAACAAATGCCATCAGCTACTTGAGACAGAATAATTTAAAACCTGGTGAGCACGGCCCAAATAATAACGATCAGGAATTGTCCAGGAATTATCCAGGATGGGAACGATGTGAGTGTCATTTCCCTGCGGGCAGGTTGGGATGTGCCTTTGGGGAAAGCCCCCCCTTCAGACTCACATCCCTCCAGGAAAGCTGGAGGCACTTTTGCTTTTCAAGCAGGCAGAAGCCCCGGCAGGCACGGCCTCAGCTGGTTTCCTCTGGCACCACCCGTGGGTTCCAAGCTGGTCCAAAACGTGCCGGTAGCTCGGCTCTCCTGCCACCGATGCTGAGCCAAAGGAACTGAAATGTTCCATGGGCACACAATGGTGAAATAAGGGGTTGCCTCACTCGGTTGTGTAGCATTTGTGCTTAGTGGAATTTTCGTACGCAGGAAAATGCAAGATTTTGATTTTTCTTGCCAATCTGGAGCAAAAAGAAATATTATTTTTCATCCCGTGGAGGAGAACCATTGGATTTCCAGCAGTAGCCTTGCGGGACGGGTTTCTGCACACAGCAGCGCCGGGGATGGCCCTGCCCCAGAGCCCTCCCTGAGCATGGGGACACAGGGCACAGGGTGCGGGACACGGGTTATTGCCATTTCCAGGGTGAAGCCCCCAAGGTTACACTCCTTGCCCCAACCCACGCGGGGCAGGAGCAGATCTGAGCCTTGAGCTCTGCCACCCAGGGCACGACACCCCCAACGACCGCAGGCTGGGTCCTCTGCTCCCTTCAGCAGCCCTGCTTCTATGGCTGGAGACGTGCCCCGTGCGAGGAAACCCACTTCTTGGCTTCTTTCTTGGCCATGCAGGGACAAAACCTCCCCGCTGCCGGAAGGCATGGAGCCCCCATGGTATTTGTCCCGGGGGCACTGCAGATTTGCAGCCCTTCCCCTGGTGGCAGCAACAGGACAAAGCCTGGAAGAGGGGACGGGAGAGGTCCCCGAGGTCTCACAGCTCTTGACGATGTAGGAAGGCAGCAAAGCCAGGCAGGTGCCAGCGTCCCCCCGCCCCAGCAGCGGGACGCTCCTGCTGCACAGCCACGCAGGAGTTAAAGCCTTACGTGGCTCTGAATCCTCTGCCAGCCAAGCGGAGATAATAGCCTTTCTCAGACGAGCGCTTAATGGCCGTAAGGGAGGATTGTAAATGGATTATATTTTTATTTTAAACTAGCAGTAAAGCCAGGAGCAGATCCAGAGAGGGGAAACGAAGGCAGGCACACACATGGATGCAAGAGGCAGAAAATGGAATAACTAGCCCTCCAGAAGTACCCCCCTGGATAAATATCTCCGTTTCTAAAGGTTCTGTTTCTAATCAGACACCTTTCATCTGACCCGAGTGCCTGCGCTCTTATCTTGCAAGGAGATCTTGGTTGTAGGGCTGCGTATGAACTCACTCTGCCTCTTTCTTCAGGTATCAGAAGGCTCCCGCTGCCAGCAGAAAAATCAACCCTCTTCAATAAAAGGTTGGGGATGGGACTCCGAGAGAGCTCTTTCTAGTTTGCAGCGATTTATCCACCTCAGGCACCTCCTCACGGAGGCTTTTCCCGAGCATTAGCCCAAGGCAGTGGTGCCCTCCCAGGTTTGGGAAGGGAATTCAGTGCACGAGAGAATCACAAGTAAGAATTAGGTTCGTTTTCACACGGCAGCCTCGGGAACGCCCTTCAGAAGACGTTGCAGTGAACCGCTTGGCTTTGCAAAAGCGATGCAGAGGTTTTCCAGGCTGTTTCAGAAATTTAGGCACGTCTTTCACCATTTTTCACGGCAGTCGGGCATGGGAGTCTCCCCAGGCTTCCCAAAAAGCCTCGTACACGCCGAGGATGTAATAAATTGTATGTATTGCCCACAGAGATGGGTATAACGAAACGAGCTGCTGAGCACGGCCCACACTTGATGGGCAAATGTGGTTGCAAACACTTGTATAATGGTACAATAAGTTCACGTCAGCGTCTTCCCGGATCTTCTTCCCATCCCAAGGCTACCGAAAAGCCACCACCGATGCTCTCCCCGGCTCTCAGCCACAACCACAGCATCTTTTAACGGGAGCCGGGGTGGAGCCGGGGGGGGGGGGGGGGCGCTGAAATGTTTAGGACTCGGGAAACTCAAAACTGCATATTTTAATTTCAAAAAACAGAGTGCCTGATCAAAACAGCCCATTGTGCAGGCAGCGAGGAGAAAAGAAGCCTGCTCTGGTTTAACGCATACAGCGATTTAATTGATATAATGATCCTAATTTTCTACTAAAGGCACGTTGCAGCCTGAGTTATGTCAGATAAGCTCGTTTTTCCCTCTTCTGCAATTAATGTGATCTACGCCTATTTTCCAAGCACTGGGAGATTAAAATCGGGATCAATGAATTTTCAGGAAACTATAAATCAGTCAGAGAAGAGTCTTGTGTTAGAAGAAAAAGCCCAGATTTGACCCACTGGTGGGTGCCGTGGGCTGCAGAGGCTGCTGAAGCTGCAACAGAAGGTCTTCAAGAGGAGTGCAGAAGAGCTCGGTGGGGACCCAGGGCTTGGCCAAAGTGGGCCAAGGAGGTGGAAGGGGGGCGGAAGGGTCTTTCCCTCCCCGTGCATGAAGTTTCCCCGTGTGGTGGCTGCCAGCTGGGGACACCTTGCAGGCGGGAGGGGGAAGCCCCAGCGGGAACGGGGGCTGCGGGCATCCTGCCTTCAGGAGTGAGGGATGGGCCTCATAAGTAGAGAGGAAAGAGAGAGATTGTCTGCTGCTTGGAAGAGACTAAATCACTTCATTCCTACTATATTAACACCCAGAAAACCCAATGGGAATTTCCCTACATAAGGAAAACTTATTATAGCCTATAACTAACCACCATTAGTTACAGGCAGCGCCAGGCTAAACACTGCAGGGAAATTAAGCTGTTTGTTTAATGCTTTTTCCATGCTCTCTTATTAGAGATAAACAGCTTTGATCTCCCGGGACTCGCCTCACCAGGCCAAGGCCAACGCTTTTATCTATTTCTACGGAGGGTTTTATCCTCATCTCTTATTCTTGCTGTTCCCCCCTCTCACCATTCCCCCACGGAACAAGCACCACCGGAGCGTGATGCACTGGTGCAAGGTGGAGGAACTGCTGGTCCTCAGCCTTGGAGCCTCATCCCAAAGTTTCCCCTGAGGATGTTGCCTGTGGCAGGTCCTCGGGAGTCCCCTTCCCACCTCTGCAGGAAAAAGACCTGCAGAGGTAGGAGCCGGCTTGGCCGCAGACCTCATGGGTCGCGGACACATCGCTGAGCACTGACAAAGGTCCTGGCTCCTAGTTAAATCTCATTATTTTACTAGCTAATGCTATGTAATTTCGCAGCAATTATATATTACCCACAGGAAAAAAAAGAAAAAGGCACAAATTACGACGAGGAGGTGCAGTGGGACCCACTTGCCACTTAAAATGCAGGAACAGTCACACGCTGTAGCTGCTGTGTAATTAAATAAAACTTGCTCGGTAGATGAGAAAGCATTTATTGAGCAGCTATGCGGTCCTCGGAAAAACTTGCCAAGAAGTTTTCGGCGGAAGAGTTTTCCACTGGAGAGGCAGAAAGGCACGAAAAACTAAAAAATCCTGCAGAAATCCACTGAGAGAGACGAAAAATCAAAGCAAGTCTTCCCACACTCCCACTCCGGATGGCTGGCGCCAAATACAGCTTCCAACACATAAAATCTACTAATTTTGCTTTGACCTTATTGTTTCGTTTCATTTACTTGAAGTTTTCGGTTGCAGTGAATCATGAAGTTTAGTATTTATTGGCTAGGTGTTAACATACATACAGCGTAATGCGACATTGACGTATGGATGCAGCAATACGTAACACTGCTGCTTTGCAGGTTTTATCAAGCTTCACCCTTCCTGGAGTGAAGCGTTTTTACCTTATTGAAACAAAGTAGTTGGCGTTATCAAAAGGAAGGAATTTAGGGGTTTTGAGCTGACCAGCACACCTCCTATCCTTTTTTATTCTGATAAGAAAACTCTCCTGCTGATGATGTCTTCATTGCTATTTAGTGCCTCGTGCCTTGGCGTCGGAGCAATGCTTTAGAAATGCTGGTGTGCGGGTGGTGCTGGTCACCCGCGTCTGATACTTGCCACCAAGGGGACTTCAAAGATGTTCCGGTGACTTCTGATTTCACCTTGGACTTTGCTCCCGTTCTACAACAGCATAACCTGAAGTGCCAAACGTCACCCTGCAAGTCACTTTGGTGCCAAGAAGCTGGGCATGGCGAGGAGCTTCGTGGGGGAGCAGGTTTGGTGCTGGGCGAGCTCCTGCCCCAGCCTTGCTGATGAGCTTCTCCAGCAGCTGGCAAACGCTCCCATCCCTCTGCCAGCGCATCCTCTGGCTTTCCCTGAAGGACTTCGTGTCTCCTTTGTTCCTCTGGTGGATTTTCTGAGCTTCCCAGGCACCTTAATGCCAGCAGCACTGCGAGATGTGCAGAGCGAAGCAGCAGGAACATGAAGTCAAGCAGAGGCAGGAGAAGAAATCTCCCTTGGGCAGGCAGATCATGGAATTATGGAATGATTTGGGTTGGAAGGGACCTTAAAGGCCACCCAGTGGCACCCCCTGCCCTGGGCAGGGACACCTCCCACCAGCCCAGGTTGCTCCAAGCCCCGTCCAACCTGACCTTGAACCCCTCCAGGGATGGGGCAGCCACAGCTTCTCTGGGCAACCTGGGCCAGGGGCTCACCCCCCTCACAGCCAAGAGTTTCTTCCCCAGATCTCATCTCAATCTCCCCTCTTTCAGTGGAAAACCCTTCCCCCTCGTCCCATGGCTCCCCTCCCTGCTCCAGAGTCCCTCCCCAGCTTTCCTGGAGCCCCTTTAGGGACTGGCAGGGGCTGGAAGGTCTCCCCGGAGCCTTCTCTTCTCCAGGCTGAACCCCCCCAGCTCTCTCAGCCTGATGCTCTCACAGGCGGGGACCAGCTGTAAAGAGAAGGACAAGAGGAAGAGGACCCAGGCTGAAGACCAGTGGGAAAAGTGGTCTGGGAGCTGCCATCCCCCTCCCCAGCTCCAATCCCCGGCAGCTGTTGTGGCGAATCAAAGGTAAAATCACAGGGAGTGAAGCTGGAATCTGCGTCTGGAGCATCACAGCGAGGGGGGAAAACGCGACAGCCCGAAACTCCTTGTACAAAGTCAAGGCTGGCAGCAGCGCGGGGACTCTCCAAGCATCCCAGAGAAAGATTGATGAATAAAATTTACTGCATATTTCTCACATGCTGGTGATGGTTCCTATAAAAGCCAGGCACAGCCTTGCTGGCAGGTATTACGGGCGCAGAGTTTAATGCACATAAAAAGCAGATGTGTGGAGGTGGGGCCGCAGCAGGGAAGGGCTCCCAGCAACGTTTGGTACTTTTCCTCCGGTGACAAGAGCTCTTCCAAAACAGATAAAAGGATTTTGGGTGGTTTTCTGGAATTGCTTTAAGCTGAGAAAACCACAGACAAGTTGGGAAGTCAAGAAGAATTTTTTGGGTGGCCAATATGAAAGGGATTTAAAATGAAATACCCTTTTAGGGGTGGGTGTCTGCTTGAGTGCTTCAGTCCCTCTCTGGACAACAGGCTTCTTCCAGATGCCTCCTGCCCAGGGAGGGAAGATGACCCTACAACGGGTGTTGCGATGAGGTTCCCACACACCGGGGAGTGGTTGTCCTCCAGGGACACCCTCCTCACCCACACCATGATGGCACCTACCATAGTTTCATAAATAATCACGCACCGGAGGATTTACGGGAGCGAAATCCCCTTTCCCTTAGGGGTTTGTCTGTAGTATTGCAGTAAAAATGCCTCCCCTCCTCTGCAGAGCAGATGAACCTGCACAGGTAGCTCCACACCACCTAGAGACACACATCTCCTCCCACCACTGCTCTCCTCTAACCTGTGCCTGCACCCACTGTGTCCCATGGGCTTGATCCCAGGTTCTGGGAAGAAGAAAGATGAGTGAAAAGCAGCAAAGCCTTTGGCTTTGTCCATCAAAGTGTCTTCGTGCCGCCCTGGCAGTGGTCATTAGAGCTTGGAAGGGGCTGGCGGGGGGGAGGCGGAGGGGGGAATGTGTTAAAAATTTATTGTGCAGGCATTTTCTTCGCTGAGCAGCCAGGAGAAAGTCAGGATCTTGTAAATCTCGGCAGACCAACCAGCCTGTAAAATCAGATTAAAAAGGCAGAGCCCGGCAAAGGAGGGAGGGAGGAGGTAGCTGGTATGTGCAGAAGGGCTGGCAGGGGTCCTGCGGCAACTCAGACCCTCTTGCCTCACCTGCTTCACAAATCCATCAAATACTGCGAAATCAAACAATCCCTCTTGAAAGCAGGTTTAAAAAAAAAAGGGATCCCATCAATCCAAAGAGCATTGTCCCTTTAACGTTTTAACCACTGGCCCAGAGAAGCAAAATGCGTAAGAGACATTAAATGTCTCCCTTGTTAGTAAAGAATGTTTACGGGAATACTTTTATTGCCAGTTGACATTTCGGAACTGAGCACAATGGGGTGGTTGTCACTGAACAGCACTTTTTTCCCCCCTTTTTTTTTTTTTGCATTGGGAATGTTAACTTGATTTTCTCAAGTAAGCCACTGGGATCAAGGGACAATTCAAGGACTGTAAGGAAAAGCCACCTTGGGAGGTGGGGAGCTGGCCTGGTTTCTTCTCTTCTGCGAGAGGAGTGGGGCGGCGGGGGGTTCTGCAGCAGGACGTGGATAGCTGAGGTGTAGAGCAGGACATGAGGTCTCACTTAGCACCCAACACCCCCATCCTGACATCACCCACCTTCAGCCTGGTGCTAGGTACTCTTCTAGACCCCCCAAAAAAAGAAAAACCAAAGGATGCTTAACACCTTATGGTTGGCCAGGCTTTGGCTGGGTCAGACAAGGGCAGGCTGAACATCCTCCAGCCCAGGCCACAGTGAGGTGTCCTTCCTGGCTTTGAGCCTGGTCAACGGGCAGAGAAACACCCAGTGCACGAACAAAAAGGTGGTGAACCAAGGGCTCCGAGTGCTTGGAGTCTGCTCAACAGCCCACCGCGGCGACGTGACTGCCACTGGCAGCACAGAGAGGGGGTCACCCTTTCGACCTTTCTTCTGGGGAAGGATCATACCCTAAACCCAGCCCAAGACCAATGAACCACAGCTCTCAGTTTCTCCTCCTCCAGGTGCCAGCAGCAGCCCTTGCCCCAGAGTTGGAGTGTCATGATCCACCCAAAACCTTATTACGGTCAGAAGCTGGGCTGAAATGGGTGTCCTGGACATGACAGCTTGATTCTCGCAGGAAACAAGGGTATGATGAGAAACAACAGCATCTCCTGTGCCAAGTGCACATTTGGTCTCAAATATCTCCGGGGTCACTGAGTGGATTTCCCAGGCAGAGGATTACTGCAGTCAGATGGATTTGGGGTTTTATCTTCCCTGCACGTTTTCCGCCTTGGCACTCCTTCTTATAGATTTTCAAACACCGTTCTTTGAAAGCGCTACCAGGCAAGAGATGCAGAGAGAAAAGAGGCTGAGATGTACAGACTGACCATCAATCTCACGAGTGAGGAGAGCATCTGCTCACCCCAGGGCTCTGTGCATCCTGACGCGAGCTGGTGGTGGCCCTTGATTTACTGAAGCAGCCGTGGCCAGCTGAAGCACCGGAGATGTGAACAGACCCACGAAATCGGCTCCGCTGGCCACCAGCACCTCAGATTCAAGAGACGGTTTATGGACTCACCTCCCAGCAGCCAACCACGGTGCGACTGTCCAGAAGAGGGAGGCACAGAGAAATTAAGCAGATGGTGGGAAAAGCTCTGCCGAGTTCAAGCCTGCATCAGCAGAGATGGATTTGGTGATCTGGAAAGGCTCTTCCACATCTGCCTGCTGGCCTCAAGCCAGGTCTCAAGCCAGGGCAGGATGTGCTGGTCGGGCAGCAGGTCACAGACCACGTGTATATCAACTTCTTGTTTGCCACAAACAAATTTATTTTTCTTACAAGTAAATATTGGCCATGGTTTCACCTCAATCAATATTTACTCTGTGGGTCAGTAGATCATGATAATTACTTCAAGCAAAGGCAGTGTTGTTTGGCTTATCTTTCTGTATATACATCCTTCTTTTTTCTTGGGGAAAAAGTTCCTAGATCCAGTGAGTTGTAAGGTGGTGAGTTAACAGAGCCTCAAAATCTTCCTGAAATGCCTTCAAAGGACACTCTCAAATACTAATATCCAAATTTTATAAAAATGCAGGATGCATGCATATATTCTCTTGAATTTTTTTTTTTTTTTGACATTTCATGTCCAGAATGTTTTGCTTCAAGCCCACTGTTTGCTGGAGAGCGAGGGACAATGCTAGTTTCCAGAGATGAATGACTTGCAAAAATTATGAAAGAGAGAGAACTTAGACCTATACAAAGGGTTTGCTTTTAGTCATTTTAAGTGATACAAGACTTTATTATAACTATTTATTTATGAAGAATGGCAGGATTTTATTCTTGTTTTCAATCACCTGGGCACAAGCCTGGGGTCACTGCTTTGGCTTTGGTCTCCAGCTCTACACAGATGTTAATGGGAGAAGAACCCATGAAGTAACTCAGGCCTCGGTGGCAACCTCCCAAGGTGACAGCTCGCCCCATCACCCAGAGAAACCAAAACGCAGACAAAAGCGATAAAGAACCGCCTGCTTGGCAGAAAAACAGAGACTGGGAGACAAGCGTTTCCCGAAATAAACCCACCAAGCTCTGCACTATCCCTGAAACCACTGGACTCAAAGACGGGTACAAAGATGGAATTTCTGTATCCTGGGAAATGGTGATATTTTTGTTTTTTTGTTGGGGGAGGGGAGTTTAAGACAAAAGAGGAATTATCAAAACTTTTTGCAAAAAAAATAATCTCTTAACCTCTTTGGAAATGCTGAAACAGGGAATCTCTCCAGTCCTGAACAAAGGCTGTGCTAAGAGGGACCCGGCGTGTGCCAGGGAGGGAGTCGGGAGCCAAAAGCCCTGGGTCTGCTTTCAGCTTTCTGGCGGGAAGATGCGATGGCAAAGGGACAGAGCAGATGGTGGAAGCAGGAACAAAAGAGGAGCCCCACAGAGAAACCTTTGGGCAGACGGGAAAAAGACACAGAGGGGGTTTTGTAGAAGAGAGGTGTTTTTTTCTGCAGGAGTGACCCAGACAGAGAAAAAGGTGACCAGGGTGGGGACAAACTTGAGCTTCGGGAGGACGGATGTGGACGATCTCGGCAGATGCAGTCACAGACTCCCACCGATGGCCAACAGGCACCGTGGGGAGCAGAGCTGGGGAGGAGGGGTTCCTGGAGAGGATGGGGCTGGAGGCATGGGGCAGCCATGGGGCAGACTGGACCATACCATCATCCAGCGCAGCAGATCCAGCGCACAGCAGGAATTTGGGCTGAAAGAGCCGAGGATCCCACCACCGAGGGGTCTTGGGCAAAGCCGCAGTGTGGGAAGGACACAATGCACAGCCAGGCAAGGGGGACGTCCAGCCCAGTGGGAAACTTCATCAGGAGGGACGTAACTCCTCTCATTGAACTCTCTTCACCAGCTCAGGCCATGGGTGGCCTCCAGCAATGCTCACGCAGGGCAGGCAAACATCGGTGTCATCCATCTTCACAAACCACACGTGGGAAATCATTCGCCGCAAACATTACTGATCTCCTCAGTGTGCCTTGGAACCTGCTTGGGTCCGCAACGCTGAGGACAGTGGAAGGACCTGCACAAGGCGCTGGGGAATACTGGGGCTCCAACGGACAGGAGCAGCTTCCCCACAGGGGAGGTGTGAGATGTCAGAGTCTTATTTATGAGAGGATGGGTAGGACCTGGCTGAAGAGAGAGATAAGGCTGTTTCCCGTATGGAAAAGGCTATGGGGGTATGGGCTGGAGTGAATGAAGCCATGCAACCCAGGAGAGCATCAAGCAAGCAGCATCAGGAGCCCACACACACAGCACGGTGCCTTCTCCTGCATGGCCCCGTCACACACAGCTTCTTGTGGGCAGTGGGCTGAGATCATGGGCCAAGAAACGTCTTCTCCTCTCTCCTCTCCTCCCCTCTCCTCCCCTCTCCTCCCCTCTCCTCTCCCTCTCCCCTCTCCTCCCCTCTCCTCCCCTCTCCTCTCCCTCTCCTCTCCTCTCCTCTCCTCTCCTCTCCTCTCCTCTCCTCTCCTCTCCTCTCCTCTCCTCTCCTCTCCTCTCCTCTCCTCTCCTCTCCCTCTCCCCTCTCCTCTCCTCTCCTCTCCTCTCCTCTCCTCTCCTCTCCCTCTCCCCTCTCCTCTCCTCTCCTCTCCTCTCCTCTCCTCTCCTCTCCCTCTCCTCTCCTCTCCTCTCCTCTCCTCTCCTCTCCTCTCCTCTCCCTCTCCTCTCCTCTCCTCTCCTCTCCTCTCCCTCTCCCCTCTCCTCTCCTCTCCTCTCCTCTCCTCTCCTCTCCTCTCCTCTCCTCTCCCTCTCCTCTCCTCTCCTCTCCTCTCCTCTCCTCTCCTCTCCTCTCCCTCTCCTCTCCTCTCCTCTCCCTCTCCCCTCTCCTCTCCTCTCCTCTCCTCTCCTCTCCTCTCCTCTCCTCTCCTCTCCTCTCCCTCTCCTCTCCTCTCCTCTCCTCTCCTCTCCTCTCCCTCTCCCCTCTCCTCTCCTCTCCTCTCCTCTCCTCTCCTCTCCTCTCCTCTCCTCTCCTCTCCTCTCCTCTCCTCTCCCTCTCCCCTCTCCTCTCCCTCTCCTCTCCTCTCCTCTCCTCTCCTCTCCTCTCCTCTCCTCTCCTCTCCTCTCCTCTCCTCTCCCTCTCCTCTCCTCTTCTCTCCTCTCCTCTCCTCTCCTCTCCTCTCCACTCTCCACTAGACCCCATCTGCAAAGAGAAGGGCAAGCAGGGATGAGGGAATGATACAGGAGAGAGACTTTCAGGCCTCCTGGACTAGCACAGCAGCTTTGATCAGGCTGGGACATTACACACCGATGTAGCACCCCAGGGTGCAGCAGCAGCAGCAGCAGCCGGGCCACGGTGGGACAGTGTGCGAGACGAGACGTCTGGAAGCGAGGGACCTGCTGCTAATCACGTAGGCACCTGGAGGTAAGGCTTGCGCGCTCCCCTGGGACTCCTTCAGCTCAGCATTTCAGACGGGATTTAACTCTTAAGTGCACACGAGCGAGTGAGGAAGCAAATCCCCGTCAACGCTCAGCACAGCGCTGTAGCACGACACGATGCACACAGAGCCAGAAGCCCCACGCGGCGCTAGCGAAACTCAGGAGGAGAGGCATTAAAAACACCCCCAAAATGCTGAAAAAACAACGCCGCTGTTGGGGCTGCGTCTGTCGGAGCTGCTTGCTGCTCTCTCTTCATGTTCCCACCAACTCCCCGGAGACCTCGCGACGAGGGAGGCACAGAGGCTGGCAAACGAGGCGCAACCGGTCACAAACCAGACACGTCTCCTCTATTTTTATAGTATTTTTTCTGACCGCAGAGGAATGCCTTTGAAACCAAAACCTCCGGAAAAGGCAGCACTTGGGAAATTGTGTTGATATTGTGTTTTTGAACTCGAGCGTTCCTGCTAATCGATGCCCTGCTGAGCGGTTGCAGCGCGGAGCACGGGGCGGTGGAAGGTCTCGCCTTTCTGGCCTTTTAGAGACTGGCCATGACCCGTGGGCGAAAGGAAAACGAGGAAAAAGATGGCTTTGAGCAAATCGTGATCTCAGCCCCAAATAAAGATGACAAGTATAATCAAAGGAGACAACCTCCTACTTCAGCTGTGAGCAGGAGCAGCGGGGGAAAACATGAAAAGGAAAGGAGCGGTGCAACTCGTCACCAGATTAATATATGCAAACAGAAACGAGCAGTTTCCTGCCTCGCAGCCACGCGATAGGACCCATAAGACGCCACGCTCAGGCAGAGCCTGTCCCCCGACCCTGCAGCCATTCCCCTGCCCCGGGGGACGCAGGTGCTGTGGGGATGGAAGGAGGGCCTGGCCCCAGGCAAAGTACAGGACCGTGATTTTCAGGTGGGCTGGGCCTTTCCAGAGCTGCGTTTTCAGCAAACCCAACTTAGAGGTCTTTGATTTTCAGCAAATGTCGAGACCTTGCTTTCTGGTGAACAAGAGAAAAAAAAAAAAACCAAACAAAACCCTTGTGTGAGGACACTTTAGAAAAGCTGTTGAGCATCACCCAGGTGCTGCTGTGCCCGGGCCCAGGACAACGTCTGGACCCCAAGAAACCAGTGCACTTGCTAAGACACAAACCCTTCCAACTTTTACCGTGGGGGCTCCGTGGGAGCTGCAAAGGGTCCTGGCACCCCCAAGAAAGAGGGGCTGTGCTGACCCAGGACAGTGTGCTGGCCCTTGGGCACGCTCCCCATGGAATTCCCGCTCCCCACGCATTTTGGCCAAGGAACAAAAAACCACCAGCAGCCGGGGTGAAAAAAAACCAAACAAATGGCTGATGCTTTGCAGCCCCAGCTTCCTAAATAGTGCATGAAGAGGAGAGAGGCTTTCACGGCACATTTCTTCTGTCGGTTTAATCCAGCCGCTCCTGAAGATATAAATAGCACCATCATGCTCCTCCGCTCCCTCCCACCCAGCAGGGACAGGAGCTGATCCCACGGGCAGAGGCAGAATGAAACCATCCTGAGTCTTTTGATTGCTGGTCCCGGCCAAACTTTCCCCTGAAAGTCTGCTCCGAGGAGCAGCTGAGATGGGCAACGTCTCCCTGCTCCAGAGGCCCTCAGGAAGCTGGACTAGGACATCTTCTGCCACTTACCACACCTACGGCTCCTGTGTGGTGTCACCTCTGGCCACAATATTGCTGTCGCGCCCTGTTCCAGAGATGTGTGAATTTCCATGACGTTTCTTGGAAAAATCCATTTCTGGAGAGAACAGGCAATTATTGCCAAATAACAGCAAGACCTCGGGGCTCTTTGAGGCAAACAACATCTTGGAAAATCAAGCGTTGGTTGTGTTTTGAAAGAGCTCCAGCCACAGATGACCAGATCTCCTTGGGCTGGACCCAGGTCAGGACTTTGATATCCCACGGCAAGGGCTACAGTGAGAGGTTCTGAAGGCTAATATTTGGGTTTGGGCCAGTAGAAATCACCGACTTAGGGCGCTTGCAGGCATGAGCAGAAGGACCAGAGGCATGGCTGCAATGGCTCTTCAGGCCTCCTGGAAGAGAGGACAGGCAGAAGGAGGGAGGGAGGGAGGTTTTTCCCTCCTGCTGCTGCATGTCAAGCTGCCACCTTGGATTTCACGCTTGTAAAAGCATGAGAGAAGCAGCTCCCCGGCAGCGGCTGAGGATGGGCACCGCACATCCCTGTGTGGAGGAGGAGGAGGAGGAGGAAGAGCATCCTCCACTCTGCGGTGGCCGGAGAGGACAGGAAGGCAGGTGTCACAGGAACATCCCTCGCTCCCTGCTCCATCTCAGTCCAGGGACTGGTCCAAGTCCCGCAGCAGCGGCCAAAGGATGGGGAGAAGATGAGTGCGTGAACACCTCTTCCATCCCAAGGCAGGACTTCTGAGCACGTGTGAATGAATTAACGTTCATAGAAGCAGCCTCTAAACTCCGCCTCTTATTAATAAACATCAGTAATGAAGTGTCGGTATGATCCCACATCCTGTGGCGATCTGTGCCTGCCTCCCAGCCTGCGAACCAGCCCCCACAGTCATGCCGTAGGCAAAATTCCCATTCCAGTCAGCAGGACGGAGGCTCTGGGCTTTGCTCATGAATAACTCAGCTATCCCCCGGCTGCGCCAGAAACCTCTTATTCCAGCCCCTGCCTCCGCAGGGATTTCTGTGCCAGCCACAAGCACTGGGAGCAGAAGAAGGACTCGCTCGGGCTCTGCTGGAGATGTTTGCTGGGATGGTCTGGGGCGTGTGTCTGTCTCACCTCTGGGTCCCTTCAGACCCTGCCCGCATGGGTAGCTCTGCATGGCCGACCCCATCCACGCCAGAAGATGCTCCCCAGAGGGTTTTCCTCAGAGGCAGAGTTGGGGTTACCGTTGGTCTACACACTGCTGTCCTGATTTAGCTGCTTTGGGGACTGAGCCTCTGACAGGAGCCAGGAGCTGCTGAGACCTCCCGAAATGGGCATTGCCTGAGCTGCGGTGGGGCTGCAGACCAGCCCCAGCCACCGAGGTTTGGGCACGGGTCCTCTCTGCTCAGCCAGGTCACACCATTTCTCTAGGGCAGGTGAAGACTGGTGGTCCTGAAGCCACCCTTGGTAACGATGGCAAAGGCACTCACCCTGTTTGACCTCCTCATGGCTGGGAGGAGAATCCCAGCCTCTACCTGGTTGGGGTCTCCTTGCTCCCTGGGGCTTACAGCAATCATTAGGCAAATAATCATTATTTTCTCATGAGTGAGGAGCCTGTAGCCAAGCGGCAGCCCTGCAACACGAGCCGCAGGACAGACCCCCAAAGCGGGGGGTGGTCTCGTCCCCAGGCAGGCGGCTCCCCAGGCATCGGGAGGCTTGACCATTCACAGCCTCCTGGCTTCCCGGTTTCTTAACTCATTTGGATTTTTTCTCGCGTTTCCGCTATATCAAGGACTTGCCAAGTCAGAAGGAAGATGGGGTTTGGGTTTTACACACACACACACACACACTCATACAGAGATGTTGGGAGATGACTCTGCTTGTCACCTTGGCTGGTTAGTTCGTGCCTTACTAACTGAGACAACCAGCGAAGCAGCACTGCAAACGCTGCTGTCAAACGTCACAGCCCTGAGGACACCAACAAGCCTTAATGGCCCTGAGCAGCCTCACCTGGGGCCTCCACCCACACCCATGGGCCCAGGAGAGCTATTTAAGCTCGGCCACAGGCTTTTTTTCTCCTTCCCTGAGCTGTGCTGGAGGAGTGCTGGTCCCCATCTCAGCCCCAGCTTGTGCCTGGCTATGGACCCCCTTGATGTGGACCTTGATCTGCAGGCTGATCTCCTGGATTGACCTTATCTCTGCCTTATCACCATGGTCCTTGCCTGATGCTCTTGACTTATCATCTTGACTTTAGACCTGCCTCATCACTGTGCTATTGCCTTATGGTTTGGGCTCTTGGTTGGACCTGGCCGCCATCTCTGTGTCTGTCCTGCGTGGGTAACGTGGGACTAGGTCCCGTCTGGCCCTGCCCTGATGGCAGTGTGATCCACCTGGGCTCTCTGCTCACCTTCCCGAAGGCAGCAGCCCTGCTTTCGTTGCTCCGTGGTGACTGGGAGCAAGGGGGTGGTTGCAAAACTTCGACCGCCCGTGGCTGTTACTGTGTACGAGTCCTCCGGTAGCGGCACAAAACAAGAAGGAAAACCTGAAAAAAAAAAAAGGTAGGTTTATGCGTGGAGTATGTTCTTTCTTGAAAGTGCTTCACATCTTTTGTAAAGACAAAAAGTGTTTTGATGAGTGAAATGAGGTTTTTGTCCGGAGTAAGGCAGGAAAAAAAATGCAAGCAGCCATACCTCCTAATTTCTCATTAACTTTCCAGCTTCATGGCAGCTCTCCCTCCTGGGCTAGGTGCTTACTCATTAGTATGATTAGCTGGGTGGAAGTAACAGTTTGCAGTCACTACACAAGGAAATCTGCTTTGAGATATTATAAACGCTGTTCTCTTTCAGCCACGTGCTAAAATGCTTTGATTTCTAAATGGCTGAAGTCCTCTTTTTGCTGCAGAATAAATAGGATACGGCTTATCATATTTATCAGCCCCACTGTGGCAGGGGCCTCTTCTCTCATGAGAAGGCCTCCTATGGACCATCTAGACTCCTGTCTCTCACAGGAAGGATGTTTTTTATGAACAGGTAACAACAGACAAAGCATTTCATGGTATCTTCTCCGCTGCCAGCTGTCGCTGACGTAGCGGAGGAACCGAAGACTTCAGAGTCCTTGCCAAATCCCTTGAGCTCCCTTCAGCAACGAGGGCATACCAACCAATTAATGAATATAGACAGATTTTTATGAAAAATGCACGATGTATGTACATCTTATCTCAGAAAAGGAAATGTACATCTATTTCAAGCCTGGAAACGCACCAGAACCTTGAGGAAGGTACCTGGAGTTCACCTGAATGACCTTGTAAACGTGGAGAAATTATTCTGCCTGCACCGGGAAGGATTTGAGTGCTCTTCACCATGTCTGACTCGCACAGACAAGAAGTAAAAATGCATCGTGTTCTCTTGCTAACATCCCTAATGTCAGGGGCACATCTGAGCCCTGCTATAATAAACACGGTGGTGGGAAAGGCAGAGTCCCTTCCGTTCGAGGGGGGAGTCACACTCTTGGCATCTCACTGTCTCCTCAGGGGACAGAGCCTCTGCCCTTATGGGGAGGGACTCCTGGACATGAGCTTGAGAAACCAGACTCTACCTGGAGACCAGCAGCAAGTGGCGTATTTCAAGGGTCTGTCCTGGGACTTGTCCTGTTTAATGCCTTTAATGACCTGGAGGGGATGGAATACTTGCTCAAGGTTTGCAGATGACATCAAATAGGGGGGAGCAGTCAATGTGCTTGAGGGCAGCATTATAGTGAGTGAACATCTCAATCGATTCCTTTCTTGGGAAGTTCCAGAGCCCTGGAAATTAAAATAATCAGCAAAGCCTATCCTGCAACCACAGACTCTATAATAAAATCCTGTCGACATCCTGAGATGTGCACAAGTGGGCATTTTTTCCTTTTTTCTTGTTCTTCAGAAAGCATCAGGATCCTGGTTTCTGGGGGAGAAGTGGCCGAGGCAGCTTGCAGTACTGGTGGGGGGAGAGCAGGAGGCAGTTTTTGTCATGAACCAGCAGCACACGCTGGGGAGATGGCACATCCAGGGCTGCAAACATCACGCCGGCTTCCTCTATTACATGGTTGTCGATGGCTTATTGCTTCATCGACCAAGCCAGTGACCGGGTGTGAATCACAAAGCCAAGCAGGCAGGGACAAGTCAATGTGCTGTAATTCCTCCCTGTCTCTCCGGAGAGCACGCGCTGACGTTGTGGGGTTGGTACTGGTGCTGACAGTGAGGGAAATAAGGGAAAGGGATGCTTGCTCGCTTGGAGGTCTCTGGCTGCAGGACTGTGGTGCCTCCACATCCGTGTCATTGCTTACTTGACTGGGCCAAGAGCTACATACTGCTTTAACCCCTAGAGAATTTAATGCTACTGAACTTGGTCTTGATCGCTTACTGCTTTAAGGCGAACCTTCAGCAGTTTATTCTATGCAGATTGTTTAAATGTTCCCACAGTTGATACCAACCTACAATCAGCACTAACTGGGGGCTGACCGTAGCTTCCATGGCATGTTTGGTCGGTCCTCCCCGTGCTCCGGAATACGCAGTTCATCCCTGCATGGAGTGACGAGGCTTTGGAGAGTTAATTCCCTGAATTTCTTAATGTAATCATACTTCAGGTATTGATTCACTTCAGGAATGGAGCACTTAGATGTGCAGAAGACGGTTGTCTTTTTGTCACAGGAGGATCTTCAGGCCATCCTGCCTCCCCTGGCACTGGTGAGGCACTGACGGACCCTCTGTCCTACATCTACACTGAGGCCAAACACTCATCTCTGCTGCCCAGAGCTGCTAAAGACCCCCGTCCTGCAGCGGAATTGATTTACAATGCATCTAAACAAATTGTAGGAGGCATTGTTTACTGAGAATCCCACATATTACTCCTGGTCTCCTCTCCATCCTGAATTTGAATAGAGTACTTATCTGTCATGCTCGCTGTGATCCCAGATGGCCTCAGATGAAGTTCATCTGTCTGGAAGAGACTCTTCCCCATGGATCTTCCCAGCACGGAAGCATCTGCACACCTTCCCAACATCCCCAGTTCAGAGCTGGGCTGTTCTCATCCCATCACATCTTTTTGCACTTCCCTGAGGAGTGAGAATTGTCCTGCAGAGGATTATTTGAGCAGCCGATTGCTTAAATACCTTTGTTACCTTGATATGGGCATCAAGAATGGTCCTGGCTTCCTGTTGCCACTTATCTCATGAAAGATAACAGGCAAGTCCCTTCCCATATTCGTATTGATGCTTTTATTTGGTCTTGAGACAGCTTTGTGTATGTGCTCCTGCACAGGGCACGAGGTCACCAGAAGGAAGTCATTCAAACTTTTTTTTTATTGGCAAATAAATATAAAAATTTCTCACTTTTCAAAAGATCAAAAAGAAAAACTCAAGAAAATGAACTCTTCCCTCCCCCCCTCTGCCTGGCTAATTCAACAAAACTTGTCACTGCACCAGCCGTCTCTCTCTCTGTTAATCCTTCCCTGCCTCAAATAGCATCTAAACCAAATGCCGGCTTTCCCCCGGTTTGAAGAGAGGTGCAGAGGACTTAGGGACAGTCAGGCTCTTACTGGCCTCATGAAAAACAGTAGGTCAGAGTGCTTTTTCCACCTGGTTGTCTTATTACGTGTTTTTACCCTCCAGATTTTATTGCTGGGGGGGTGTCCTATAGCCAAAAATGTCATATGTTGGGTTTGTTTTTCTGCGAAAGTTGAAGACCAATTTTCCATTTCTGTCCCCAGCTCTAATAAATAACAAAGACATAAAGCCTCAGACTTAGCTAGGAGCGTTATTAATAAGTGGGAAATCTTGGGGTTTTTCCTGCTCGCTCTTGCTGAGAGATGAACTTCCTAATCTCCAATGGAAAAGCAGCAAAGCTAAGGTACATCTCTTGCCAGCCCAGGCTAGAAGGGTAATTTTTTTGGCCGTGAGGCATTGGATGAAGGTGTCGCTGTGGTTCCTGTCTTTGTGGGAGGTGAGTTGCATTCGGAGCCTTCTGTCTGCTCCGTTTCTTGGCTGGGTGTTGTTGACCCTGAGAGCTGGAGCAGGTCTATACTGCCAGAGGTAAGGCAGGGTGTTTTAATAATTTCTAACAGTTTGTGCAGCCTGGGAGCCCAGAACAGGGAATTTATTACTTTACTGTCACAAATTCAATACCACAAAACCAGCAATACTACTGCTGACATCCTGAGATGTGTGCGGGCAGTGGGGGTGTCTTCATGATGTGCATTTCAGGCTGTGTCAGATGCTGAACGTAGGGTGCTGCGACACGCTCTTGGCTGAGAGCACCATCTTTCTGCATGACCTTCACGGTGGCTTTGGCTGCCTGATTTGTGGGACGATGTGGATTTTTGGTATTTCGCTGCTTTGGGGTGATGGCGGGGGTCCCGCTGGCAGCCCCACCGCTGCTGGGGCTGGCCTGAGGACAGGGGGTACCATCTCAGAAGTGCTATTGCCCTGTGATGGCACTAAGGGCTGCACTCGATCATCTGAAAGGTCCCTTCCAACCCAGGCAAGTCTGTGATTCTATGCCCTCTGCAGCTCCAGCTGTATTTCAACTTGCTCTGGAAGGGGAGGTTTTTTTCCGAGCAGCTTTCATGCCAAATCACCGTTTTCCACTTCCACGGCTGCGAGAGGAGATGAGGTTTCACCCCTGATCTGGACCTGAACAGGGGAATCCCTCTCCAGAGGAACTGGCTGCTGAGGAAATAAAACTCTCAGCTGACACTTCCATCCCTCCATTCATCCCTCACGGTCTTCAAGGTGGATTGTGTTAAATTCCAGGCTGATATGGATTATTGCAGCCAACAGAAGTGTGCAACAAGCTCTTTGTGCACAGGATTGCTGTGCGCAATAACCGCACTGATGATTTTGGGCTACGGGGAGGAAGCACAGAGTGAAGGGAGAGAGAGGAAGGACATATGGAGAACTTCGGACAGGAGATCTCTTAATGTTGTTCAACCAAGCAATATTTTGAAGGCTGGCTCTACTAACCCCGCAGAAGGGGAAACTGGCTGAGATTTAAGGACTCTTCCCGTGCTGATGCAGTCAAAACAGCCTTCACCCTTCTGGGGGCAGCAGCCCTTTCTGTACTTCCAGGGGCGCTGCTTTGGACCCTGCCAGAAGAACCCAGTGACTGCCTCTGGACAAACTGTGAGCCAAATGGGAAGGGCCAAGCTGAAAGCTGCAGGTCCACAAGTCAGCTTCAGTGGGATGGTTTTGCTGTTGGGCAGGAAAATAGAGCAAAACCACAGCAAAACAGTAAGGAAAAGAAAAAGCTCCATCTTTGTGGGGTAGGCTATGAAGATCAACAGGCTTCAAAGGTCTGGTTTCTTCCACCTATTTGTAAATCAGCAGCACTAAAGTCAGCAGCCACCTCCGGCAGAGAAACTGGGAGGTGACTTTATGAAATCAGGGCTTTGAGAGCCCCTCATTTGAGTCGAGAAGTCTGCTCCCCGCCTGCTGCGCGCATTAGCATTGAAAACGCTCCCACTGAAGCACAGAGCAACCTTTGCAGCCACTGATTGTGCTTGTAATTCACCAGGGCTGCAAAAACCAGCCTTTTTCATCTATGGCAGTGAGGCACAGCTCCAGCAAGGCAGTGCCCTGTCTGGACCAAGCCTCCACCTTGCTGCTGGCGTCCATCCCTGTTGGTGTCTTCAGGCCATGTGTCCTGGGAGCCAAAGGCACAGTACGCTCACGTGAGCCATCTCCCCGGCTGCGGGACCAATGTACAAAACCTAAAGGCCTTTTTTTAGGTGTATGTAATTTTAATATATCCATTTTACCATCTCCATGCACTCAGATACTATGTAACTTAACTTTGTCAGTCTCTTCTCCCGAGTAACAGGCGATAGGACAAGACGAAACGGCCTCAGGTTGCACCAGGGGAGGTTTAGATTGGAGATTAGGAAAACTTTTTACACTGAGGGGAGGTTTAGATTGGAGATCAGGAAAACTTTTTACACTGAAAGGGTTGTCAAGCATTGGGAAAGGCTGCCCAGGGAAGTGGTGGAATCGTCATCCCTGGAGGCATTTAAAAGATGGGTAAACGTAGTGCTTAGCGATATGGTTTAGTGGTGGTTTTTGTCAGTGTTAGGTTGGTGGTTGGACTCAATGATCTGAAAGGTCCCTTCCAACCTGGGCAATTCTATGATTCTGTGATTAACTCTCTTGCTACTCCATGGACACACAGGTTAGAATGTGCGTGTCTGGGTTTGGATTCTGAGTTTCAGTCATTTTGAGGGGAAGCTGGTGAATGTATGTGCCGAGTGAACGTGATCACTGGTGATGCGGCTGGCTCAGGGCCCGGAGTTCCGAAGATGCTCTGGAAAAATCACCATTAGGATGAGGGTTAACGAGGGAGGAGAAGGCAGGTTGGAGCAGACCCTGGTGCATGTGCTCCCTCTGCAAGGGAGTTCTTGGCTGCTAATTTGTTTCACAGTCCATTGAAGGACCTTGTGCCAAGCAGCTGTAACCCAGGGCCAGATCTGCTTTCATTTGTTTTGTTCTGCTCCAGAGGAAGAGTTGGGTGGTAACTTGCTGTTCACCACTGCATTAAATGACCATTCCTCCTGCAGAATGTGTAGTTACAAATCAAGATAGTCTGTGGAATGAAGTTGTTGAAACACTGGAAGTCCTCACACAATTCCTGATGACCCAGGGAGGCCGGAGAAGGATCTGAGCTGGGGTGGCAAGAGCTGGGATGTGGCTGATGGACCTGGATATGTCAGAGAAGCAGGAGATACAGCTTGTCGAGCCTAAAGAAGGTCTAAAGAGAAACTGGAAAGGCCTGGAAATGTGGAGGAAAAAAGTGAATAGATGAGTAGAAACGCTTGGGGTGAGATGTTGGCTTCTCCTGCTTCAAAGAAACCTTGCATCCAGTCACCTAGAGCCTCCAACCGCTGTTGTTTAATGTCAGGGCAGAGCAACCCATCCCTTCCACAAGCCCTGGGAGAGAGGATGAAGGCAGAGGGCACCTGGGAGACTGCTGCAGAAGAGGCATCTGCTCCCACCAGCAGCTCTGGGTGTGGTGGGACTGTGGTCTCTACTAGTACCTTTCACCATAAAAAAAAAAAAAAAAAGGAGCTAAACAAATCATTATTGAACCCTTGTAACTGATAGCCAGTGACCTGGTTTTCCATAAAATGAGCATACGTGGCAAAGATTTAACTTGATATTTGCAAAAGCACCGCTAGAAGTACCAGTAGCCCAGCTGGGGCCAGCAGACTGGGCACATCAACCTGGAGAACGTGAGAATGGATCTGAAGACTCAGCATTGCCATCGACAACCTTGGAGGGGCAGGGGACCACAGCGCTGGGGTGAGACGAAAAGCGTCACTGAGAGTGACCTCAGCTTACACAACATACTGACATGTCTTCTCCTTTCTTCCAAAGACTTCGCTCATGCATAAAACAAGAAGCTGGCCAAGATGCTTTTATGCTTATGAGGCTCTCAGGAGGGAAGATGGGAATCTGAGGTTGGGGATGAGAGAGGAAGGACGTGACCGGGGCTGGCAGCAGAGGTGGAAGAGTGGTGACAAGTCACAGCTCTGCAAGATGGGTCTCTGCCAGGGGTAAGAGTCACAGGGAAAAACGTCTAGGAGTTTTTCTTGAAGGGTCATATAGCTTGTGTTAGTCTCTTCTGTTTCCATTTCAGTTAGTTTTGATTTTCTTTTCACTTCGACAATTGACTCTCCCCACCCTCGACTGCCCTGCTCGGGCATTTGTCCCCTAGAACGCTGAGGAAAATGGGTAAAAGTAAGCATTGAAATTTCAGCTGTGCTTTCATACCCAAGCAATGCAGGCACCACTGGGACCGGGGGCAGCAGCGCTGGCTTGGAAAATCCCAGCCGAGTCTCAGAGCAGTTAAAAACAGTTAAAAACACCCTTCAGAAAACCCTGCTTCCTTCTCCCTTTCTGGCGGCAGCAGGAGGATGGGTGCTCCTTCTCCTCCCAGCTCACTTGGGCTCAGATTTAAGTCTGTGTCCTCATTCGTAGCCCCTTGCTGCGAGTCTTACAGCCCACCCTATCTTAAAAAGTTGAGAAATAAATTCAACCCGCAAGGAGTTTCTTTGCCGCTTTTTTTTTTTTAATCCCTGCAAAACTCCCCAGCTTGGTTGGTCTTGAGCTTCATTATGTCATTTTTGGCTTACTGAAAAATGAAAATAATGGAGAGATAAATCCCCCTGAGGAGACAAGAAGGCAGTGTGCTCCCACCTTCATAATGCCACATCCAGTCTTAGCTTGGGGGGATGACACTAAGAGGAAGATTGCCCCTGGGGCTTCCCGGGAACATCTCTTCCGTGTTATCCTGCTGGTCAAAGAGGTTGTCAGACACCAGGAATAATGTGTGTTTGTGGGGAGAGGTACCTCTTGCAAGGCTTTCCTGCCTGTTGATGCCTCGGAGACCGTCCTGTGCGCGCCATCAGGCCAAGCTCTGAAAGCCTCCCTGTCTTCCCCGGGCTTTGCCCAAGAGGATGGAGAGTGTTAATGCGGCGCTGGAAACCTCATGTTCTTGTCAAACCCCCAGTGATTAGTGTTCCCAGATTAATAGATACAGCTCTACTTAAAACCAGATCAATAGTTTTCACTCACTTTTTTGGGCCCGTTCCCTGGAGCTGAGGCATTAAACGATTGCTCCTGGAGATATATTGCACGAGGTGCAGTTCTGTATGGAAATGAGCTTCCCGAGGAGAGCGAATGTTCGGATAATAGCTCATGCCTTTGACCATGCCTTTATGGATGGCGACTGCCTGATCAGGGGTATGTATTATTTCAGGGCTGTGAATAATTACTAACCTCATTCGGTGACTGATGTAACGGGAAAAGTTTCTTTCTGGGGACTCAACCAAGTGTTAGTGAATAAAGGAACGCGTATCCCTGGCTCTTCACAAATGCAGGGAGTTTAATCATCCTGCCCAGGGATAAGCCTGGTGAACGTCAGGTGCGATCAGGGGTGTTCTGCTGTCGCCCATACCCTCACAGCCCTTTGGGACTTAGATTTGTCTCCCCAAGACCCCCTTTGCCCAGACACCAGCTCACCGCAGCAGGCTCGGGGCAGAGACGTCTGGCTTGTCCTGCAGTTTGGTGATAAACCGCTGGGCCACGGGGCACCCCGTACGCCTGAAATTCAAAGATTAAACACCCATGGCGCAAGCACATCTGGGTAGCAAAGAGGGTTCTTGTGTTTCTGTTTTTCTCCAGGCAGGAATGATGCCAGGCAGAGGCCGTTGTCACAGGGTAATGGGTCCCCCACTGAGGCATCAGCACCAAGGCGAAGCTGAGACGCTTATTTTCCAAGCAGGAGATGCTCATCTTGTGACAGAGCTTCTTGTCTAATGACACTAAATGATTGATGCCGCAGATGCAATCATTTGCTTCGTCGGACATTGCGGGAGCCGTGGTGATACACCGTAAAACCCATTACTGAACCGCGCCGTCCTCATTGTCTCCCTCACGCTGCAGGACTCGCGTCTTCAGCAGGCACCAGCCCATCTATAAAACAACTCCTCATCCAAAATGCATCTTGACTCAGTTATCAACAGGGTCCCTGACTGACTAAGCTTTATTTTATCTTTTTAAATGTTTTCCTGTCTGCTTCTCTTCTTTTTGCAGGGTGACAATGTGTCCCTGGGAAGATATTGCACTCAAAGCAAGACGGTGGGAACTCTGAAACGACGGGTTTGTGTGTGGGGACTGTTGCTTGTGCAGAGGCATTGCACGAAACAATAAAAACTTCCTGCCCTGGGGGAGCAAAAAGCCCCCGAAAAACATCTTCAGCTATGTAAATGTTGACAGACTATTTTTCCTCTGTCTGGCTGTGATGATCTCTTTTTGGAGGATGTAAACTTTGAATCTGAGTAGATTTGCATGTGTTGAAGGGCTGTTTCTATAGGAAATGACTTGGTCCTGACTGGACCCCAGACCTGCCCTGTCCCCACAGAGGTGCCTGATGCCCTTGGCTGGGGGCTGCCTACCCCGCAGAGAGTCAACAGGGTGTAAAAATACTTAAAAAGCAGCAAGGGGCTGGTTATGAATCTGTTGTGACACGTCGCAGCAGGGCAGGGGTTTTAGATTTGCTTAAGCATTGTATGTTGGGGAGCAGGCAGGAGCTTTGGCAAATGGTGGCTTTTGGAGTCTCTCCTCCCCATGGGTGCTGCTGTGATGGGAGACACATAGGTGCGTAGTGGGGTGCAAGGTGCTCCACACCTCCCCGGGTGCAGCCTCGGGGACGCTGGGCTCAGCCCTATAAGATCTCTTCCTTCCCCATGAACGTCTCTGCAGGCAATACACCCGCCACGGAATAAGGACGGGCAACCAGGACAACTTCCATCCAAACCCGTGTGCCCAAGCCTTGCCAAGAGGCTGCACAGCCCTTCCCCTTGTCCTGAGGAGGTCTCTGCGCCCACAGAAAGAGACACAGACCGATGCCCAAAACCTGGCACCCCTTCCTCTGGATGGACCCTTCTCCTGGTGATGGCGGATCATACTCTACGGCACAGGTATGAGCAAACAGCTGAGGCGACCCCTGGTCAAGGCTCAAAGCTCTGAGTTCCTTGAGGGCAGCAAGGTGACAGACCATCCATCCCTCTGTTGCCCCCGTTCTTCTCCCTTCTCAGCACCCAGAGACATCTGCGGCTCTAATTCCCCAGCAGCTGAATGTCCTGCCCTCTGGAGCTGTACAACCTTGTGTCCTGCTTCCTTCATCCCTAATTTGGCAGCCCCAGCCACGAGGTGACGCTGGGTGTGCTGAGCCTGCAGGAAGGAATGGGCTCGTGGGGGTGTCTGAGCTCACAGAAATATGAAAGAGAACGGAATATTTTCCCCTGAGCTAGTGTTCCTTTGCATCAAGGCACATCGGGCTATTTGGTGTCTGCCCAGGGTCAGAGGTTGAACCAGTCTGAGAGCTGAGCATGGACCTCAGAGGCTTTGGCTTGGTCTGCAGCCCACAGACGCTCAGGATGAGCTACGGTTTGTCCATGTGATCCCCCCCAAGCCCCTCTGACGGTATTCCAGAGCTAGAGCAGAGGCAGGCAATAAGTAACATGTTTCACACGCGCCTGGCCCTGCTCTGGGGTCCGTAAAAACCTCTGTTCGGTTCTCACTTTCTGCACGCTCCTCCTCCCGTTTTCGCTGCCCGGTCTGGGGAAGCATTAAACCACCGCAAGGAAAGGTGCGAGGGTGTTACTGCCAGCCGGGAAGCTGCCCTGGCAGGGCTGTGGCTTTGTTCAGACGAGCATCACCTGCCACACGGAGCACAGAAGGGTCGAGATGAGCCGATGGATTTGCTGGTGGCAGCAGAGCTCCTGGAGCTTTGTCTGCCGGAGGGAGCACGGGCAGTGGGGCACCGGGGGCTGTGACACCCTCGCTTCACGTCCTCCCTTAGCCAGAGCCACTGGGAGTGCAGGCATCCCATTTTCTGCGAAAAAGCCCTTGGAATCTACTGCATTTCCACTGAGTATTTATGGAATTGCCTTTTATTGTTTCCAGTAAGCACAAATTATATTTTTAATATAACTCAAGCCACACGCTGTCGTCAGCACAGCGCTGCGCTCCCGTCAATACGAGCTAATTGGGGAAGAGACTTCCCCCGGTAAAACAGGGCCGTGGAGACACGCTGCAGTCCTTACGCAACCGGCCAAACTTTTTACATCACCGTTTAAAGTGATCAATGAGCCTGGCACATCCTTGTAATTAGATTTTGCTGCTGATATCTAAGCTCCTGCTAAATTAGACTAATCTCTTGCTCTCAGAAGCAGATGCGAGTTATCTGCCACTGACACGCTCCAAGCGCAGAAGCAACCGACGGCTCCCAAAATGTGGGTCTTGTGTTTTGATGGAGTGATTCCCTGCAGGGAGCCACCTCTCCGGGGTCTCGCAGTGTTTCTCCTTCCCCTGAAAACTCACGGATTTACAATTCGCTGGGGTTCAGGGTGAAGTGCCAAGTACTCTGGGTAGGTTGCCAGTGGACCTGGCCAGAGGTGGCATGACACAATGTTCTTCCCCTCCAGCCGTCTCAGCTGGGATCAAGCCCTTGTGTGTCCGGGGCTCGGGAAATTGTGTTTTTGCTGTGGCTGCAGGTGCAGCATCCTGGAGGCGCAGGTCAGTGATAAGGAGGGTTAAGGATTGCTGAGTGGCCTTGGCATTGAGTTATTCTGAGAGTATCAAGTTTTATCTCTCCCTACTTTGGGCCTTAGCCCTGCACCAGTGTTACCACCCGCCACCCTCACCCGTGTGCTTTCTGCTCTGTAGGAGATGCGATGCTCTATTCTCTGAGGTTTTTGCTGGCTGGTTGCTCTTTTTTGTTTCTCTCTCTGCTCCAGCCACTTCTTTACAGCAGGCTCCGAGAAACTGGGAGCTCCAGGGAACAAGAAACTCCACCAGAGGCAGGAGAACCTGCGGCCAGCGATGGCAAAGGCACAAGAAAAATAGTTTTCCAGGGTGGAGCTCAGGGTGATGGGTGGGAAGGACCCCCCATGGAGGCGGGGCTCACGGTCTGCACCTCTGCTTGGAAGTAAATATCAGCCAGGGTTTGTCCCCAGGCCCCGGGGTCCTTCGTCATGACAGCGTTCACCTCCCCTCTGCCAGCTTCCCCCAGCCAGGGCGTCCTCAGCCACGCTGGCTTTTGGGAAGACACCCTGTCGGGATATGGGCTATCCTTTGGGAGTGTATCCTGTCGGGATATGGGCTGTCCCGTTGGAAGGTATCCTGTTGGGATACCCTTTTGGGAAGCAGTCCCCAGAAAGGCAGCACGCTCTGCTCTGCCCAAGGGCAAACAAAACCAGCTCAGCCTCAGGATGGGGCCGGGAAGGGATGGCCAGCAGCAGCAGCAGCAGCACTCATCGCGGTGTGTTTCACGGAGTGTTAAGCAATTTCCACAGCCAAAAGCAGAACCAGGAACAGTTTAGAGAACAAAATAACACCTCGTTGGAGCAATCTGAATTTCCCCTGCTGCGCTGCGAAGCAAACAACGTTTGGGTCGCAGTGTTCCTTCTCCTCTTGCTTCACCTCTCAAAGGAAGCATCTTTTCTGAGCCGAAGGCAATAACAAAAGGAAAAAACCTTGGGGAGAGTTTACAAAGTGTTTTCCAGTAGTAGGAGAACGGGCTGAGCTGGAAGTCCTGCCCAAGCCCTGGCAGCTCCATCTGGAGGTGGGAGCCTGGGGAAGGGGGCCAGAAGCTGGGCCAGAAGCTCCTACCCCAGGACCAGGAGACACACAGCTGAGCCCCTAGCTGGCTTGGCTGGTCCTCAGGGGACGGTGACATCTCCGGCTGCTGGGAATTTTGCCCAAAAAGGGGAAGGGAGGGCAGCGAGACCTCAGCAACTGCAACCTGAGGCCAAACCTGACAAATAGCTTTAGTCTAAAACACGAGGGGAACCTTTTTGCAAGTGTCAGGACATCTTTTGTTGACATTTCCTTAAGTGTTTCCATTTGATCTTCTCTTACGGTATTTCAGGACTTCCTGGCTTCAGGGCAACATTTTCTTCCTTTAAAATGACATCTGCTCTTTTTGTCATTGTAAAGGGCGCCATAAAGTGCAGAACTCCAGTGAGCTCAACACGACGCTTCGCTTCGGGCCATGCGAAGGGCTCTGGGATGACGCAGTGGTTTCCTCCTCCTGCAGTTTCCAAACTATGCCAGCCCCTAAATTCCGCTTGATCAGCCCAAACCTTCTCTCTCTTCTTGTGTGCCTTGGCTGAGGGGCTCACGCTACTGCAAGCCAGGGCTTCCCGGGGGTGGGCGGTGCTGTGAGAAGCTGGACCACCTTCCCTCTGAAGTGATGCACTGCTTCCCACCAGCATCATCGGGGGCTTCCCAGGCAGCTTGCCCTTGCCCTGCTTTGCCAAGCCTGGGAATTTAATTATGGACCCAAGCACAGCTGGAGGCTTGTCTGATCCCAGCAGCTTGTCACCGTTTGCATGGCCCATGGATCCAAATGAGCCCAGGAATCCCCTAACCCGGCAGCTCCTCGTCTCCTCTGGCAGAATATCACCTGCTCCAAGTGTGGAGCCGGAGGAAAAAAAGAAGAGGGGGGGATGTGAACTGTGGGATCCTGGAAAGGCAGGATCATCCCAGCCTCAGGAGAAGCCGCAAACCATCTCGGTGTTTGCAATAAGGAGAATGGGAGAAGAGGGGTTACCCCAGATGATGTTGCTTCCCCCGATACGTCGTCCTCCCGGCACAGAGGGGCATAGGTGCAGGCAGGAGAGGTGAAACCCCACCACAGGGACACATCCCACGCTCCCACCCATGGGCGCTGGGTTGCTCCCCGCGCGTCTCTCTCCCTTTCTGCTTGTTACCTGTTTAATTGAAAACAGAGGGCCAAATTTGACCCAAATCTTCCTTCTCGGGCGTGCAGGAGTTTGTGCCTGGAAGCACTTTGCCCTCCTCGCTCCCTTCCACAGCCCCATCCTGCCTCTCCGTCTGCGGTGAGCGCTCATTGACCCCGGGATGTGCTGACCCACCTCCCCTGTGCGCAGAGACCTCGGGAAGTGCTGTGTTAATGATGCTGCTCCCGCTTTCCCCAGGGACCTCCCGCCAGCGGGGTTAATTGCAGCAGGAGCTTTCCAAGGAGGCTTTTCCAGCTGGGTGCCAGCATAGTGGAAATCAAAACCTTTCCCTGCCCTGGTTGCTCTCCATCGAGCTAATTACGCACAGGACGGCTGCCCTGCTGCTCCTGCAGCACGGATGGATGAGGGGTCGTGCAGCAGAAGCTGCTGCAAAAAATCACAGTTTATTGTTTAACTGAATTTAGCATTTCCAGCCTGCTAAAAGCTCTGTTTCACAGCATGCGTTTGTAGAAAGGAGTGCAGGACAGGATGGGTGACCCGGGCAGAGAGCACCCGCGTGCTGCTGCTCTCGATGCGCTCACGGCGGGGCGGTCGGATGGAAAAATCACATCCAAAATACTGCAGTTCTTTCCAGCACTGATGCTATGGAACGTCCTAGCAGGGAGAAGTATTTCATATACTTGGATGATGCCAAGGGACCAGAACAGGGGGCAGCCTTTTCTCCTGCCTCCATTAGACCGTTCAGGTCACAGAAAACTGGCTCCTTCCAGGACATGCTACATGGATGCTCTTGGTCCTCAGAGAACATGCCCGCCCTCCCCAGCTCAGCACAACTGCATCAAACTGGGGGCAGAGGGTCTCCTAAACCCGAGCAGCCGGACCTCTCTGCTTGAGCATTTCAGTCTCCAGGACATCTGCAGAGATACCCAGAGTTTGCCCAGATCTCTTGTCCTAAATTCCTCTCTTGTGACCAGACATTCCCAGAGCAGCTGACACCCCCCCTCACCCAGCTCTGTCTGCACGACGGGAAGAGCGCTGTTATTTTAGCAGAACATAGGGGATTATCACGATAAGTTAGGAAAAATATTGGCCGAGGGAAAGGCTTGCAAGGTGTCCAATGCTGTCAAAGATCTAGGAAAGATATGGCCACCACAGGTGTGGCTGGGGGTTAACCGGTATTTCTGGAAGTTATTAAATCTGAAAAAAGACCTGTCGGGTGGCGTGCTGTGATTAGAGCTCTGCCCTCTTCGGGAGATAAGGATCTATCTGCTTATAGACTTGTCAATTCAAGAGCTGCTTCTGCTTCGGTTTAAAGCAGCCACGTATAGATTCACCTGCAGGAGCCATCTCCATCAGAAGTGGAGGTGAGCGGGGAAAGGGTGCTGGGCTCGACTCCCTGGGCCAGGCAGAAGGTGAGGGCACAGCACAAGGTAGCATTTCCCAGTCGAGAAATTGAGGTTTTGGATGAATAGCGGCAGCAGGTAGGGGACGGGAGGTGCCAAAATGCTCTGGGAGCAGAGCCGAGCTCTGCATCATTCCCCGGCAGCGCACCGGTGCTGGGGGAGCCGTAAATGCCACTGGTGCGATCCGCAGTCCCTGATTTATGAACCTGGCCTGCCTTCTTCCAAGCGACTTTCCTTTCTGCTCACGGAAGCGGCCGCCCGGGAAGGCAGTGCCTGGGTGCCACCGCGCCCACCGGCTCCGATCCGGGGACCCTCGCCCGGAGCGTCCCCCAGCAGGGTCCCGCCTGCCCCTCGCTTCTCCAGGGTCCCCGAGCTCTGCTCTGGCTCTGTGCTGTGTCCCGGACACACCGTCTGGCCACGGGGGACAAGCGGAGTCGCTCCAGTGGGTACCCAGTCCACGAAGCTGACCACCCCCCACCTCATCCCCAGCGAGGACGAGCCCTAATTACTGCTTGTACCAAATCATTTATTATTTACTACACTAGCAGCATCCTAAAATGCAGGAGCAACACCTTGCGGCTCTGTTCTGGACCGAAAGCCAGCTGAGACTGCGCCGCAAAGCTCTGTTTTCTATAGAAATCTCAGGCGTGTTTATTCAATGAGGCTGAATGGTGTCTGCTCCCCGGGCGTTTAATTTGTCCCCGTTTAATAGCGATCATCCCGGGCTGTTCCTTGCTGCCGGGGCCGTTCCTGCCGTGCAGCCCTGCCCTGAGCTCCGTGAACGCCGTCCTGCCCCGGCAGATCCCGAGCGAGCGCGGAGCGACGCCACAGCGAGCTGCAGTGCAGATAAGAGCGAGCAACCCGCGAGCTGGCGCAGAGGACTCTGCCCTTTATTTCCCACAGGCCAGCAAGCAGACACGCACCTTTTTTTCCCTTTTTTTTTTTTTTTTTTTTTAAATATGCAGCCTGCAAGTTACGCCTTGATAAATACCAGGAAAGTGACAGTGGCTGTGATTCAGCTTAAAGAGAGGGAAGGCTTCTCACTACCGTAGGGACACAACTGCTCTGCGGGGAGATGCCCGGGTCCCGATGCGATGCCAGCAGCCCCCCAGGACAGACGCCGTACAGCCTGGGGTCAGCAGGTCGAGGGGAGGAGGGAGCTGGAGCTGGTGCAGGTGAAATAGCGGGATGAAGAAGCGAAGCGTATTCCCAAGATTGCGGTCCCATTCGACCCAGAGAAGCGGTGTTCCCTTTCCCCGGCACACGGGAAGAGAAACACGTGGTCTTGTCCCCCAGCGTGAGAGGACTTGGATGCGCCACGTGGGGAGAATTCAGAAGAAAACCTGCACACCAGCCCGAGGTAAGGCTCCTTTGGAAACAGCACCCGCACCTTCACCCTGCTCCAGCTAGCCGAGAAGGAGACCATCTCGTCAGGCTTCCCATACAATTAAACCCCCCTGGGCTCTTGTAGCCGCTCTGCAGGGGAAGATGCCGGGCTGCATCGGGGCCGTGCATTGACCGGGGTGTGGGTGAATGGTGGCAGACGCTGGGTCACAGACACACAGACCCCAGAAGTAATGTCACTTCTCAGCTGCCTCGGGAGAGCCCTAGCACGTCCCTGCAGCCAGCACCACGGCAAGGCAGGCCGTGGTTGTAACCTGGGGGCGGCTTCTTGCCAGGTCCCACCGACAGCTTAGACCCGCTGCAGGGAGACCAGCCCGTCTCCTCCCGCTGCGCACAGCGGCAGCCAGGCAGAAGGGGGTACCAAGAGACGTGGAGAACCTGTGGAGATGCGGAGTGGCCTGGAAAATGAAGCTTTTCACTTGCAATATCAGCGCCACGAAGAGGAACCGTGCAGTCCCAGTGCCTCGGCTCCACTTACGCTCCTCGCTGTAGCTGTCGCAGGGACAGCAGCAACACGCTGCAGGCAGAGGCGGGACCCCTGGCCAGCATCGGAGGAGATACCCGCATGGTGCAGCTCATGATGCAGCCTGTCTTTCACAGGCTTACAGTAAAAATATCTCTTGCCAGTGAGGCTTGGTTGCATCTCTCCCGTCATCCCAGGCACACGCTTCTCCTCGCCGGGCAATCACACGAAGCTCAGGTCTTCTTGGGGCCACCAGAAGCAGCTGCCCGTCCCTCCACCCCGCTGCCATGCGGTTCTTGGGCTGTAGGAACGGGCAGGATGGGGGATAGCCAGGGGGAACACGTGGACACTTTGCCCACTCCACCTCAACCAGCAGGTCCTCCGTGCGAGCTGCTTTCTGAAGCACCCTCCGTAGAGCAGCGCAGCTCCATGAAACAGGGTTCCCCACCCCGCACGGCTGCCAAACCCAAGGGTGTCCGAGTCCAGCAGGACAAGGCGAAGCAGGGGAGTGGCCACTGACCCCACGGACCTTCTGTTCCGAAGGCTGAGCGCAGCGAGTGGCCGATGGGCTGCTGGGGAGGAAGGGTGGAGAGGATTTCCATCACCCTGCAAGAGCCGGCAGTCTGCAAAAGAGCTCGCCGGGATCGGAGATGTTGGGGGTGGGGATGGGAGGTTATCAATTTATTTATTTATTTATTATTGCTTTCTTCCCCTCCACAAATCTAAAAATAAATCAATTGAAACAAATAGCAGGAGCAGATCAAGGCCAGCACGGGCTCCCAGCACCTCTGAAGAGCAGCAGGAGCGGGCGGCAGATTTGGATGCAAAGCAGCCTGATGGGGCTGGCATTTTACTTCCAACTTCTTTTCGCCTGGGACGCAAAGGTCACCGCATCTGCTGCCGCTTTGTCTGCCCACCCTCTTCCCCCTGCCTGCTGCGATGAAGGCTTGCCGGCAGGCTTTGATCTTTAAACATCGCAAGCTGAAACCTCAAGCGTCTCCTCTCGGATGTGATCCCCTCCGGGAGAAAGAGCGGCCGCGGGCACCCTTGTGCAGGAGATCGCAGCATCCCAAAGCTGCCGTCGGCTCCCCTGAAAGTGTGCCAGCGCTGCCCCAGGCATGGCAAGGAGCCCACATCATTCCCTGGACCTTCCCAAACCCCCTCACCCGTTCCTGGTGCTGTGGCCACCCCAGGAGCTGCAGCACTTGCTGCTCCCATCGCTTCCCAGCCAGGTCCTCAGGGAAAGCCCCCAGAGATAGTGTCACCCATGAGTCATGGCCTGTTTCAGCAAAGGCTTGTGATGGATCTGGGGCCCGCGGAAAGGAGAAAATGAGGATGTTGTCTTTTCCCCTTGCATTTTGCACTGTTGCCTGAAAGATGAACTTTTATGAGACTTTGGTGAAGAATTTGCACTTGGGGGTTTGAAGGGACAACACCTCCTGGCTGGTAGATCTGGCCTTGGCTCCTCAAAGGCTTTGAGAAGTGCTTTGGCTCTACTGTCATTCCTCTTCCCCTGGTCAAACGAACCCAGGGATGTGACTCTTTGAGCACGGACCCCTGGCATGTAGCTGACTCCAGGCAGTGGTGTGACAAACCCTGGGTGGGATTCCTCCAGCAGTCAAGGAGAAGAGTGTTAGGGGCAGCATAAGCCCTTGGAGACCAAAAATCCTGGGGTTTATTCCAAGATCTGAGGCTGAACTGCTGGCAAGCGCAACTGAGTGCTTCTGCCACTTTACCACTGATAAAGGAAGGGTCTTGCTCCCTTTGTAGAAGGCCATTGCCACCTCTATAAATAGCAAAGGATCTTCTGATGGGCTTGTGCTAAGTGTCCTCCTTATGCCAAAGCTCTGTGACATTTAAACACTGATTCGCTACATGCCTTAAATACATCGTTAAGCTTTTGTAGGGGAATTGCAGTCAGTTATGAGGCTCTTGTAAAATCCTCTGTCCCACAAGGTGATCTTGCAGCTGAGATGGTGGTGTAGATGCCCCAGCAGGATGGCAGGGTGGCTGCACAGCCCTGTACCACTGCCCCCCTGTATCTTCAGCTCACTGGGAGGCTGAAGATACAACTGAAGAGGTCCAGGAGCCTATTTGCCAATTCAGAACAAACACCTAGAAGGAGACCCAAGGGATACAGACCCCTCATTCCCTTGGCAGATGTGGAGCTTCAGACTTAGAAGCAAGTCACTGGATTCAGATATTGTGTCCCTCTTCTACCCCCAACAGCCCTAAACGATGCTCATTGCTTATCCCCATTTTCAGAAGTGATTTTGGCTTCTACCCGTCCATGGCCAGCAGTCCCACAAAGCCCAGGGACTTGGGCCACAGCCAGGAGCCCCTCTGGGAGGAGGAACCAGTGTCTCTTTGGAGAGAGGTCCCCCTCCTTCTTCAGGCGTCTCAAAGCCGCTGACTTGCCTGAACCCCAAGACTTCAGCCACGTTTCTTGCAGCCTCCAGATTTTTGCTGTGGATATTTCCCAGCACAGCGGTTCATGCCATCAGAGAAAACTAAACTGGGACAAAGTGGGAAACTGCCATTTGGTTTCCATCGCCAGCGGTCCTGGGATGAGCTGATGGTCAAGCATGGAGGCTCCTCTGCCTTACCGGGACATGGGGAGCAGGAGGCTCTCTTAGGGCGAATGCAGCGTGCTCGCCGTGCCTGCTCGCCGGTGGTCATGGAGCGCCTGCTCTCCTAAAGAACTCTCCAGTAACTCTCCCTGTCCTTCCCCAGCACGGTGATTTGTTCTGGGTGTCAGCGCAGCACTCCCTGGGAGCCATTAAGATGAGTCTAATAAATATAAATACGACCTTGACGATTCCTCCACTGGCGGAGGCTGGAAAGAAAAGGAAAAAAAAAATAATTTATTTTACGTTTCGGTAGCACGGAGGACATGCAGCAAGCGGCACTGCTGTTGCAAAGCTGCATCTGCGATCACGGGTTTCAGTAGGGAAGGTCTCTGCTGTCCCTCAGCCAGCCACCACCTGCCCTGAGGGTCACTTGCTCTGCTGCAGGCTGGGGGGGTCCCACGCACCCCTCGTTATGATGGACCTCATTATGATAGAACAGGAGCAACTTTAGCAGAGGACCACAGAGACGGTCAGGGGCTGGAGCCCCTGCCCTGTGGAGGGGCTGCAGGGCTGGGCCTTGCCCGGGTCGGAGAGGAGGTGGCTTTGGGGACCTGACAGCAGATTTCCAGCCCCTGGGAGAAGAGCTCAAGAAGATGGAGCCAGGCTATCACAGCAGCACATGGCAGGAGGGAAAAAGACAACGGACATGAAAGAAACAAGAGTGGGAGACACTGGACATAAAAGTTTTTTTCACAGTGAGGACAGTGGGGCATGTCCCCAGAGGGGCTGTGCCACCTCCTCCCTGGGAGGTTTCCAGGACCCAACTGGATCAAGCCTTAAGCAACCTGGTCAGACCTCACAGCTGAGTGTCAGGGCCCTGAAGGAACTAATTGGCCTTAATGGCCCCGAGCATCCTCGCCTGGGTCCTCCACCCACACCCATGGTGCCAGGATCCCATTTAAGCTCAGCTGGGGGCCATCGCTCCCTCCCTGGGCAGTGCTATAGGGGTGCTGGGCTGCAGTTCACCAGCAGCTATGCTTGTCCTTGCCCATTGCTACTCCTGATCCAGACCTTGACCCACAGAGTGACTTCCCAGCTCAACCTTGGACCTGCCTCATCACCATGAGCTGCTTTGTTGGTCTGCTTGGCTGAATCCGGCTGATATCCCCATGTCTGCCCTGCCTGGAGGTGGTGGGACCAGGTCCCTGCCCTGCTGGCTGTGTCCGTGAGTGGATCTCCTGGGGGCCTCTAGAGGGTTTAGTGCCTGAGGTTTCTCCTTGCGCAGCATCTCTTCCATCTGGAGCTGCCTCCAGAGACGCAAACACAGGTGAGGAGAGGCTCCAGGTGGGTATCGCTTCTGCTGTACTGGTCTTGGTGGTGCTATCCAAAGTGGAGGATATTTTAGACCGGTGTTTGTGAGGTGGGTCGTTCCTTGCATTGTGTGCTCCTGCAGGCGAAGGTGCTGTAGAGGAGCAGTGGGTCAAGGTAGTTTCATGGTGGAGAGGGAAATGCGGAGCCCACCTGTGCAAATGTGGGCTCAGAGGGATGACGGGAGCAGCCGTTCCTGGTGGCTGAAGCTTTTTTGGCAGTCAAGGAGAGCTTAAAGCAGCCCCAGCACCCACCAGGGAAGGACTGATGCTGTGCAGCCACCCCCTACCACCCGGGGGTCAGGGCTGGATTGCTTTCTCCCCTGATGGCTGTGGTAATTAATATCACCAGGGAGGTAGTACACAGCTATTAGTACTTGATGGTGATTAATGGCTCTAATAGGATTCTACCAGCCAGCCATTTTTGTTTTTTCACTGTGCCTTTCTGAGCCCGGCAAATGCAATAAAAACCGTGAAATAAAGACCACATTACTTCAATATTTCAGCGCTCTGTTATTGAAAAACGTTAGCCGAGGCTTCTTGGCACTATGAACTCGGACACTAATGCAGCTCACCTCCCCGGGCTTGAGGGATGGGTGTTTTCCCACCCTACGGAGCCAGGCGCTGCTCCCGCACGGGCACGGCCAAATCACAGCCATCCCTTTGGCACGAGCGGAGCTTTTTCCCCCTGAGTTCGGAGGACCAGAGGGCACCTGTGAACCCAGGCCTACAAACCCATCCTTCTCCAAGAACTCTTCCTCCTTTAAAAACTTTAAGGACCTTCGCTCCCTCCCCAAAGCGTATGCTAATCTAATTTAATCGTACCGAGTAATTCTGAACATTAAGTCCTCGGTGAATTCCCAGGGTGATTCTCCTCAGCAGCGCAGCAGCAGGGCCGCTCTGCCGAGCGACTCGCATTCCTCTGCTGGAGGCCGTCACCCGCTGCAAGTAAAACAGCTCATTGAATGCGTGGCTGGGGCTGTGCGCTGCCCTTGGCGGGAGCTGCTCTCCGGTAAACAGCGCTGGAGCCAGAGCTGTGCGGAAGCCTGCGCCCGCACCGCAGTGTTGCACGCTCAACACCTCCTGCTGAAGCACCCGGCGGTTCCGGAGGTCACATTGGTAAGTGGGAACTTGATGCTTTGTGTAGAAAGACCACCCTGGACCACTGCTGCTGGAGTAAAAGGCTGCCCGGAGCTGCGCTGGCCCTTCTGGCTGTCTCACTGAAGACTGATGCCCACCTATTCCTGCTGCTTCCAACTCCCGTTGCAATCTTTTTCCCCTTACTTTTCCCCAAATGTATTAGCTGGCTCCTCCTGATCTATTCAAGAGGAATGCGGACACATCAGCTCCAAAACTGACCTTCCCAAACTCGGCCTGGGGGCTCCTGCAGGCAATGCCCCCCGCCACCTCCACCATTGCAGCTTGCTGCAGAAAGGGTTAACGGGAACAAGCTGCTGCCAGCAGCTCCTTCCCCATATTTCAAAGCTGTCCCTGCCCTCCCCTAAATGCCATCCAGCCAAGATGCAGCCTAATTGATTCTTTCCCCAGCCCCTATTTGGTTCCTTGCTGATGACTGTTATTAATTGTAGCCTGCCCTCCCTGGGGGTGTAATCCAGCGAGGACAGCTGTGCCCTTCGCTCCATGGCAGAGCTCATGAATCTTCTTAGAGGAGGAATGGGAAAGCCCTGGAGGACCATGAGACTGAATCAGCTTCGAAGAAAAGTTCAGGAGGTTTTGCAAAACCTCCTAGCGCCTTGGTGTCACCTTAAAGCAGCAGGGTTAGACTGGGACGGGAACGCAAGCTCTGCATGAGCAAAGGAGGCTCTAAAGCGTCTGAAAGATGGGATGTATGGGGAGTCCTTTTCCCCATCGTGCTGTGGAGACTGAGCTTATCTTCAAATGCTCCCTTATTAGCACATCTCAAGCAAGCTGCTCTTGCTCTCTCCTAGTGCTGGTCTTGTCAGGACTGTTAGTGCTACGTGTTTTAAAGGAGAAGTAAAATGCATCTCTTAACCCAAGAGAGATGATCTGCCAAGACCTCCCTGATGTCTGCTGACCATGCAGAGCTTCCCTGCTCAACCCCACAGCCGTGCAGGGCTTGCTGGGTTTTCCATGCTGAGTCTGCACCGAGCGATGGCTTGGGAATGGCTGAGGATCAGGCGCTGGAGTCACCCAGGTGGCAACCACGAGCCTGGTGCAGCTCTGAGGGCTGCACACCCAGCTGGTTTGCAGCAGAGCTTTGCTGCACTCTCTGCACGTCCAGGTGGTGGAGACCACCGCCATCGTCTCAAGGTGGGCTCTGAATCTGCTGGTGGGATGATGATGCTGGTGCAGGTGGTCCAGGGAGGTCTCTGGGAGCCCTTCTCCAAGCAAAATATATCTTCATTTCTCTTCCAGCACATGGTGAAAGCTCTGGAGAGAAGATTGATCAGCTCTGAAAGGATTATCCATGGGGCTTAGTGTTCAATTAATGCCCCAGATCTAATGACGGGGCAATTTTTCAAAAGGGACCACCCCCCACCCCCCCAGTTTAGGAGTAACGCAATAGCTGCTGCAACCTAATCACACTTCCCAACGAGCCCTGTCACCGCTGGTGATGGATAGCGTTAATTACAGCGTGCCCTACAGGAGCCGCGGCCCAGCCCAGGGGAAGGGTCCTCGAGCTCTCAGCGAGCCGCCGAGCGAGGATCTAAATGCTGCTTGCCAAAAAAGCTGAAGCCATCGGCATCAGGAAGAGTTGCCCTTGCAGTGGCCACACGTCTTCTTTTTGGCAAGCTCTGGTTTGACGGGCAACCTCGGGATGTTTCGTACTGCGGTTCCAGTACGGCTTTCATACTTTCGGAGTACGGCTTTCGTACTCCGAGGCTTCCAGTGCCAGGCAGGTCGTGTTCCTGCGTGCGGAACGGGGACGCTGGCTGTGTCTCTGCAGAAGATGTCTGACAACGTGGTGGAAGAGGCCGGGGATTCATCTCCTACCTAGAAGCCTGCTACTTGACACGGTTGCTAATGCCTAAGGAAGTTTATCCATCCCTGTGGCATCTCACTGAAATTAAGCGTCTTGAGTGGCAGCATCTCACTTTGATGAGATCTAACAACAGACTTTTTCTTCCCGCTTTTAAAGCGACTCTTCAAAGCCAGACTCTATCTGCTGTAGATAAGAAAACCAATAAATCAGCTTTTCCTTCCACAGGAACGCTGCTGGCTCTCAGAAAGCAAGAACCTCCCTCCAGCTGAAATCCCAACGGGGTTCAAGGAGTCGCAGCTCCCACCTGAGCCAGAGTCCTCCTGCGACGCTTTTTTTCCTCCAAATGCTGCCATGTTTTGCCCCAGGTTTGCTTGCCCGGGTTTACCCAAATGTATTTGCCCTGGGGAACGGGGATGAGGAGCACGCTGCGCCCTGGCACTTGCTGCTGGTGTCTGGCTGGAGGTGGGAGCTCCGCTTTGGCCCCGGGTGGTGGAGGGATGCAGGCAGGCTGCTTTCTGGGGGTGCAGGCAGCAAACGCGGACCTTCGGAGCGGGCTCTGAAAGTGGATTCAATTAGTGAGAGAGCAATGATGCTCCCTTATTAAGTGCTGCTCTCCAGGCAGCTCCTGGAAGCAGCCAAGCAATGGTATTAGAGGCTTTTAATTTGTTTTCCTGGCCTTCCCGGGTGGATACACACACCCGGTGCTGGCACAGGATGGGGAGGACTCGCAGTGTCCTGTCTAGTCCTGCCAGAGGGGACCTGCCCTGGTGTCCCCTTCCCCCGGCTGGAAGGGGCCGTGGGGTAGAAATCTCCAAAAGATGAGTGGGATGGTTCTGCCGCTGTCCTGGGATATGTAAAATTAGGGTCTTGCTGGGGTATTGCAGAGAGCTGTGTAGGTGTCCCCAGCTCCAGAGGGATTTTCCCACTCGGAGCAGGGCCAGCATCCCACTAGATGGCACAGCAGGACAGCCAGGGACACCACCTCCAGGCAGCGCTGGGGGTGCAAGGCCAGGGCAGCCTCCAGACCCCCCCTGAACTGCGCCAACCTCCGGGCAAAGGAAAAGACCCCAACACCTTTGCCTAAAGCTCTGAACTCTGCCAGGAGCCTGAGCAAACCTGCTGGTGTGGACGTGCGCTGCTGGTACCGTCCATCTCCTGGGTGATGCTTTAAATGACCGAGGAGATGTGATTTGAGTCCCTGGAACAGCCAGGACCTCTCTCCACTTCATATTCCTCCTCTTCCAGTATTGCATGTTTATGCAATTTATACTTCTGACTGCTTTCCCACCCAGAACAGCCGTGGGAGCCCAGGCAATGGGCTTTGAACGTGGAGCTGATTCCCTGATCTTCATAGAATTATACAATAGTTTGGGTTGGAAGGGACGTTTAAAGGCCACCCAGTGGCACCCCCTGCCCTGGGCAGGGACACCTCCCACCAGCCCAGGTTGCTCCAAGCCCCGTCCAACCTGGCCTTGAACCCCTCCAGGGATGGGGCAGCCACAGCTTCTCTGGGCAACCTGGGCCAGGGGCTCACCCCCCTCACAGCAAAGAATTTCTTCCTCAGATCTCATCTCAATTTCCCCTCTTTCAGTGGAAAACCCTTCCCCCTCGTCCCATGGCTCCCCTCCCTGCTCCAGAGTCCCTCCCCAGCTTTCCTGGAGCCCCTTTAGGGACTGGCAGGGGCTGGAAGGTCTCCCCGGAGCCTTCTCTTCTCCAGGCTGAACTCCCCCAGCTCTCTCAGCCTGTCCCCACAGCAGAGGGGCTCCAGCCCTCCCAGCAGCTCCGGGGCCTCCTCCGGTCCCGCTCCGACAGCTCCGTGTCCTTCTGCTGTTGGTGCCCCAGGGCTGGAGGCAGCACTGCAGGGGGGTCTCCCAGAGCGGAGCAGAGGGGCAGAATCCCCCCCTCGCCCTGCTGCCCACGCTGCTGGGGATGAGCCCAGGCTGCGGGGGGGTTCTGGGCTGCGAGTGCATGTTGTCAGCTCATGGCCACCTTTTCCCCCCTCCCCAGCACCCCCAAGTCCTTCTCAGTGGGGCTGCTCTCCATCCCTTCAGCCCCCAGCCCGTGTGGATACCGGGGGTTGCCCCAACCCAAGCGCAGGACCCAGCACCTTCCCAGGGCTCTTCCTTCCTGCTCAGGCTGTGACACTTCACGCCGTTTTCTGCGGTGCTGCTGCACCGGTGCTTGTCCGAGCATCCCCCCGCAGGGCTCCGCTGCGAATGGTCCCAAGTGGGAAATACTGCCTGCAGCTTTCCTTTTCCTTCCTTTTTTTTCCTTTTCCTTTCCTTTTCCTTTTCCAGCTCTCGCTCAGAGCCGGGCGGCGAGGAAGAGGAGTTCCTCGGGCAGGTGACGCCTCTGCTGTCCCCGCTGCCAAACCTCCCCCCGGGCTGGCCCAGCTCCCAGGGAGGAAGGGCTGAAGCTCCAAGCCAAGAGCAGGGCTCTGCTGCCCCAAGTGCTGCGCAGACGAATGGCATCGGCGGGTGAGTTTGGGGACGGCGAAGGAGCCGGGGGTGAAGATCTGGCTCCTCCCTGGCTGGCCATGTGGGAGGAAGGCAGGTTGCCCCTGCTCTTCCTCACACCGGGGCTACTGGCAGATGCCTTGGCTCCTCCTGAGCACGCAGACCTGTCCTGGGAGAAAGAGGTGGCATCGCCCCCAGGAACGAGACCCCCCCCTCCCAAAAGACCATCGAGCGAGGATGTCACCCCTTCCTCCGGCGTGGTGACACCGCAGCCCCCGGGCTCTGTCACGCCGGGATGGGCTGGAGGACACGCAGCCCGGTGGCTGGTTTGTTTGATGAGGGCATACTTGGCTCGGCGTGCCGGCTCTGCCTGTTTGCACAGGCCTCCCCCTCGCCGGCAGCTCCCCGGCACTGCTCTGCCCGGGCGCTCCGTCTTGCGGTTCGTCTTGCGGTTCACGGCGGGGGCAGAGCTGGCGTTCCCTGCCCTCATGTCTCTTTTGCAGGTTCCTTCCCTAAAAATCAGCCCCGTGTGACCCAGGGCCCCAGTACGGAAGGAGGGAGCAGCAGAGATGGAGATGAATGTAACCACCAGGAAAATTCGGTTCACCAGTGCAATGAGTTGCGAGGTCTCTGCGCTGGCTCGGCTGAACTGTGGGTGGTGGGAGCGTCAGTGGGCATCGCTGCGGGTGCCCAGGAGGGGCTGCAGTGGCCGGTGGCCCTGGCGAGTCAGAGGAGATGGTGGGAGCAGAAAGGAGGTTCCCCTGCAGGGTGGGATTAATCCTTTCCCATATAAACTGCGAGTTTGCTCTCCTGCTCCTGCACCCTTCGCAGCCACGGGAGAAAGCCTGGTGTGTTCAGAAGGAAAATGGTGGGGCAAGGGGGGTTGAATCATCTTCTCCTGGCATCTCCCCCCCCACCCCCAGCCATGCAGGGACCCTCAGCGACGAGCCGGGGCTCAGGGTACAACAACCCCCTGTGCGTTTTGCAGCCGCTGACACTCTCCAGCTCAGGGTTTGTCCCCCCCTTTACCATCCTTCTGGTGCTTGAGATAGATCTGAGCTTCGACGGGGCAGTTCTCCACCTGCCTTAGAGACCTCACGTTCTTCCTCCTGCCAGCAGGGATTTTTTTCACCAAAACCTTTCCCAGTTTGATCGCACCCAGCCGCGTCTCTCTCCAACCCACCCACGATGGGGTGAGGCCAGAGCAGATCCCCCCCTCGGCAGTTGGAGGTCCCCATTTTCTTCAAACCAAAGCCAGCCCCGGGGGACACCTCCCACACCCGTGGTGCCACGAAGACACCCCAGAGAAAGGTGCTTTGGGAAGCGGGGATGGTTAAACCCTGCTGATGCCCGGGCCAGGGGAACCCGCGTGGGAATGGACTGCAAAGCCGGAGGATGGGATGGGTTGCAAGGAGGGCGCTGGGGCTGTTTGCTGAAGCTTTTGAGGAGTAGAGCAGCCATTTCTCCAATCCTTCTCCCAGCCCTGCTCTGTCCGGCAGGAGCATCGGAGCGAGCCAAAAAGCGAGATGACTTGGCAGAGGTGTTGGGAACCGATTCTCCCGCTCCGGGGCCCCTCCGCTTCCCACCGTGCCAGGTAATGTTCGGGTCTCCTTGGTGACGGATTATGGGATTAGAGGGTTCAGGTGAGCCCTGCTGCACGCGATTCGGTTACTCCCGGGAACAGCATCATTTCGGCACACAGTGGGAACGTGCCCGGGAGGGACCGTGCACAGGCTGAGGGAAGGATGGGGAGGGAGAAGGATCCATCCGGCTGCCTGGTGGTCACGGGTGCTGGCGTCCCAGCCGCTTGGCTGCGGCTCAGTGGCCGGCGGTGGCCGGGGCTCTCCCATCCCACCTCCCGGCAGCGCTGTTTGCCATCTGTTATTTAAGCATTCATCTTGTTTAAGCACCACTTTAGCGCTGCGGGGCTGGCGATATCTTGTAGAAAAGAAACAAGAGCCTTCCTCCTCCCCTCCCTCACTTTCCCCCGGGCCTGTATTACCCCAAATAAACACTCACTTTGGGTAATAGTTAACTTTAATGGCTCAGTCCTGAGCCTTCGGCTGTATGATAGAGCACCACGGGGAGACTGGAGGGGTTGATAGTCCTCAGGATAAAGGAGATAAGGTCTGGGTTTGAAGGGCAGCACTCGCGGCTGCTGTCACGGCAAGCATGGCCGGGGTGGGAGCAGCCACCCGACACACGCTCCCCTGTCGCCCTCCCCAAATTTACCCTGCCTTTGGCACACTCTCTTCCCACCCCTTCTGTTTTCCAGATGGTGGGGGGTGAGAGCAGCACCACGGGAGCTTGGCCCCCTGTCCCTCATCTCCTGGGTATCATCCCAGCCCCGGGGTGCCATCGGAGTCTTTGCCGTACCCGCTGGTAGCCACATCTCTGGCCCACACCACAATCCTTTGCTGAGCTGCAGAGATACCTGAATAACCCGCCCGGCAGCTCTTTCTCTCTTAATTGTGTTTTCCCAAGTCAATGGATAACTTTACAGCCCGGGCCATGAAAACATCAAACAGAATAACCTTGGGGAGACAGCTATCTGCCGTCAGGGAGATGTGCTGGGTTAGTCACCTGGGGGGAAGGGACAATAAAGTTCAAAAATAAAACCATCCTGAAAGTCACGGCCACATCCACAGGCATTTGCGGTCTGCTCGGCCAGGCGGGGGATGCGAGGTGGGCATCCACAGCATCTCCAGATCCCAGGGAGATCTGGGTTAGGTTTTTCTCTCGTTCCATCCGACCAGACCGTGGGCATAGGGTGCCACTCTGTGCGTCTTCGCTGTCCTGTAGTGGTGGGACCTTCCAGCCTTCCCCTCCGAAATCACCCCCGGGGGCAAGGGGAGACCAGAGCCTCGCTGAGCCTCCCCCAACTGCCCGTCTCCTCCAAGCCCACCAGACCCTCCTGCCTTGGTGAATCCCGTCGTTTTCCGGGTGCTAGACACAGCATGGTGGCATCAGTGTTGCTTCCTTCTGGATGCCAAGCAAAAAAACCCAGAGCACCCTTGCGTCCTCCCCAGTTGGTGCCTTCACCTCCTGGCCATGCCATGCGAGACCATGCAGCAGGACCCTTCCTCCAGTCTTTTACCTCTGGTTTTTATCCCCCCCTCCACCTCCTCCTTCCCTCCCTGTCCTTGACCAGCCGCGATCTTGGCATTCCTGCAGCTTTAACAGCCCCATAACTGCGCAGGAACAGTCAATGCGATCGAACCAGGGTTTTACAGCAGCGTTGCTTCATCCCTGGGGCACAAACAAGGCGAAGTCGGTACCGGCGGCTGGGGGGGGGACACTGCAGGCAGTGAAAGTCACGGAGTGGGTAAGGGGGGGGTCCTCTCACTGGCTGGGTCTGTGGGGTGAAGGGCTTTCAGCAGGATGAGGGTCCTGCTCTGCTGAGAACCTGAGCCTGAACTCCCAGCTCCACTCTGAGCTGTGTCCCAGATCTGCCGCTGTATGCGGAAAGAGGATTATTTTTTTTTTAATTGCTGCCTTCTCCTCTGTGTTTCAGGGAGAGAGCTGACCTAAAGGGACCCGAGCGGGGTCTTACATCTCTCCATCGGGGATGCCCAACACAAAACAGCTCCCCAGCACCCAAAGGGACTGTGTCCTCCTGGGACATCCCAGCCTGACTTTGAGATGGACTCACCACCCCTGGGTCAGCAGCGGACCCTCAGACCAGAGCAGGGCCTCCTCAGGTCCGTGGTGCCATGTGGGTGAAGCAGAGCACCACCATCCCCAGGACAAAGGACCAGGGTTGGGGGCCTGGGCAGGGAAACCTGCCTAGGGCTTTCCTGCAAGGGCATTTTTAGCTTGAGTGACCCAGAAGGTGAGCTCCTCTCACCACCTCCTGAGCTTTTCCCCCCCGAGCTGTGACCCATGGCTACAGGAAGCCTTTCTGGGACAGGAGGGTCCCAATCCCGCATGACAGCAATGCCACCGAGGAGAAGAAGCCATGGCATCCCCATCCACACTCTCCTCTGATGCCGTCTCCGGGGTTTTCCCCGCTGCAGCTCCATTGAGGAAGAACACTTCAGTTTTGCATGCGATAAAATTGCCACTCTGGACTTTCCTGACGTCATGGCAGATCCCCGTTATTCCCTGTCCTGGTGATCTCACTAGGAACAGCTTGGCTACGCAGCCAGAGCAAAGTCCGGAGTGCAGCGGTGTTCCGAAGGACAGGCCGGGTGGAAGGAGGGGGTTCAAGGAGGTGTTCAGGTGTTCAGGCATGTGATGCCTCTTTCCATGGGAATGTATTTAGCAAAGATGAATGGTACCCCGGCTCCGTCCGTACCAGCCAGCATGAGGCCATACATCAAACAAATGAGTTGCCACAAATACTTGCAGAGCAGGAGATGGCTTCAAAGGCGGTGCGCTGTGCCCAGCAGTCAGCCCGTGGTGGTGATCTCCACAAGGCCTCCAGACCTCCCCAGAGGCTTCAGCCACTGGCCCATGTTTTCCTCATATCTCACTCCACAGAAATTCCCGTCTCCTTTCCAGCCCCCAACCTCCCTCCCTGAGCTGAAGGTGGCTCTGACACCCCCATGCGCGAGGATGGGGGTCCCCCACAGCATCCCCTCCCTTTCCCCCCACTTCTAACATTATTTGTGGGCAGAAGAAAGGCAAAACTGAGGCTGTTCAGGAGCTGAAGTCAGCAAATAACGACAGGTTTCTTCTCCCCTTTGCCAGCCATGCAGCAAAGGAGCGGTTCCTGGTGCAGGTTTCTCCCCCAGCCTCCCCTGCCCATGGGCTGCACAGGTTGTGGCTCCCAGCATCAGAGACGCCATGGAGAGCCGCAGCCGGATCCTTCCCAGGACCAGCACTGCCCAGCGATCCCTCCTGCTCCGCGCAGGGGAGCTTTGCAAAGCTCTGCACCTGCAGGGCAGGGACAACACAAGAGGGCACGTGGCTCGATGTCCCTCTCTCCCTGCATCCCCTCTGGGGCGACCCCCCTGCAGCGCTGCCTCCAGCCCTGGGGCACCAACAGCAGAAGGACACGGAGCTGTTGGAGCGGGGCCGGAGGAGGCCCCGGAGCTGCTGGGAGGGCTGGAGCCCCTCTGCTGTGGGGACAGGCTGAGAGAGCTGGGGGGGTTCAGCCTGGAGAAGAGAAGGCTCCGGGGAGACCTTCCAGCCCCTGCCAGTCCCTAAAGGGGCTCCAGGAAAGCTGGGGAGGGACTCTGGAGCAGGGAGGGGAGCCATGGGACGAGGGGGAAGGGTTTTCCACTGAAAGAGGGGAAATTGAGGTGAGATATTGGGAAGAAACTCTTTGCTGTGAGGGGGGTGAGCCCCTGGCCCAGGCTGCCCAGAGAAGCTGTGGCTGCCCCATCCCTGGAGGGGTTCAAGGCCAGGTTGGACGGGGCTTGGAGCAACCTGGGCTGGTGGGAGGTGTCCCTGCCCAGGGCAATGGCAGGGACTGGGTGACTTTTAAAGGTCCTTTCCAACCCAAACTATTCTATAATTCTATGATTCTATGACTCTCTGGTTCTGTGATTTAATCTTAATTAGGTCTCGGTCCCCAGGTTACTTTTCAAGTCACGGTGAAATCTGGAAACAGCCAAGGGAGGAGCAGAACATGGAAGGTACAGCAGTGCAATGCCTGGGGACTGTCAGCAGGGCCTAACAGCGCAGGAGAAGGATGTAAAACAACTCGTCTCAGCATCATCATGAAGTTCAAGCTGAGGGAACCTAATCAGAAGGGAAAGACGATTTTTTTCTTTGTGAAAAATGTGGCTGAACTGCAAGACCTTTGGAAAGCGATAGGGAGTTGTTGATTTTTAATGTGGAATAAGACTCATGATCCTGCAAGCACAGCCGGGCCAGGAGGCGACTGCAGGAAGCGGTCACAAAGAAGATGCTGGAGAAAGCAGATGGGATCCTGCCAGGAACTGCTTATAAAGGCTGATTAGTCCAGCAAATATATATATAGAGAAGGGAGGTGGGGTGTATTCGTAGGTGTTTGCATGTGTGCGTGCGAGTGCGTGTATGCAAAAGGCTCGACAGCCCTGGCTGAGCCCCTGCTGCCTGTTTGCATATGTACAACCGTGTGTACATAGACACAAAGGGATCGTGGCCGCCGTGGCCGCCGCGTCCCCAGCCCAGCCCTTCCTCCCCTGTCCCCCCTTCTCTTCCCTCTGCCGCTCCTCTCCCTCCGACCCGCTTGGCCGGAGGAAGGTCCCTGCTCCCCTCGCAGGGAAAAACATGGGAGCACGTAGTAAAGGCGGAGGGAATTGCAAAAAAAAAAAAATAAAAATACGTCCTGCCCCTCCTTTTTCTTTGCGCAGCATTGCAACATCGGCTTGAGAAAGGGCTCGCCATTCCGCCGAAGCGTCAGCTCAGGCCACGTAACAACACTAATAGCGTTGCCTGGCGCTCCAGGTTTATTCCATCCAGGAATCCTTCCCCTGCTCCGATACCCATTTTCCGAACCCAACCAAATAACAAGGCTCCCCCCCCCTTTTCTTAAGCCTGTAAAATCAACACACGCACAGGCAGCAGCAGGTAAAGGCCAAAAGCCCTTCCAACGGGAGGGAACAGAAGAAAAAACATGTCTCCACATGATAAAATTTTATTACAAAATATGAGATTAATAGTCGTAGGGGAGTTCTGGGGGGGGGGAGGAGAGGAGTTATGTAACAAACCAAAGCATCACCCGAAAAACAAAACTTCCACCCAAGTTTTCCAGGTCCCAATCATTATTATTTTTTTTTTTTTTTCACATTGTGTTCATCTCAGACAGTAAATGATCACTTTCAATCCACGCAGACCCGCGAAGCGATACAGTGCTCTTTTCCTATTTACAGCGATTTCCCCCCCCACCCCCGGCTATGATACAGGCTGGGCAGAGATGAGGAGCTCCCCCCGCCCCCGCCCCTGCCAAGCCCGGCTGACATTTGTTCTTGCAAACCTTTTCCAACGTCCCCGTCACCTCAGTGTCCCAGGGGAGCGGGGATGGAGGGACTTTGGTTCAGCTGGGGGTTCACACTCCCCCCCGAGACATCCCTCCCGCAGCGCAGAGGGGCTTTGCTCCATCACCCCCCATCTCCCCTGGGAATCACCGCCCTCGGTCACCGAGAGCTGCGGGGAAACGCGAGGCTGTCCGCTTCTGTACACACAGAAACAGAGAAATGAAAGCCGAGGCTTGCTGTGGTTTTCCCTTCGGACTTTTTTTTTTTTTTTTAAAAAAAAAAACGTGTTGCTTTTGCGCCTAGTAAAAGATTTGCATGTCAGCACTTTGCATGCAGAGCAGCGGTGCGGCTTGGGAAGCAGTACTGGATTGGGGTGTCTTTTTGTTAAGACACTTCTTCCTTTGGCCCCCCATCAAGTTAAAAAAACATTATATATATATATATACACACACACACACACACACATAGTCTATGTGAGGATGAGCAGATGCATTTTTCCTGTAGTGAAAAAAAACCAAGATAATCAGGAAAATTATTTAAAATTCTCCTAAGCTTTAAAGCTGCCTGTTGGTTATTTTGGCTTTGTACTGGTTTTCAGCAAACAGGTTTTCGGCTCCATCAGCACAAGGATGGGACAGATGGAAATGTGGGGAGCAGATATTTCCTTCTCCAAAAATAAGGTGGGGGGGGGGGAGAGAAACAAGATCCTTCTGAGAGGGTCCCGGGTGAGGGCTAGCCCCATGACCAGCCTGATGGTCCATACGGTGGCTGGGTTGTCCCCATGGCCTGTAGTTTGGCTCACACATTCAGGAGGTTCAACCACAACAGATGCACCAAACAGAAGGTCTTCCCGCGTGGAGGTTGCGGTGACAGCCGTGGGGGCTGCTGGCTCCCGGGGGGATGCGGGGACCGCAGTGCTGCAGCCTCACCGTGCCAGGGCTCACCTGCCGAGGAGCTGCATGGGGTGGAGCCCAGCAGGTCCCAGCACGGCCGCGTTGGGTCCCCACCAGCCCCACCAAACCAGCCTGAGCTTCCTGCAGACACTGGCGGGGACCGGCTGAGGCATCTCCGCGCTACCCTGAAATTCCTTTGGCGTGAGCTCAGCCTGCCCGCGCCAGCAGACACGCATGCTCCTACACCACCGCCATTCTCCGAGGGTTTTTTCCATAATCAGAGACCTTCCCTGAGCCTCTCCAGACCCATCTCTAAGCAGAAGAGGTAAAACTGTCCCCTGCACAGAGGCTTCAGGTCATGCACCACTCCTAACCCCCCATTTTTTGCGGGGGGATGGCACTCCACGCCCTACTCACTCATATAGCTTATTCCAACCTCCAAGGTGAGATGGGAAAAAGAAGGAGCCCGTGTGACAGTGGTGGTGTTGGCAAGGTCCTGCTGAGGAGCCAGACCCCACAGCCAACACAGTAGATGGCAAACGAGCCCATCTTCTCCGGCACCCACAGCTCCCCAGTGAGCCGTGACGACAACCAATGAAAAGAGTTGGAAAAAGGACGTGGAGGACATGCACGTGGTCAGCAGAAGTTGATTTATGAGCCAGACTCTCCAATCCTCACTTGAACACGGTGTCAAGAGGGTGCCGTCATCAAACCCTCCAGCCAGGTGAAGGCCCCTCGTGCTGAGGTCTGGAAAGCCCTTCCCACGCACCGTCAGGGAAAGTCACCCAAACCGGCTCCCGGCGACTTGGTAGCCTGACTTCACCTCTCCATTCCCACCCTCCCTGGTGGCACGGAGAAAGGAGGAGGCTTCTTGCGAAAGAGCCACACGAAGGGCTCACTGCAGCACTGCACCACCAGCCCCGGGCACATCCTCCACCCCAAAGCCTACACCACACCATGAACACCCCCACCGAATCCTTCCTGCCCTCCCCTCCGGCCACGCCAGACCAGCCACAGGCGCTGCAGGTGGGATCGGTTTGATTTATCGAAGGCAAAGGAAAACCAGGAACCCAGCTGCGGTTTTCGGCTTATGTGCGGGTGGCCTTCAAATTTCCACTGCCTGGAGATGCCACGGTTCAGCGTGGCCTTTCAGTTGACGCTGCAGACGCTCATCAGCCGGCGCGTTACTTAAATTTGTTCGAGGAAGAATAAAAGAGGAGGACGGCGTGGGGGAAATCAATATTCTGTTGAACGCCCTGGGCCCATCATTTGTTCCTGATTTATTTATTACCTGCACGGCTGCTGTTTAAACTGGCATGGCCTGGTTCTTCTTCTGCCTAAGTTTAACCCCCGGTAGGTTTTGAAGACCAGCTGGTGCATCCCACGCGTCACGGCGCCCCACGGGAGGAGGAGGGAAGGTGCCTTACGGAGAACCTGTGAGGTAGGTAACATGATTACAATCTGAACCACGGGATTTATTGGAATTTGCTTCAAAGATGCTTTTTGCTTTTCTTCTTTTCTGTCTGAACGCAGTGAAACGGCAACAGCAAAAGCCTGGTATGGTTGGCGACGCCTGATTCCTTGTGTGCGTGTCCAAGGCAGGAGCAGAGCCCACCCCGTGCTTTGTGGAGAAAGGCACAGTGTATTCTAGGAAACCAGAGCTTTAGCGGTGGCTTTTTCGCAGTCCCCTGGGTGGCTTCAAGACCCATGCTGGTCCTCCCAGAGACACCTGAAGTCAAAATTCACCTTGGAAGCAGAAATGCTAAGGACACAACCAAAAAACCTGGCCAAGCAGGGCAGATATTCGCAGCCCCGAGAGAGCTGGCTGCCAGGAAACCGCAGGTGGCCTCGAGGGGACACAGATGATGGCTTCCGTCATCTGCTTTTGTGCTGTCCCTTGCTTGAAGGGCACGTCAGGTGAGTATGTCATTGGCCCTTTTTTCTATGCCCCCACCAAGACTGGGATTGTCAACCCAAGGAGCCGCGTATGTGCTCCCGTCGTCACACATCAGAGGTGCCGCATCCACGGCCACGCCGTGGGGCAGTCCAAGGGGATTGCACCAACAGTTTGAGGCGAGACCTCTCACCGGCCACCAGCCCCTCACAACCCTCCTCGGGCGACGCTCCTGAGTGACAAATAAATAGCAGGTTTGCTGGAAGAAAGCCCTTTGGAATCCAAGGCCGATCGCCCCAGTGTCGCCAGGAGCCTCGTCAGGAGATCAGTCTGTAATTATAACTTATTTTTTAATGAGATTTCTTTTAAAACCAGAAGAAGTTGGGGACAGGGCTTGCAGAGGAGGCTTGCCAGCCCCCCCTGCCCTGCCGGTTGCTCACAGCATGGGTTTGTTCCTATGTAGGAGAAGAGGAGAGGCCCCTCAGAAAAATAAAAGAGTTTCAGCTGCTCTTGGAGACGTGGTGAATGTCGGCGGCTCCTAGTTCTGGTGCCGCTTCATGTGGAGGGCCAGATGGTCGGAGCGGGAGAAGCACCGGCCGCAGGCGAGGCACTTGAAGGGCTTGGCGCCCGTGTGCTTCCGATAGTGCCGGGTCAGCTCGTCGGAGCGGGCAAAGCGCCAGTCGCAGCCTTCCCAGGTGCATTTGTAGGGCTTCTCGCCTGCGGGGGAAGAGTCACAGGTCACAGGCAAAGCACAGCCCCGCCGTGCAAGAGCCTGCGTGGACACGCACCTCCATCACGCGTCCCAGCCACCCACCCCCTCCTCCTTGACGTGCCCCATCCTCCTTTGGAAGGCCCTGGAGGGCACCCAGGGCTGGTGGCCACGCTGGTGGCCACTACCAGGGTTCACTAGCTGTACGCAGTCCATAGCCACCACAGGACAGTAAATTATTGAGCTGCACTAACCAGGTCCTGTCCGTGTGTCCCCTTCCACTTTGCTTTCTAGGCTTGGTTTCTACTGCTGTTCAAGTTCCTGTTGGATTTTGGAGCATTTCTGGCTAAAAAAACTGTTTATTTTTTTGTTGGTTTGGGTTTTTTTTAACTAAAAAGCCAAGAATTCCTATGAAAGTTGTTGCTGCTCATACAGGTCGGGGGGGGGGCGTCAGGAGGAAGAAGGGGGTTATGCCGTATAAATTTTCCTCCCATCTTTGAAACCACCACCCAACGCTCTCTGCCTGGGCGCTCAGCCCTGCAGCGGCACCAGCTCTCTGTCCACAAAACATTGTTTTTTCTCCGGAGCGTTTGGGTGACGTAATGCCCTGTGTGTGTGTGTGTGTGTGTGTCGTCCCCCCCCCCGCCCCCCAAGGCTCCTCCCGCCCATACACACCTATTCCCCAACCGAAATCAATCAAATTGTGCAACTTCTCGGCCAGCTGGGAACTGGACTGGAAAAGCCCGTGCTGGCTTCCAAGCTCCGTGAGTGCCCGGGTTGTAGAGCTGAACCCTGGCTGCAGCCCTCTCCGCGCATGGGTGGGGTGCTCTCAAATATTAGCCCTCGCTCTTAACAGCCTGAACAAGCAGGCAGAGTTCAGGGAATGTGCTGACTTTCACGACCTCAAATATTTACCCTTTCATCGGCCCATGGCTGAGCGGCACCACCACCGCGGCGTGAGCGCACGTACGCACGCAGCCCTGCGTGCACTGGCATGTGTGTCGTGCTCTGACATGTTCCCCGGCGCGCACGGCCATTCCTTCCCCGCAGCCTGGGGGCTCGGCAAGCGGCGGATTTGGCCGGGAAACAGAAAAGATTCAGCCACGGCAAGATCGGCGGCGTCTTGCCCTCACCGCACAAAATACGAAAGCGTGGGGATGCCAACCCGGAGGAGACCCCGGGCACCAAGACCACATCCCGCTCCTCAAAAAGCCCCTGAGCTCTGCACCGCGGGGAGGAGAAAGGTGTATTTTATGCACCTCGGGTAAATACAGAACTTAAATTCAAGTTTTTACGGCATGCTAAGACAAAGGCGGGATTTGCACTGCGCAGCCACAGACATTGTCCCAGGCAGGTCACCTGGCCGGGTCAACCCTACCAAGGCCCTTTAGTTTCAAACAATAACAGGTTGATCTCCAGGATAGAAACAAAATGCTTTCCATTGTCCCAGGAGCTGGCTCCGTCTCCCGGGACAGCACGGCAGGGCAAGCTCAAACAAAGGACCCAAACTGGCATTCCCAGCCCCCGGGAGGCGGGTGAGCAGCCACCGGGTTATATATTTAATCTCACAATGGCACCCAGGAAATGAATGGTGTCTCCAGGAGATGAATACAGCCCAGCCCATGGCAACGGGCAAACCACAAGGAAAGATCTTAGAGATCGCGTACTTCCCAAGGCCCAGCTCCCATCAGGCGAGGAACGGAGAGAAAGGGCGTTATTAACCCTTCGAGTGATGGCGTTGGGACAGGCCCGGCCGCTGCAGCTCCGGCCAGGCTGAGCCCCCAAAAGCAAAACAGGAGGCTTCAAATCTTGGGCGCAGACACCCTGAGCCTGCCTGCGTACGGCTCTCCGGTTTGGATTCTCTTCTTTTTGCCCGCCCCACAACGCCACCAGTTTTCTTGACCACTCAGGTCACATCCCCCTTCACCTCTCCGCCCTTCCCTCCTGCAGCAGGTGGAGTGGAAGGAGGCAAACGCACTCGGATTTCCAGCCCAATTACTGGGAATCCTGGAAAAATGACTACATTTTGTCGGGTTCAAAAACTGCCCACGTTTGCCTGGATGCATCTTTAAATTGCGACTTGTAAGGATGGTGCCTGTCTCCAACGGGTCGCATCTCTGGGCACAGAGCTCAGCCCCGTGCTCCGAACGGAAGGGGAGAAGAGATATTTAATTTTACAGCGAGAGCCCCAGCGTATCCCTGAATCCAGTTTGCTGTTGTGACAAATGCTTATCAGCACCCAGCTCTCGGAGCCGGGACAATGTCCTTCCTGTTCCTTTCTTCCACCCCTTCCGTGTTGTTCTCCAGCCCCCTCCCACCCGGGCCCTGCCAAAAAAATATTGTACCTCATGCACAAAGAAAAATTCTTTGCTGGCTTGTTCGAAGGACTGATAAGACGAAAACGGAACAGAGCCAAGTGCAAGAACTGATTCCCAGCCCCAGGATGGGTTTTGTTCGTTGTTAATAAAAAAGAAAAGTGAACTCTGGGCCAGCTTAATTGCTTTCAGTAAAGATCAGCCCTTCTATAAAAGAGATTTATGAGGGCACTGATGGTTCCTGGACTACCTGGGGATCTGATAAAGTTTCAGGTATAATAAATGCCTTAATGAGGAGACCTGTGCTTGAATGCACAAGTGCCACTGAGCCAGGTTCACCCCGGGAAGCTGGTTGTGGTGGGAGCTCCTCTGTGCTGGTGGCCCTGTTGACAACAGCAAGGGCGGCCCACGGCACCTTTTCCCTCGGGAATGGTGTACGGCCCTTTTCTATCTGTATTTTGAAGCCCTTCTGTACGTGTATTCGGCAGCTCCAGTGACACACCGCTGGAGCTGCTAAAGGGATGAGCACCAGGTGCGAGTGGTGTGTGTGGCTGGTACCCAAGGAGGTGCGAAGGGTTCCTTCCTCTCCTTGGGAACCACGGGGGTGCTTGACACAAAAGAGCCAGCCCTTGTCTCCTCAGAGGTCCTATAACGCACCACACACCTTTACGCAATCCTTCTGTAGGCTCAGCAGCATCAGAGCTGGCTGGGCGTTGGGAGATCCCAAAGGAAGAGCTCCAAGTGATCAAGGTCTTGGGGGCACCTCCTCCTCCCAATCCAACCACTTGAGAGCCTCCAAAAGTCCTCCTAAATTCTAGACCATCCCCCCAGAAGGCCAGCAAGTGCACACAGCAGCGTACAGTCGCTATAAACCAGTGCAACCATTGGACTTTTTTTAACATCGGTAGACTTAACTGTGCTCCTTACCCCGGTAACAACCCTAGATTAAGGTAATCAACGCAGCTACGCAATCAGCGCCGTTAACAGGCGCAACGTAAGAAGTGTGGGCTGGCAGAGTTTCCCGACGGCGTGTGCTCTTACCCGTGTGAGTCCTCTGGTGTGCCTTCAGGTGGGAGCTCTTGGTATAAACTTTTGAGCAACCTGCAGAAAACAGGAAAGACACAACTTCCCTGTGAGAAAGGGGCTCAAACCAACCCAGAACATTTATATTTGAGGTTAGGGCCTGAAGAGCACCCTGGGTACCAGCATGCAAATAAGCCTGGCTCTACCCGTTTTGTTTCAGCGGTTAACTAAAGAGCATTTGTTCTCCACGACAGACAGACCTTTACAACACTCCATCTTTTGCCACAGAAGCCTGACACCCGTAGGCATTGTGCTGGGAATTAGTGGGGGGGGTGGCGGGCAAGAATAAGGCACAGACTTTCAAATCCCCCCTTCTTCAAGCAGGTCTTCCAGGCAGGATGAAAACATTAAATTCACCACCGTTAGCTGCTGGCGTTGTGCTGCCGTTTGTCTTTCTGGATTCCAGATGTAACTGATATCACCACTGCGCGGCTGGAGGGAAGATGTCTTTTGTAACCATCCCAGCCCTCGCAGATGTGGTAAAAAATGTTCCAGGAAGGAGGAAACGCCAGGTACGCTGCGGAGCCACAGCTTGGCTTTCAGGATCCAGCATAAAGCCGGTGGGAAGTTTTTGTTGGGTTTGTGTTTGGTTTTTTTTTTTTCAGAAGATCAGCAACAACAGGTTTAATCAAAGAAAGGCTCTTAACAGAAACGCCGTGACTTTGGCAAAAGTTTCAACAAGAGGCGCCTCAAAGTGAATCATTGCTAGTTCCTCATTTCAGTTAGATAAAGCTTAGAAAAGCTTCTCATGCTACCTTTATGGCCCTGCTGCATTGTGTTTTGACAAGTATATTAAAATATGAATTTGCATTTTTATGACCCGCATAAGCAACATAGTCCTATTTTTCGTTCCAGTGTTTCCCTGCCGCCTAAAGAAGCCTCTTGCAGGAGATGGTCTCTCTGTCCTCTCCTGCTGAGGAGGTGCGGGAGCAGCTGGCTGCCGTTCCCCTCCCCGTGGCAGGAGGGATAAGCGTCGGTGATGGTGACCCAGTCCAATAGTGCTTCTGATGCTCTGAAGCCTCGGAGGTCCTCACACTTGGGAGAGAGATGAGTTTGCACAAGACCAAGGGCTGCCTCCCTGCTGGGGATGGAAACGGAGCCCGACAAGAACCCGGAGCAGCTCCCAACCCCGGAGGGAGCAGCGCAGGGAACAGGACATGGCTGGGCTTCGTGTCCCCATGGGCACACAGGGAAAAAGGTGCTGGAGCCACCAGCTGGAAACTTGGATAGGAGCTCTGCAAACAGGTCTCCCCTGTTCATCCAGTTACCGGCGTGAATCTGGCATGTCTCCGGTCGCTTCCTCAACGCAGACCGTGTCAGTAAGACCTGCTGCCCCTGCCATCAGCCCTGACTGGTTTCACCTCCAGCTGAACCTCGGCGTGAAGGATTAGAAGAAGCCCTCCTCTGTCTCTGCACGTACACGCTATCGAGACACATGGTGTTTATTCAGTGCAGTTTGTGGGGTTTTTTTTTGTTCCTGCCTTCCTATGCAGGCCAAAATCTGGCTGAAAACAGGCGAGCTCTGCTTTGGCAATGCATCCTGCAGGATGAGGCTCTTCCCCTGACCTGTTCTGGCCAGAACGGAGAGGTCTGTCTCAGAGCAGTGGTCCACTGACACCCTTAGTCTCTCTCCCACCACCAGAAGGTTAAAAAAATTCAGCACAAGCTGTTTAACCGCAAGAACACGGGTGCAGCTTCTGGCTCAGAAAGTCCCTAATCTGCAGATTGCCAGAGGGTGGGAAGGTGTAAGCACAGAAAGATCTCTCTAAACATGTCCTATTCTTACGTACTTCCCCGGGTCACTGCTGGAGACAGGATCTGGGCTAGACGGGGCTCTGGGCTGACCTACTACGGCCACTCTTGTGCCACGGAAAGAGCACATAAATCTTGCAGGAGGCAGTTAGGAAATGACTTTCCTCAGTTCACACACCCCCATGGGAAAACTGTTTGCTAATCCCCAGCAGCTCCGTGGCTGGGGCTCGGCCCAGGAAGTGGGAGGTGCGTGTCCCTGCACCAGGACTGGTGATTTTTCAAGCCCTCAGACTGGTTTCACTGGGGTTTCTCACTAGGGACACGGTTGCTCCTCTCCCATACGGCATGGATGAGAGTTTGCAGCTGTTGCAAGATCTCCTCCTGCCAACCCATCACAGGTCTTTAGATGGGCATGCTCATGCAATGAGGTGACAAACAAGGAACAGCTTCATCTCTGGGCTGGTAATTACCCTGAAATGCCTTCCCACACCATCCTGATGTAGTACATGAAGCCGATGAAGGATATGACACAGGGATATTCAGCTCATTGCCTCTTTGGAAGAAGAGAATTCGGGATACAGGGAAAGACTGTAAAGGCTGCTCATGGAAATTACGTGATGGTTTGCCACCCGTTATGGGCGAATGGGAAAGGAAAGGCCAGTGAGAAAGCCAGCATGGTTTCACCTGTAGAGAGCATGTGGCTGCTTTGGGCTAGGCAAGACCGGAGCGAAACGGGCAGCTAAGGCAGCAGATTTCCAGGAACATCCCTGTGCTTGGGAGGAGCTCTCTGCCTCTCAGAGTCAGGTTTGCTTTTGCCGGAGGAAGGGAGAAAAAAGGCATCAGCCAGTGCAGGCAGGATCAACCGCTTCTACTCCCTTGGTGGTGGTAAGAACCCCACTTCCCTGGGGCTCTCCACCCAGCTCCATAGCTCCCTTCATCATCTAGACAAAGTGATTTTGGATTAAACTCCTGTGGATGCCCAAGGCTGCCCCCAACCTCAGGGTGTCAAGAAGAGACTCCCCACCCTCCCCAAAACCAAGCCAGTGCATCAACCATGAGCATACCTGGGTAATCGCAGTGATGGATTCTCCTCTTCTCCAGCTCAGGGTTGTTGCGTCTATTGTATTTTGGGGGCTGCATGACAATGTGCCCTTGGGAGAGGGTCCCAAGGCCGTTGGGGACTGGGGGGACCTGCGATGACTGGACCAACTTCAGTCCAAAAGTGGCTTCATAGGATGGTGGGGGAGAGATGGTGTTGATGAGCTCGGGTTGATTTTCTGGGCTGCCAGGCTGTGAGTTGGGGGGTGAAGGGGGCAGGTTCACCCCTGGAGCAGGGTAGAACTGCCCTGAGATGTTGAAGTTTCCCTGTCCTTGGGAGATATGTGGGTACTGCTTAACTGGCCCTCCTGGCTGGACAGGTCTGTGGACCACACTGGACATGGTGTTACCTGTGGACATGGTGACACCACTGAGACTGTTGATGGCTGTGGTGCTGTTGGAGGAGGATGTCAGAGTGGTAATGTCAGCACTTCCATTGCCAAGGGGCATCTGGTAAAGATGGGATTGCTGTGGATTGGTGGATAAGGGGATCTCAGAGGGCATCTCCTGCTTGATGAAGATGTTGTTCACTGCCACTGACTGGGGCATGCTGAAGACACTGGTGAAGTCGGGCAGGGTCTGTGTGGGGCCGGAGGCAGAAGAGCAGGGCTGGGCGAAGCTGGTGCCAGGCTCTGTTTTGATCTGTGGGAATGGTGTCATGGGTTTGGGTGGCCGGTAAAGTCCAGTGCGCAGGTGCGTTGTGTCTGGCAGAATCACGTTGATGTTCACGCTGTACGGTGTAGAAGTGGGCTTCTCTGTGGAGAAGAACTCATCCACCACTGAGGCACTCTCCCGCCGGTACTTCTTGTCTGGTATCATTGGGATGGGAGGCACCTCGTTTGAAAGGTACTTATCCATTTCGGACCGTGCCTGTGGCAAAAAATACAGACAAGACAACTTGTGAAGAGTGGCCTTGACACACTGGTGGTGGGAGTCCAACGTTCAACAAGTACCTAAGCCAGCAGGAAATGGAGAGAGCAGCAAGAAGAGCCCAAGAGGCACAGGCTGCCGTGATTTAGCTTCAGTCTCTGACTCAGGCACAGGCTCCCCAGGAGTGAGTCACTGTCCTCTGTCCCACTTCCCTCCTACCTATCTGCACTGATAACAGAGGGCAAGCTAGGCAGAGGATGCAGTTATAAGAGAAATATAGCCTGATAAAGAAGAGCCAAGCTTTGGGTACAAAGCTTTGGTCACACAAACAGGAGAAAGGAACACTAGAAATGGGATGAAGTCAGAAACTCTGCTCCCGTCAGCCTCACGCTTTGGGCACGTTGGATCTGCAGCCCACCTTGGACACGCTGACTCTGCTCTCCTTTAAACTCAACAGCCTGAGATGTATTGCATTTTATTCTCGCTCAATATCTTTAATTGACTGAGAATATTCTAGGACGATATCTTTAATTCATTGAGAATAATTTGGGCTATACCCCAAGAAATCTAAGTGACGTTGCCACTAATTCAGTGGACTGTGAGCCTGAAATGGAAACTGCCAGACGTACCATCACTGTCTTCTCTTGGGAAAGTGTCTCAGCCCTCACCTAACCTTTGGTTTAGTTGTAGTTTTGTAGAGCTGTTTTTACAAGCCTGGGTCCTCCCAGCTAACAGGACCTCTAGCTCAGACAATCACCGCTTGCCAGGTTTCTTCTCCTGGTTCATGTCTGATGTGGCATCCGACTGGATCCAGGCCCGATAATTCAGCAACCTGATGGAGCAATCCGCTAGGAAATTCATCCCCTGGCATTTGATGACTCAAGTTCTGCTCCTTGTGGTTAAAGATACCAGCGCTAATGCTCTTCCATAAAGCTACAGCCTTTAATTATGTGGTTATCCATGTGTCAAGCTCATTGCAAAGCCCTCGTAGACTCATTCATATGTAGAGGAGCTGGCAAAACCACCGGGTTTCCCTGGCAGGGCCTACGGTGCACTTCAGGAGAGCAAGCTGATCTCACCCCACACCCTGCACGCTTGAGCCACGGGTTTTACAGCTCTGAACTATGTCACCGGAGTGCAATGGGCCAAAGTCATCCCTGCTGCAACTTCATTGCTCTTAACAAAGCTGGACGGGACCCAAGAGATTTCCTCGCCCTTTCCAGCAAAACATATCACCTGTGCTTCCAGCTAATTCAAAGAGCCTTTGCACCTCTGCAAGCCATACTGGCAACGCATGGGTAAGCTGGCTTCCACCCAAACACAGGTACGTGCCACAAATACAGCCTCTTCTACACGGGTAGGAGCTCTGAGCAGCTGGACTTGGAAGTGCTAGGCTGCACTGGGACCGCGTTTTCTACGCTGTGCTCGCTGCACTGCTGTGTGTACACACTGTGCTGTAAATCCCGTCCGTCCCCATCCAATGTGCAGGCCCTGAAAAGTCCCTGCCCTCATTAAAGCAAGCCATGTGTTGTCACTAGAAGCTCACCTTTGTGTCACATCCTCACCTAACCTCTTCTGCTCAAGTGTTGCCTCCAGCAACAGCCCCGGCCACGCTGCAGGGACCCTGGAGTATACCCTAAAGCTAAGGCACCAGCGGGAGGCAGGGAAGAGCGTCAGAGACCCTCAACCCAGTCTCCACAGGCCGGTCCAAAGCCCCGATTTTCCTCCATGCTCCCCCCTGCAGTGTCCACCTTGGGTTCCTGCCCAAGAACCACGCCAAAGCTTTGGAGCCGAACCCCGGGTGCTGCTGCCCTGTGCACCCGACGCTGGGATTTCACTGTCACCCTTGGGAGTCAGCTTGCTGGAGGCAGCGCCGGAGGCTGCGAATGCCGGACATACCTGAGCAATGAAATGTCCCACTTGCCAGGAGCGGGGGCAGGGGGAAGGTGCTGGACGCCTTTTTACTTCTGCACTTCCCTTATCTCTGGCATTTAACTTTCTCACCTTGAGTTCCCAAGGGAAGGTCTCACTCCCCACAACTCCAGTGGGTCCTTACATGGCAGGTGACCAGGCAGGTATATTAAAGGTAGGAAGGCGTGGAGGGCCCTAATTTCAGATCCAAAACCTGCATTCTCAGCCAGAGTTGTCCCCCCCGTCCACTGCCTGCCCCTGCTCTTCGGTGTCCCCCAGCCTCCTTTGCCCTCGCAACCACCCCTACCTGCACAGAAAAGTCTGATAAAGCCCGATAAATCCACTGCTGACCCTGAGCAGCCCCAGGGTCCTGGGCAAAGGGGGTGTTAAGGGGCAGTTGGTCAGCAGAGCAAAAGCCATGGGCTTTCACCAGACTGCAGAGGATACCAACTCTGCTCATAGCTCCAGCCCCACCGGTGTGTGCAGGATGGGGACCGTGAGGGTTCTCCCCCCGCTGGAATCCAGACTGTCATAATGCTGCTGATTGTGTCACGGGTTCCACACCCCCCCAGAGTCCCAGCATCCTCCCAAGAGGGAGAAAGGGGCGCTTTTTGCTTGTTTGTGGTCCAGAAATGCCTAGCAACCCTAGTCCGCTCCGGCACTGCTCGTGATGGGTGCTGACACCTACTACCTACACACCTCCCAGCCAATGCTCTACCACAGAATCACAGAATGGTTTGGGTGGGAAGGGATCTTAAAGATCATCTCATTCCCACCCCCTGCCCTGGGCAGGGACACCTCCCACCAGCCCAGGTTGCTCCAAGCCCCGTCCAACCTGGCCTTGAACCCCTCCAGGGATGGGGCAGCCACAGCTTCTCTGGGCAACCTGGGCCAGGGGCTCACCACCCTCACAGCAAAGAGTTTCTTCCTCAGATCTCGTCTAAATCTTCCAGTTCAAAACCCTTTCCCCTCGTCTCATGGCTCCCCTCCCTGCTCCAGAGTCCCTCCCCAGCTTTCCTGGAGCCCCTTTAGGGACTGGCAGGGGCTGGAAGGTCTCCCCGGAGCCTTCTCTTCTCCAGGCTGAACCCCCCCAGCTCTCTCAGCCTGTCCCCACAGCAGAGGGGCTCCAGCCCTCCCAGCAGCTCCGGGGCCTCCTCCGGCCCCGCTCCGACAGCTCCGTGTCCTTCTGCTGTTGGTGCCTCAGAGCTGCAGTACTCCGGGGGGGTCTCACAATCCCAGACCAACTCCTCAGCCCACTGGGATGACTAAGTGCTGACATGTCTGGGAGGGATCCAACCCAAGTGTCCTGCATGCAGGTGACTCTACCTCTGGCTGTCACTCACGGCTCCTTTCACTGTTGGTGGGCATCCAGCTAATGGAGCCATGGAGGAGATAGCTACATGGGCACCCAGGTGGCTTGCAGAGATGGAGACACCACGAGCGGGAGGAATGCACCCCAGCTGGGGGGGAGCGGGAGGAGGGAGCGGAGGTGCTGCCATCTCCTCTCCTGTGGATCTGGGCAGCCTGCACTGGGGCTGGCTGGGGGGGCACAGCCCCCAGCACAGTCTCTCGGGGGCTTTAGAGGTACCTCTCACCAGCGGGGACAGGAGCGCGCAGAGGGAGGGATGAGGAAAGTGCTTCACCTCAAGAATGAGCGGCGGCATCCGCTGTTCCATCCTCATGGGGTGCAGCTGTGGGGCAGACAGGGATGGGTTAGTGGGGTTGCCACCCCCCGCCGGCCTCCCCAACCACCCCCGGCCATGGCGGGCCTCTCCCACCCTCTCCCCAGCCCCTCACGGCCTCCAGGACCTCAAGCTGCCCATCCCGTCAGCATACAGGTCCCCACCGCCACCACTCCTCCCATCCAGACGTGCCTTGACATCGCCATCTCTCTGTTCACTAACAGGGATTTTATTTTAATTATTTTTTGTTTTTTCTTTCCTGTTTAACACCTCCTGTCCCAGAGTGGGGTGGGAGGAGGGACAGAGCAGCCCTCTGTGGGGATGAGCAGGGGCTCGGTTCCCAGCTCACACCAACCAGTCTCTGGTTTTATGTCTTAATCCTCGCCAAGAGGCAGAGCGGGATCTGCCGTGGCCTTTGGAGCTTCCCCAAGGAGGACAGCCCCTTGGAGAACCCGGGCAGAAGCTCGGCTCAGCTGCCAGGTTTGGTGAACTCTGGGCTTCTCACAGGGAAAGAAACACAGAGCTTTCCAGAGGAGGCTTTGAGGCACGGCGCAAAGACCTTCAGAGATTTCCAGCCCAGTCAAACCAGTATGTTCTCCCAGTTCCCATGGGGCTTCCATCTACAAAGGCTACCTTAGGGTAGGCAAAAACGTTCATGCTGCGTCCTCGGAACAGTCTGGAAACCACCAGAGCAGGCAATGAAGGGCTGAGCCCCTATCACTCACTCACTCACTCACTCAAGTCATGCATGAGGGGTTTTTTGGTGCAGACCTGGGGCTGGGACTGTGCCGAGCCCCAGGCACCTTCCCCCTGGAACGGGCACCCACCACGAGGTGCTGTGATAGCCAGGAGACACCATGCTCAGCTGCACGACCAGGGCCTCAGGCGCAACTCCTCTCCCCCGCCTAACATCTAACAAGCTCCCCATGCCACAGGCCATGGTGTCTGCAAGAGCAAGGATAGGAGAAGCTTTCTCCAGGAGGAGCCTCAGCCATCCACCAGAGCCTGGAGAGACCATGCTTCCCGGCAGAAGCGTGGCAGCACCACAGGCTATATCCAGCCCCTCTGAGGCGAAGCTCTCAGCATCACACCACTGCCAGGCTCCTACAAAAAGGGGACTTGGGGAAATCCCGCCTCCTCAGACACCCCCGGCCAGCCCAAGGACCTTCTCTGCAGTTTACCTTCAGCTAGCCCATTCCTGTGCTTAGCAATCTCCAAGGTGGAAAGACTTTGCCAGGACTTAAATCTCCTTTATCTTTTCCCCCACACACTATAGCATGCTTGCAAATGTCCTGTATGCCTCTCTTCTCCTGCCTCCATTCCCCCCAGCTTCCCACAGAGGGCTGAGGGCTCTTCTCAGATCTCTCGCCCAGACCTGGATCCTTTCTCCAAGGTCAGGGCCCAAAACAGGCCACAGTCCTCCAGCACCAAGTAAGTTTAAAAAGAAGGTTTATCTCCAAATCCCAAAAAAGTATTTATTTGCCTTCTGTGGGTTCAGCATCCGCCTGTGCCCCATTCTCATTCCACATCCTTCTCCTGCAGCTGCTCCTGCTCACTTCCAGTGTGCCCATTTTCTCCTCCACAACCACCAGGTTTCACCCTAACCTCTGCCATTTCTCCAGTTCAACAAACTTGTGGTAAAGCCTTTTCTCACCCTCTTAGTCTGGGGTCACACACACATTGTCGGGCTGGTCAGTCAGACCAGCAAGGGCTAGAAACCAGCCCAAGCTTCCCTCTCTTTCAAAGAAAGCCAGCAAAACCAACACAATGGACTCAGCTTCTCCATTTTTGGGGTGTTCATATTCTGGGAGTTGCATCTAAATGGAGGATGTTCCTTGTGAGGCCACAATAGACCACAGAGACACACAGCCTTGATAGGACAGGTACAAACAGGCTGGCGATGCTGAGAGCTGCCATCCCTGGGGAGCCACTGGTCTCCACATGGTCTTCATGCCTGGAAGCATGAGGAGATGCTTAAACATGGAATCTCCAGGTCAGAGCTACAAGGGTTTGGGGGCTGAAAGTTGTGTCACATCACCCCATCAGCTGGAAGAAACAGCTGCAGAAGCACCTGCATACTTCTGCCAAGCTCCTTCGCAGGTAATGCTTGAGCCTACAAGGGGTGGTGCAGCTGCTGGATCCCTCATTTGGGGGTCAACCACACGAGGAGAGCGACAAAACCCTCTGCTCTGCCAGCCATCTGCATTCAAGACCTGCCATGGTAAGCAGCACAAATACGAAGGAGGCAATTGAGGGCAAAGCAGGCCCCACTAGGAGGAAGCCCCATAGACACTGGGTCTCTGCAGATTCCTTGGCCAGCCCCAAGCGGGTCCTGGCTGCAGCCCTGCCTGGGGCAGCTCCAGAGAGGGCAGCTGAGGACACTTCAGTGGGCTCACAGGAGACAGCAATGACTTGGAATGATCAGCCACAAGCTGTCTGCCAGCCACAAGCAGGGAATTAACCATTTTCTTCCCTTTTTGAGAAGGACTGGAGTCATCTTGTAGCCAGGGAGCTCGGTTCACCTCCATACCGCAAGAGATACCCACCGACTCTTGATGGAAAAAGCCGCCAGGGCCTTCTAGCTGACAGGCGACTACGTCTTTAGTGGGTTCAGTGGCCCAGTTTCCCCTATAGTCACTAGCAATGCCATTGCTGCAACAGCTGGAGATGAGGATGAGATACAAGGTCTGGAGGTGGGCATGCCCCAGACTCCACCAGCTGCATCAACGAGGGCTCCAGGAGGAGTCATAGGTCAGTAACTCAGGCAGAGAGTGAGCAACGGGGAGGTACAGGCAACGCAGACATCAACAAGACTTCTCTGATTTTAGAGGTGTCCAAACTGGGATCTTTGGTTTGGCGAGGAAGGGAAAGCCAATCAGAAAAGCCTGTCATGCAATAAAAGCACTGACCTCCTGTGGTATTTTCCCCTCAAAAATAGTGTCTATTTCTGACCATGGAGAAGGGTCTTTTCAACTTGCCAGAGAAAAGACTGACAAAAAAAACACCAAGCAGGAAAAGGAAAGGGTTTAGAAAGAGCACTCTGTCCTCTCCAGACAAGGCCACGGGACACCAGTTTGTGTCACTGGACCATCAGGACCGTGTTACGCTCAGCACTGGCACATCCAAACCTGGGACCTGGCGATCGACATTCCCTGGATGCCGAGATAACCTCAGCAGCCTCTGAAAGAGCACCCAGCACTGTGAAATCATCAAAAACCCAACCCTGAAGCCAGTCGCTCACTGAACAAAGCAGACCACGAAGCCCTGCTTCCCCCAGCTCTCCCCTGAGTGGATTCTCCTGTGGCTAATAGGCACGGCCACGGGTCTCCCCCCTCTACCATCTGCCAATTTTCATAAATCCTGCGGGAACATCCTGCCTTGGAGACCTCTATCTCTCTTTCAGATGTTGTCAAAGGCAGGGTGAGGCGTTATCAGGACATCGATTAATGCACGCAGAGTCCAAGACAAACATTTCTTGGGAGGATGCAGAAGAAACCGGCACTTGAGGCAACCGTGCCACTTTGCCGGCGATTAACCACGAGCATCGTTAGAAGAGCGCCAGGCACTGCAGGCTGTCGAGGCAGGAGGCGGGTCATGTCTTTCCCATGATTAAACGCTTTCTAATCTGAAGTTGATAAATAACAAACCGCCATAGAAACATCAGATGTTGTCACCACACGGGCAGCAGCAGAGAACAAGGAGAGAAATCAATGTTTGCTAAACAGGCAACGAGCTCGTAAAGTTGGCAGAGGGAGCGGTTGAGAGGGGGAAAGGGCTCGGGGGGAGAAGTTTCTTCAGTACTTGGCAGGTTCCAGCCCTGCCTGGCCACAGTTTCCCCCCCATCCCGCTCTGCAATGCTGGGGGGGTATCGAGCCCCCCCTTCACGGCTGGGTCTCCAGCTCCTGCTCAGATCCCAGCCGTGATGCTGGACGGGTCCCCACTGTGAAGAGCATTTTGGGGAGAGGGGTGCAAGCAAAATGCCAGCTTCACCACGGCAGGTCAGCCAGCGGCTCAACCCTGCCAGGTGGGGGTTCAAGGGATGGGGGGACGGCAGGGCACCCCCTCCAGCTGCAAGGGAGGGTCCTCTTCTCGGGGCGAGGGACCCTCCCCAAGCACAGGCATGTGTGGGACAACGGTTGCACCCGTTTTCTGGGCCCTGGGATTACGCGGAACAGCCTTTTTCTCATACGTGCACCTGCACGAAACTCCAACCTCCAAGGGAATCAGCAAACAATGGGGAGGATAATCATCAATCAAAAGCCATGGCAAGTACCTGGCAGTACCCCTTTAAAGGCACATGTTATAAATAGACCGTATTTATATACAGATTTGGTTCAATATCAGCATTTATTGTCTCCTAGTTAAATATTGACTTGAGTAAATATTTGTTTCTCTGATCATTTGGTTTTGATATTGACCTCGATCGACGTTATTTTCTGTTTGTTCCTCAAGTCTTCTGGAACTCTCTGCAAAACGGGATTAGCAAAGAAACCCCCGGGACTCTTCCTTTCAAGTACACACGGGGCCAAATGTTTCCCTGCTGTAAATAACAAAGCTCCATCGCAGGCAGCCAAGCCCAACTCCGTGCTTGCCGAGGTGGGCGCTGGGCTGCAGAAGACCCCGGGTGGACTCCTCTGCTTGCTCTGTCTCAAAGAGGTTAGGAGGAACTCCAAGAAACTAGTGCTGCCCTCGAAGCATTCAGCATGGCGTGCAGTGGGGCAAGATCCACCTTCACTAGCTTTGGCCACCTGGAAAGTGGGCATCTAAGCTGAAGTCTCTGTGCAAGTTCTCTTGATAGAAGTCCTTGGAGAAGACTGCCTGAGATGATCTATCCCACCTATCCCACCAGCTTTCCATCTTGAAGCTTTGACATTTTGCAAGAGCAGCGCCTGAACAAGGCCACAAAAATAAACCATGTTTCTGCCAGGAGCTCATGGATGGCCCAGGGGCTGAGCCACACTGCTCTGGAGGGTTATTCTGGTGCTCTTTTCTGCCCTTGTGTTTGACCGACCCAAGGTAATTATCACCTCTCCAAAACTAGGAATTGCCTTAAGGCCAAGAGTCACCATCAAGGCAGATGTGGGCAGCTGGGAGGCTGGCTGGCCTCTGGCTGAGCCAGTAGGCAACAACATTTCCAGCAGACTTGCTGACTCTGTTTGCTATTCCTTTCCTCCGACAACTGATAAAGACTCACTCAAAGGCAATCTACCTTGGTTATTTATTGCAGAAATCATGCCACTACAGTCAGCAATCCCAAAGGCCAAAGAAACCAGGAAGAACACCCTCATCCAACTCCAAGGTCAAGTGCCTGGAAGAGGAGCAGTTTGGAGCAGCCAGGCTTCAGCGGGTTTTAAGACAGCAAGCAGAAACCTTTCCAAAAATAAAGCCATAAATGGACTGAAAAATAACCGTCAGGGTAGACCTTGGAGAAAGCTCTGGCCCAGCTGCACCATCTCTCGGCCGTACTGAACACAGTGGCCATTCAGGCCATCTGGCCTTAGGCAGGTCTGGATGAGGGTGGGGGTGTCCCAGGTTGACATCAGAGTAGCTCCAAGTTGGTTTCCGCTTTTGCAGAACTACCACGCACAACCTCGGCACTGGAAGGAGCCCAAAGGCAGGTGGGGAAACGAGGACAGCCGTCTGTCCTCACCCATTGCTCCCCGCTCTGCACGGGCAGGAGGGCATCTCTCTCAAAGCGTGGGAGAGGAAGACATGAGGACTTGATGGAGTCACGCCTTCGTACACAGCTTTCTATTCCTGAGCTGTTCTTGCTCAGCGAAGGCTGGGGTCAAGCCCATCAAAGCCAACTGGAGGTTTTCCGTCAAGCTAAGTGGGCACACACTGTTGGAGGCAGGAGGCTGAGCTGGGTAGGACTTTTGGTGTGAGCTGGTACAGCCATTTGGATGGTTTGTCTGGAAAGATGAAACCACCTAATGTTGTTTCAACTCCTGGAAGATCAGGAGGCTTGGAGCTACCTCAGCCCCAGCCAAAACATGCAGCAGCTCAAGTGTTCCCCCGGTTTATGCATTGCACACAATCAAAAGTTGAATTTGGACAGCCATGCAGCCCCTGCTGGTACCATCAACTAGAAGCAGGCCCACCTGCCGCTCCATTTCTCCTTCTCGGTTGCAGCCTCTGCTCCAGCACACCGTCTCCCCTGAATCTGAGAGGACGGAGGCTCTCAGATGTCACCATTCCCCAGGATGACCTGGACAATTTTATCCACCTGTTTCTAGCTGTTGCTGGGCTTGTCCTTGAGCCTTCCAGCTCCCCTCTGGTTACATGCCACCCATCCTGAACTGAGTGTGACATGGGGGAGGCTGTTAGAGCTCGCAAGGAGCTTCCCCAGCTGCGTTAGGGGTGGGATTCATTCTGCCTCACTCAAACCATCTAAAAGCTCACACTCATCACCTCGCCTCCTCCGATCAGAAGCACATTCCCAGGGCAGGGTCTGACAAAGGCGGAGTGAGTCATCCACTGCTTGCTGGGGCTTGCGAAGTCCTCCTGGCATTCAGCAAGGGATGAAACAGGCCAAGAAGCCTGTTCTTCCCAGTACAAAGTGTAAGGCAGACCCATTACCCCGTGCACGACTGGGAAAAGCAAGGTCAGGTTTCACGTGCGGACAGCAAATCCCACCGCCCCTGTGGCCCTCCACTTCCTCGCCAAACCAGTTAGCAAAACAAAACAAAACAAAACAAACCCTAAGGCAGACAAAAACATTGTGTCTGAACCAGTAGGTCTTTGGGCCAACTCCCTTCTTGCAAGCTCGCACAGCACCTGGCACAGTACAAGGCCAAGAAGATACAGCCCGAATCAAGGGCCGAGGGGGAAGTTGGAGCAGGTCCACCTGCTGCAGCCCCTTCTGCCACGCCGCCCTATGTATTTCCTAGCATCTGTGCTGCTCGGAGGGTCCTTCTCTCGGCCTGAGAGCAGAAAGCCTCAAAGAGTTTCCTCAAGATCCGTTTCCTCCACTTAAACTTTCTCTTTCCACATTTTCCCTGTGTAGAAATTGGTTGATGGTTGGACTCGATGATCTGAAAGGTCCCTTCCAACCTAGGCAATTCTATGATTCTAAACGAATTGCCAATTGCTGTTAATTAAGGGCGACTGATGATGGCACGGGCTGATAACGGGCAATTGACAGTTCCCCTGGAGAAGCACCGAGCCCTGGAGAAGCTCCAGCCAGAGAATTTTGGAGCCTGGGGTTTGCCAGGCCCTGGGAAACATGAGGGCTGTGACGCTCGTGTCTCAGAGGAGATGTCAGTCAGCCAAGATAATGATTTTGAGTTCTCCCAAAGCCACGGTGCAGAACCACAAAAACATCAGATGTTGGAAGTTGCTCAGAATGAAAAGTTACATTCTAAAACATCAGCACTTTGAACGACCAGGGTTGGGAAGGGGAGATGCCCCAAATTTTTCCATTCAATTTAACAAACTTGGGTCATTTCCACATTTTAGAGAACACCATCAAACCCTCTATTCCTAAGAAGGGGTTTCAGTTGAATATATTCAGCCACCCCTGGGTTCAGCTCCCTAAACTGTCCCTGAGGAGCAGCAAAAAGGAAAAGGATAATTCTGTACAGGCAGCACTAAAACCATGGGCTGAATTGGCTGGTGGGTAGGTACCCACATACCTCCGCCCTCTCCAGGATGGGTTTGGATTCATGAAAGAAATTGCCTTAGATGTGATAGACGTGATAACCGGTGGATAATATCATTTTCTCCTCCAAGTGATAAGTACCTGCATTTTCAGACCAGCTATACTGGGACCAATTTCTTGCCATTCTCTTCTCCTGCTTGTACTGGAAACACTACAAAGAGCAAGGTCATTAACTGCATTTTAATACTTGCAAATCCTGTCCTTGGTGGAAACTGGAAGGTCCCCATCACATTTAAAAAAAAAATAAATAAATTAAAAATAATAATTTTCAAAGAATTCTCCAAGCATTTCTGAACTTTAATGAAAGATTCTTTGTTTGAGTTTCAACCTGAGCTTGGAAGGGGCTGAACCTCTTTGATGTGGTAAACAGCCCATGGGGGTTTTTTGAGAGTTTTCATGCTAGCTCAAGTTCTGAGAACATCTGAATTGTAAACACGAGTTATCCAATCCCCAAACACCAACCGTACCCTGTGACTCATGTAATTCACCAATGGAGCGCAAGAAAAGCAAATATTCTAATCAAGGGGCTCAGCTAACAAGACGGTCGTAAGTGTGATTATTTGCAGTGGATGGGTTAGATAAAAGAACTCACTGGACCAGGGAACGAGAACAAAATAGCGTAGGTAGCTGACCAAACAGGTTTGAGAGGGGAAAAATTCACAGTTGATGATGCACCAGCCAGAAATGCGCTACCCTAGACCTTCGTGAGTAATTTCAGATGACTGTGTTTGCTTCCCACAGACCGTTCAGGAAGAGCGATAAAGGGAAATCCGTTGCATTTATTATGGAGTCGGAGTCCCCTGCTCATTTCCTCCCTCAAATACCTGTGTTTTCAGTGTTCAGGGGAGAAAAAAAAAAAAAAAAAAAGGAAAACCAAAAGCCAACAACATGGGTTTCTAGCTAATTTGCAACCCCTCCCATGACGGCGAGAGGAAAACAGGTCCCAGCGAGGGCTGCGCGGGAGGACAAGGAGCAGCACACCTGTAATCTCCTTCTTTCTCGGCGCTGCCCCTTTCCCTCGCTCCCCACCGTGCCCGGCCAAACTTCCCCCCCACCCCCCCCCAGCAGAACAATCAGCCTTTGTACCACCCGGACAAAGCCATTGTGCTCCAACCAGCTCAAAGTTCGGCCAAGCCGTTCCATCCTACACCTCGGCGGCGGCTTCCAGCAGCGCCTGCGTGCGCACCCGCGCACACACACACACGCACGCACGCGGGCAAGCCTGCGGGTTTGGGGGAATAAAAAAAAAAAAAAATAAAATAACAAACACGGTGGCCGAGATCCCCAAATTCCCTGGTCTCTGGCTCACCGGTAGCACTGGTGTTGTCCAAAGCCTGCTGAGCAGTGGCAAGCTCCCCACTGCCTTCGGACCCGCTCCCACACCAGGATCTGGTCTGCAATGAGCCCCCCACCTTCCCCCCCGACACAGGGCTGTGGTGGGGAGTGTCCTGCCTGGGCACTGTCCCTGAGGGACTTCCCACAAGAGTAGAGGGACAAATTCATCCTTTCTGGGGGCTCCAGCTCAATTTCCAGTGGCCCTGCAGACACCTGCCAGACAGAAAGCCCATCGGACTTGCAAATCTGCGGGCCGGGCCTGAAAGCGTCAGGCTCCTGCTGATCCCAAAGCAAAACAGCCTGAAAGGATCCCTCCCTCGTGAGATCCCTCTAGAGCCACCAGCTGCCATCCCACCACCTTGGCTTGTGCTGAGAGGGATCAAGTGAGCCCGTTCCTCCTTGCCCAGCCTTTAACTCCACGTCTCTGCGTCACCAAACTCTTCCTGCACGCCCCTCGAGCCTGCTGGCCCGCTTTGAAAATGAATTTTGCACACTTCTGCGGGACGCATGGACATTTTTGAACCCTTCTGCAAAGCCGGGAGGATCCCAGAGGACAGAACTTCTCAGCCACCCAAGAGGGAGTGAAGGACCGCGACTTCAGACTGCCCACAAAAGCACCTGACGTGGACGGAGCAGCTCAGAAAGAGGAAGAAGGGGCTGAGTCACGGAGCCCTGGGCAGGTCACACCATCCCGCTCCATTTCCCCGCCTGCCTGCGCCGTTGTGGATGCGGGATGCTGGGGGGGGCCTGGGCCTAGCTCCCTGCTCAGCTGGTGGAGCAAAGGATGGGTGAGGACCGAGGGCGGCACACGCGGCTGCTGCCAGCGTCGTGAATCGCGGCTCCTCCGACACGTGGCGCTGCAAAGCCTGCGCCGTCCCCTTGCACTGTCACCCACCGGCAGAGATGGGCAGGGGAACACCTTCACCTTGCAACACCGTGAGCTCAAAGCCTGTCCTCAAACACCGGCACAGCCTTGAAAACTGTCACTACCCCGCTGAGCTCGTGCCTGTGGTGTCCCCATACCTGGGGCCACGTTCAGACCTTCTCCTCCTGCGCACAAGGAGGACCCCAGGAGAGGACAGAATATTTTCAGTCCCCTCTGAGCACAAAAGGAGTGACTTTAAACCCCAGTAAGATGCCCGGGCTCGGCCACCCCCATCCACAACAAGCTGTCAACATCTCATTGCAGGCCCAGAGCAAAAATCAAAAGCTGCCATCTCCCCTTTCCCCCAGAAAAGCTGAATTCGTTCATTGCATGCAACCCTCAACAGTGCAAGGAAATGAATCACTCCTTGACAGCTGTGCTATGGACTTGTACAGCTCCGCTAACAAATAAAGTGGAGCGGGACTCCTTCCTGGCCCCGGTACAAACCACATCTGTATGAACAAGACCCTTCACCCTGGTTCCAACTGAGCTGTGCAAGATGCTGGACCACCAGGGAGCCGGAAAGCCCATCCCTGGTCCAAGAGAGAGCCACCATCGAGTCACCAACCTGGCACAGCCACATTCATGACAAGGACATGGCCAAAGGGGCTCAGACCCATGAGATGCAGGACACAGCACGCAGGACCCCGCAGGGACAGAGCAGGACTGAAACAGCTCCTGCATTGTCCAGAAAGCTGGAGCACACCTAAAAATGCTTGGGCCGGCTTCTCCTGTGATACCAGAAGCAAAATCCTTGTCAGAATAAAGCCAGAGGAACACCACAGCACCTATGTCCACTCCGTTGAGTGAGTCTGTGAAATGCCATTCTTGGTACTGAGGATCTGAAGCTGTCGGGGAACAGCACCATCCTGATACCATCTAATCTCTTCAAGCACCTCCCAGATGCTGGAGCTCTTTTCTTCCTGCGTGAGCCCCCCACCCAGCCCTTGGGCAGGGCAGGAGGGAGGTGCACCAAGCACAGGGTTGAGAAACTGCCTGTGGGGTAGGACCTGGGCTTAGAGGACACAAGGGGAGCCGTTTGATTCCCATTTCTCAGCTTGCAGCAGTAGAGACCACCCAAGGAAAGGGAGGCAATGGAGGACGAGCTGCCTCGGGGCTATCCCCAGCCACTCTCACCAGGATCTGCCTCGTCACCCATGACAGCCTCTGTCCCCTCTGGGTGCTCACCAGCCTCAACACAACTGCCCTTGGGGCTCCTGATACAGGTAGGCAAGGGGTTAAACCAGGGGACAGGCTGTGGGTTTTGTCCATCTCTTCCCAGCAGCTTCTTCCCCAGGTCCTGACCTCACTCAACGCTGCCGCAAACCCAGGTGACCTCCAACATCAGACGGCAGCTCTGAATTCGTGGCCGGTATAACCCATTGAGGCAGGAACTGCCTTCCCCGAATCCTCGAGGACAGGCGATGGCGGGGCCGACACCCCCGATAGCCCCCATTCTCCCCACCGTTTAATTGTAGCCAACCCAACCATGGAGATGACCCTGGGCCACCCCTTCCACCTCACCAGCACCTGGTGCTCCTCACAACTGCAAGAAGGCCCATTAGGAGCCAGCTCCTGTCCTGCACGTGTTGGGCAGGGGAAGTGCCATCTCCTTCCCAACCATGCTGGCAACCTTCCTTCTAGAAACAGTTCCAGGACTGTGGAAACCTGGGTCTGTTCTCACCATCTCACTTTCCGACAGGTCTCACAAGAGGGCAAGGATCGGGCTTGCACCACTGAAGACCACACTTACACCCAAGAGAGACCATGGCATGAAGCCACGTGTGGCGCCAGGAGGCTCAGGAGTGATGGGGACTTAGAGGACTTGGCAGTGGGGTAGCTCATCTACCATGAGGTCAAGCCCAGCCCAGAGGGACACAGTCACCCGTCTGACAAGCAGCAGATGACCCCAGGAGGGCTCCCGAACAACAAGGTGCCTGGGAGCTGCTTCAGCTCATCAGACCTGGAGAACAAAGCGCAGCAAGGTGGGAGCAGCAGATGAACCCTGGTGGTCCCCAAGTCCCCTTGCTCATCGGGGGGTGCCTGACAGCCACACAAAGGGAACGTCTCCCCCTCTTCCAAAGTGCTTCCCTGGACGTGCTGTGCTTTTGATTTCATTTATTGTTATTTTTTACCCTTCCTTCTAGCACCGACCTCTTGAGATTTAAAGGGGAAAATTCTGTTTCTGGCCGTTTCTGTTTCAAATCAGAAAGGAAAAGTGCTTTTCTCTCGCAAATCCTTTTCCCTCCTCTTGTCTCTTTTTGTTTGTTTTTTTTTTTTTTTTTTAATTTGGGGCAGGGCGGCTGGAAAGGCAGAGAAAAGGGAAAAACTAAGCGTAAACTCCACAAAGGCTCTATTTCCAGCTGACTCGGATCGAATAAAATTTTCGACAGCAAATAGCCCCCACCTTCTACTCTTGTTTGAAAAGCGATTTGTGGAGGGAGGAGGGGGCGGGGGGGGGGGGGGACTTTGCAACCATCAAGATAAAGAGATTAACTGCAGAGTTCGCTCCTTTCTTTGCCGGAGACTCAGGTGGGGAGAGCTGGAGCAGCGGGAAATGCCCCATGGGCGATAGCCAGAGCTCTGACAGGTCACAGCCTTTTCCATAACTCTTGTCAAACTGCTCCGATAAACACCCTCCCGGCGCAAAGGCTTTCCCGGACCTGCAGCCATCCAGCTTTTCCACCCTCCAGCTACAGCGGCTTCTTCAGCAGCTCTTCTACAACGAGCCCGGCCTTTGACATGCCTTAACAGAAGGGGGGCCATCACATGGAAAACTGCTCCATGGGAGATGTGGGGTCCAGCCCTGGGCTCTCGGGGTTTTGCCACCCGTCACGCTTCGCCCCGGGTGGGTTTGCAAAGTTCTGCCGTGGCTGTTGGGGGCTGAGGGGGTGATGCAGGGAGCATGGGTGAGCTGGTGGAGCTCCAGCCGCCATCCCAGGGACCCCATTGTCCATAAAGGGACACAGGATGGTCTTATGGCAAAGGGGTGACGTCTCTGATCAGGCCACCCTTGGCTGCCTCCACCCCAGAGCAAACCAGCAGTGGGGTGGCATTGCCCCAGGGACCAAACTGGGGTGAGACACCCCTCTTCCCTTTGAAGGGCAGCAAGGAGGGTGTCGTGGCATGAAGGGGTTTCCAACCATGGGTGGGTTCTCCATCCCCACGTCCCCCACGAGGAGGACAAGGTGTGGCACGGGGCTGGCCACTGTCATGGCCAAGGTGTTGGGCAAGCACCAGCCCCACAGCCTAATCCCACCCAGCAGCCAGGGCTACAAAGGCGGAGAGAAAGCAAACCTTGCCCTCCCCCCAGACCAAACAGGGACCTGCCACCCTTTCCTACCAGGGACAGGCCCTAGAGATAACCCACACCTTTCTGAAGAGCCACCAGCCGACCCTCCGACTTCAGATAACCTCCGGCAGACCCGGGGTTATGGGGAGAGGCAGCGAGCCGGGACCACCGCAGGGGAAGGAGGAAGGTCCTGCATGGCCCTCTCCCCCAGGTTTTGACCCCCACATCCACGACCACCACTCGCGGACGCTGTGGATGCCAGATCGCCGGGGCGTCACATGGAAATACAGCAATGGGGACGCTGCCTTCATCTCACCACCTCCCTCTGAAGGACGGAGCCCCAAAACCGGCCCTTGGGACATCAGTGCCGCGGGGAGAGGGGAAGAGGGCAGTGGAGACAGCCCGCTCCACGCCAAACCGTGGCCGCCCACCATGGGGGTGCCCTCCCAGGGGTCCCAACCGGGACCAGGGGGTCCCTGCGGGGCGGCCGTGGAGCGAGGGGCCGGAGCCGCCCTCCCGTCCCAATCAAAATGGCGCTGGGGACGTGGGGCGCGGGGTTAATCATTAGCCACCGGCAGTGCTGGGCACCCCAGCTCGCCCCATTCCTCCAGGGGGAAAAGGGACTGAAGCGGCAGCAGCGGGGTGGGGGCAGGCCTGGATCACCCCCTTTTCCCACCAGGAAAAGCAGCTGAAGGCTCTTGGTGGTGGGACGAGGGGTCCGTCACCCAAAACACAGGCGAGGAGCCCTGCGTGGGGTGGGCAGCAGGGCCTGAACCTGCTTCTGCCATGGCCCATGGGTGGGTGACCAAAAGTGCCCCAAATCTGCTTATCAGGGTCTTTATCTCCGTGGTGCGAGGGGGGGATGCCGCCGCCGGGGAATTTCAAGGAGCATTCCTTCCCCGCCATGGCGGCGGAAAAAAATAAATATAATAAAATGGAATAGAACAGAAGGTCCTGTTCCCCCCCACACACCCTGCCATCACACACAGACACAGCCGTCCCGTTGCCCATGTCTTCCCCAGGGAGCCGGCGGCGGTGCAGAGCCCCTCGCACCCCCTCGCCTGCCAGCCCCGGGGGAGAGGGACCGAGCCCCGGCTCGTGGGGAGCCAGCAGCACCCGGGATCTCCCCCCAAAACGGGCGATGGGGCGTTCCGAAGAAAGGCAGGAGAAAGAAACAGAGAAAAGAGAAACAAAAAAAAAAAAAAAAAATGAAACCCAACACGCCCATGAGAAAATCCGGCGGAGGGGGAAGCACGAGCGTACAAAGCGACGGAGGTGTTTTAGCAAAGAGCGGAAAAACAAAGCAGAATTAAGTCGAAAATCCACCTTTGCCTTTGCAGGAGGCATCGAGAGCCTCCCGGCACCCGAACGGGCGAAGCTGGCCCCGTCCCGCGGCCCCCCGGCCAAGCGCCGGCCCCCGCCTTACCTGCGCCAGGTCGGGTGGGTTTTCCAGGGGCCGGGCGGGGGGTTTGATGTCCTCAAAGACGGGGGGGTCTTCGCCGGGTTCCCCCGACATGCTGACGGGCTTCAGGGGCGTAAACGCCGAGGCGTCCTCGGGGAGCGGGGTGCGCAGCACCAGCCCGCTGCTCATTCCTCCCGCGCCCCTCGCGCCCGCTCCCCCGGGGACGGGAAACAAACCGTATTTAAAAATAATATTAAAAAAAAAAAAAGGGTTGGGGAGGGGGGGGATAAAGGAAGAGGAGGGGAAAAAAAGAGAAAAAAGAGGCAGAGGCGAGCCGGAGCGAGTTGCTAATCCTGGAGGCCAGGTGCCGGGTCGCGGGAAGGCTTTACCTGGCTGCGGGAGGAGGAACGCCAACCTGGAAGCCAACCTGGAAGCGGCGGCGAGGCCGTGCCGAGCCAATCAGGCTCCCGCCGACAGCCCCACCGGCAGCTCCCGCGGGCCACCGGCCCATAAAAGGGTGACCGGGAGCTTCGTCGTCAGCCATGCTCTGCCACGGCACATCGGATCCCGCCGGGACGCAGGGACTCGGTCCCACCGGTGCCACCCCGAGCCCGGACCCTCCGCCGGGGCTGGAGCCCACCTGCGAGGCTGGGGAAGGGCCGAAACAACCCGCGGTGGGGAAACGCTCTCCCAAATCGAGCCCCCTGCACTGAAAACAAGGGGGTTATTTTAGATTTTTAAAGCAATGGCTTTTTTTTTTTTTTTTTTTTTTAAATGAGAAAATGCCGTTTTCCCAGGGATGGTTGAATTTTGCATGAAAACAGATTTTTAGAGACAAGGAGATTCCTGCTCGCTCGCACTTCTCGTTCCCAGGGGAGAAAAAGGGAAGGATCAAAAATAAGTAGATTAAGTGAAGGGGAAAAGGGATAAACTTTGTAAAAAAAACAAAAACCAACAACAAAGGAAAAGTTTAAAAGGTGCAGCTACGAGGGCACAGTGCTTTCCAGCTCGGCTTCTACGGAGAAATCAAGCGACTGTGTTTGGGTTTCTCTTTTTTTTTTTTTTTGGGGGGGGGGGGGGGGGGAGGGGCTGGGGGGAAAGGAGTGTAAAAAGCCAGAGCAACAAGGGAATAAAAATCACCTTTCTGGGAGAAAAAGAAAAAAGAAAAAAAAAACAAAAAAAAAGCCATTTCTTTTCCCGACACATCAGCCCCAACTGTCCCCAGCACCCTCCCGAGGAGCCGCACCGCGTCAGGCCAAGCGAGACCCCGGTCGCAGGGTCTTCTCTCCCCCTCCCCGCTCCTCCACCCCAAACCAGCCCCGAGACCTCCCTTCCCCACTTTCTGGTGCCTCGGGGGCAGGATCCCCCATAGGCCGTGCCCTTGCCGGGGGGGCTGCTTCTGTCACCCCCTTCCAGGACAATCCTGGCACCTTCAGCGGACTTGGGGACCACAGAAACTGGGGGGGGGGGGCTAAGGCTGCTTGACCTCCCCTGGGCAAAGGGAAGGGAGCGGAGCTCCTGCCAGGGAAGCGGAAAGCCCCTTCCCATGGGGTCGCTGCCACCCTGATGAGTGGGGGCGGGGGCCATGGGGACTTCCCAGCAGCCACACACATGGTCGAAGCTCGTGATCGTTCAATCAATGCCAGGAGCCATGGCCGGCGAGTCCTGGTGCCTCGCCGCCAGCGTTCCCCCATGCCGCATCCAAGCCAGGGTCCGAAAAGCATCAGCTGGGGGCTGAGCATCCCAGAGAGCGGGGCCAGGGGTGATGGCTCCAAAGCGCCGCTGGGAAAACACCTTCCCCGAGGGTGCCAGGTCTACGGAGTTGGCATAAAACATCCTCCAGTGGTGAGAAAACTTTGCCCCGAGCAGGATGAGGCCCTTAATAAACACAGGGAGAGCAGTGCGGGATAGGGATCAGCCAGGTTTTAACAACTTCTGGCAGCATAAACATGCAACGGATATGCCACATGAACAGTTTATATCCATGCAAGACTTTGGACCAACGTCCAGGTCCTTCCGAGGAGCCGCTTGTGCTGAACACGGGGAAGTTCAGCCCTCGTGGCGGGGGGACGGGGCAGTCAGAAATGCTGAGCCCCTGGAAAAGCAAAGAAGGGGGAACAGCTCAGGCTTTGCCAGGAGCATCTTCCCCGTGTGGCTTTGCTTTCCAGGGAAGCCGTGCCGCTGCTGGAGCAGATCCCTGGGACAGGATGGGCTCCTAAGGTGATGCCGGGGAGATGGAGGACACCTCCACCAAGCCTTGCAGAGCCACGCGTGGAAACCAAAACCCGCCAGGCAACAACCGCTTGCTGGTGGCAGCGCAGGGTGGGGGTCCTGGGTGCGAGGGGCACCGGCAGCAGGGATGCCCCGTGCGAAGGCAGGCGTGGGGCTGGCTCTGCAGCGCCTTCTTTCCGTCTTTGGAGGAGTTGGTCACAACAACTGGACCCCGTCGTGGAAAGCAGTTAGACAATAATGAACCTCACACTCCTCATACAGCCTTGAGGAACGCTCGGGTATGTTGTTATGAAATATAAGAAGTTTGGAGAGAAAACACTAGAGTTAATACCTGATGAAAGCCTAGCTGCTGAACTTATTCGATATTCAGGTGCAAATTTAGGTATTAGGCACAGGGGACAATTCTGGTTCTATTTATCTGCTTAGAATTTGGGGATAATAGCCTATGGAACCTGGATAAGAATTGCTGCATGTAGACCACTGAATGCACCCATTCGTTCATCCTTACCCGAGCACTGTCACAGACCAAGGAGGAGGAGATCAAGAACTCCATCTAGATCTCCTAGAAGCAGCAGGTAGTTCAAAGTCCCCACGCAGAAGGTCTCCTTCTCCCAAAAAGCAATCAGCCCACCTTACACATCCTTAAGGAATTTGGACAACTCTGTCACAACCCTGAATCAAAATTTAATAAGGACTGGAAAATTCCTCTGTTTCCTTCTTGTCATCTAGAAGAAAATTGTAAACGAGCCATACCAGGTAGAAGGTGGGCCCTACTGCTACCTGCACACTTATATGTATCTAGGGCGACTTATTTCCCATTTTTTTGGGCCTTCAAAAATAAATATGAGGTATCATTACTACGTCTGGTCATAGCCATATAATCTTTTTGAGTCTGGTATTGAAAAGGCAGTAGTAAGTCCTGGGAATGTTTGGGGAAAAATCTACGTTTGGGAGCGTAGCTTACGGCCTACGGATGGGAGGCACAACGGGGCACTCAGCCCCTCAACTTCACACCACAAAAAAATGGGTATCAACATCCACAAAGATACCAAGGAACTATTCCCAAGATTCCATCTCAGGAATGGGAACAGGCCAGAAGATGGCACCTCAGGGATACCTGGGTGCCTGATGAATCCCATGAACTTGGACTTGACCAGGGCAAGGACCCAACTGGTACAAGATGCAGCAAAGGTCCGTACTGGACTAAAGATGAGAGAACCTCCTCCAGCACCACCTCAACCGCAAGTACCTCCAGAGCAACCACCCCCACCCGTAGGGAACTGCCCGGGAACAGGGCGGGTGTTCCGGGATGCCCTAGCACAAGAAGCGGGTTTGGGATCTCAAGATTCTTTACAGGTTCCGGATCCGGCAGCATCCCGGAAACTGAAGCAAGAAATGGGAGACGCAAGAAACAAGGAGGAATCACAAGCAGCGATCAACGCAGCAAATGTGGCACGGGTAAAGGTAAAGCAGAGACCCCCAAGGAGTTCCCCGTCACAAAATGAGTCTGTAAGGCCTGTTGTCGCATCCAGGAACGGTTTGTCCTTACCAGCCTCTGGACCGGCATCCCACAGTGCCGTCCTCAGCGATACCACACCAGGAGAGAGGGTCTGCACACGCAGAACGCACACCCATCACGGTAGGATCAGAAGGGTCCCCGTGGCTGCTCGTGTTATTAACAGGGGTCCCGGGGGCTGCTTTCTTGGGGACAAAAATCCTAGAAACGCTACGAGCGGTGGGCTTCTCTCTGTTTTCAAGGAAACCCCATAAAGTGTCCTGGCCTGAGTTTGCTTGCCCAGACCTCAGGGCATTGCCCCGGTTATTGCCCCGAGGAGTCTCCGGGGCATCATTGGGTGCTTTTCATCCCATTTCTTTTATTCCTAACGCTGCTTGCTGTGGTACTGTTGGGGTACCAGCATTACGAGGGTTCTACACCTGCACGTCCCCCTCTGCCCGATGGGGATTTTCCCAGAGAATCACACCTCAGATCAGGGCTGCAAAAAACCCCAGAGTCGCACAAACAGCGAACCCTGTTGCTGTTCCAAAACTACGAGTGGGACTGACTCGTGGTGTTGCTGCACCCCACGATCACGGCATTCAGGAAGCTTCCCATGGGGATTGCCCTCAGCCCCTTTCTCTTGTCTTTATTGTCTACATTACTTCTTCAGTATCACGGGGGGGGGGGGGGGGGGCGGCACATAAAAGCCTTCTTCATGCAGCGTTCTGTCGTCTTGTTCATCATTTTTTGTCACCGGGAGTAAGTACAGGTAAAGATAAATGAAAGTTTTCAGGAAAATATTTATATTTTCTTGGTTGCCAAGTGGGAAGTCTTGGAATTTTACCTAGTGATGATAAAACGTATAAATCAAGAGAGTTACTTTACTTTTCTCTCCATCCCGTCGCCAGCGCGTGGGCTGGCAGCAATGGGGCGGGATGAGCCCGGCTGCTGGACACGGGACACGTGCAGAGACCAGCCTGGCCATGGCTTCCCGCGGCGGAGCAGCTTCTCCTTTCGGGAACAGACCGAAGCCTCCGCAGCGCCCTTATCTGCCGCCAGCCCCACGGGAAGGGGAATGGCCTTGAGTCTCTCACCGCCGCCGGGCACTTTGCTCCCTCTGCCCCACCGCAGCCTCCAAGGAACCAGGTGTACCCCGAGCGGCGCTGGTCTAAGGTCCCGTTTTGTCGCCACGTGCCACACGACGAGGACAGCACGTCTTGCATGAGCGAGATAACAGCGATAACAGCAGCTGTCCCACGACCCAGCTACACAACCCACTTTCCTCCTGCCGTTCCTTAGGTACGGAATCCTCCCCGGTGGGTGTCGTGGGTTAACCCCAGCTGGCAACCAGGACCCCGCAGCCACTGGCTCGCATCCCCCCAGCGGGATGGGGGAGAGAATCAGAAGAGTAGAAGTGAGGAAAAAACTCATGGGTTGAGTTAAAGACAATTTAATAGGTAGGGCAAAAGCCGCACACGCAAACAAAGCAGAACAAGGAATTCATTCCCTGCTTCCCGTGGGCAGGCGGGTGTTCAGCCATCCCCAGGAAAGCCGGGCTCCATCGTGCATAACGGTGACTTGGGAAGACAAACGCCATAACTCCGAATGTCCCTCCCCTTCCTTCTTCTTCCCCAGCTTTACGTACTGCCCATGACATCGTACGGAGTATCCCTTTGGTCAGTTGGGGTCAGCTGCTGTGTCTCCTCCCAATTCCTTGTGCCCCTGAGCCCACTCGCTGGCCGGGGGGTGTGAGGAGCAGAAGCAGCCTTGGGAGCTCAGCAACAGCCAAAGCCACCAGTGCCAATCGCACCATTCCCATCCCAAACCCAAAGCACAGCGCTACACCAGCTGCTGGCCAAAAAGTTAACTCCATCCCAGCTGAAACCACGGCAGCGGAGCAGAGCTGACACCGAGATGCTGAAGGGGGTTTGGGGAAGGGAGACCCTGTCAGGAGGGTGAGGGAGGGTCCGTGGTGGAGCCAAAAGGGCCTCTCAAACCAAGGGCCGTAGCTGAAGCCTCCTCTTTGCAACGCAAAGGGGGGGATGGGGCTCGCTGGTTGTCAGTGGGGAAGAGCTGGGGAGACAGACCCTGACCCCCCGCCCAGCACTGGGTGGGGATCGAGCACTGGGGTCCATGGGGATGGTGAGGAAGGACACCCAGGTCCTCCTCCCCGCAGCAAGCAGAGGCTGCAGGAGCCAGGAGGTAAAGCCCTGGGCTGAGTTACAGAAACTTGAGCTAAAAGGCAAGAAAGGCTCCAAACTTTGAGGAAATCTGGATGAGCTTGAGCAATGAATCTTGGCTCCCACCTCCCAAACCAGCCCAGGCACTGCTGGCAGCCAGAGGCACCCCCAGCTGGTCCCCAGCAGCGCTGGCTGAGCCCCAGGGGCTGACAGCCACCCTCAGACCTCACCAGTTGGTGGGGACCAGCCACCACTGGGTTGGGTCACATGGAGCCCCAGGAGCCACCCGCCATGGGTGACAGCCCAGCATGACGGCCTTGATCCCATCCCTGGCTGGGATGCAGCACGTGCCACCAAGGAGGAGGTGGCAGGCATGTGGGGCAGGGGAAGGGGGGACCAGACCCTGGCTGTGGGGTCGCTGAGCTTTGCTTTCCTCCTGGTACAGTCACCAAATTCCTCCACCCACCCCCCAAAGCGATGGCTGGAGCACTGACCTCTCGCCGCGCCGTGGTGGACATCCCCAGGTCCGCTCTGAATCTGCCTCCCTGGGACAAGACCACACCAGATTGGGGCCAGGAGCCACTGGCTCAGGCTCCGTGCTGGTTGGGAGCCTTATGGGCTAGCCAGGGGAGGGACGGGGACACACACACACACACAGCTTGTCTTTCACCAGGACCAGGAGACAAAGGTCCGCAAAGCTGCCGCAGCAATCCGCCAACCCGCTCCCCCCATCGAAACCCAAAACCACCTATTTTTTTGTCTTTTCCTTTCTCCTCCTTGGGAGGTTTCCAGCCATCAAATCCTTCCTGGGAGTCCTTCAAAGGGAAAGCGGCCACCCCATCCACTTGCTAAACCAGTCTGAGCGGTGCCGGGCTGGCAGGCGGGAGAGGCCCCCGGCACCCCCCTGCCTGCCGCAAACCGGGAGAGGACCCAGAAACCGGCCGGAGGGACCTTGGGTGACCCCGGAGCAAGGAGACGGATGAGCATCACACCCCACGGGACAAAGGCATTGCCACCCCATTGCACGCCCCAGGCGGGTGGAGATGCCGCCAGCCAAGTGGGGACACCCCCCTGGCAGGTTGCAGTCCCCCATCGCTCCTGCACGGGGGGGAAGCAATTTTAGGATTGCTAAATTTTTCAGCCTGGCCATGACATAAGGGGAAAAGGCAGCTGGGTGATGGGGAAAGAGCCCCGAGGAGGCCCCCAGTTGGGTGGTGCTGGAGCACGGGGAGGTATCGCACCCCCGGGCAGGGACATCCAGCAGCTACCCCAGGCCTTCTTGGGAGAGGAGGAGGGCGGTGAGGAAGCAGAAGGGGCCGAGGTACGTTTGCAGGACAAATGGCCGGGTGGAAGGGGAAGATTTCTGCCTTCCTCCCCCCAAAAACCCAGCTTGGACCTTTGCCAAACCCAGAAAACAACCCGGGGCGGGGGTTCCCTGTGCTCCCACCTGGGCTGCAGGGATGGACCTGGGGGTCCTGCGTTGGGGTCTGTCCCACCAGCCCCACACGAAGTGGGAATAAACCCAACCCAAGGGAGGCACAATATAGACAGAGGGGTTTCAGCTGTCTGCCCTCCCCGAGCCCCACCTGGAAGAGCGATGCCCAAGAAATAAAGGCAATTTCCAGAGGTGCGGCAAAGCCCAGGCCTGTCCCAACAGCACAGGGGACCCCCCCAGCACCCACCGAGGGAAAAGCCCAGCTACGAGCACAACCCCAGCCAGCCACCAAGGAATCCACCCAGAGGACACGGTGCTGGGTGACCCCCTGCCCACGGGGTCCTTGACGAAGCTCAGGCACTTTCCTCAAGGAAGGGGGTGGCACAGACGTTCCTGGGCTCCACCTTGCTCTCGGCCTGGGCACAAGTAGAGGCAAAGGTGAGATCTCAGGGGTGTTGGCTGGACATCACAAAGACACTGGAGGCTCTCAGACAGGTGGACAAGTTACCTGGGGGTGTCACAGGGTCAAGATTCTGTCCTCCAAAACAGGTCCTGGACAGCTTCTGGGTGAAGAAGCTTTGCCAACCACTGCGGGCAGCCTCACCATGGAGGTCACGAGAGGTATGTCCCCACGCGTGGGGCATGGTGAGGGTCAGCAGCTCCCATGGGAGTGACAACCCAGGGGGCAGGCCCAGGTTCACGGGGATGCGGCAAGACCAAGGTCAAGCTGAGGAGCCAGTAGAGTCCATCACTGCAGTGGAGCTGAGATGGGTACAACAGCTCAGAGAAGAGCTGGAGACCCCAGCCTGAGCTTAAATGGGCTCCTGGGCCCGTGGGTGTGGGGTGGAGGTCTCGGGTGAGGCTGTTTACAGCAATTAAAGCCAATTAACACCCTCAGGGCTTTACAAGGAGAGCGGGCTGGGAGGAAACAGAGCTTGGACCTCATGAGATGGTGATGCCAAGTCCTGGGCAGGGGTTAGCACCCTGCTGCCTTTTTGGCAGGACCTCAGGGTCTTCTTTAACCACAGGGCGATGCCCGTGCTGGAGACAGGACTAACATCTGTCTGATGCAGGACCTTGTGTGACGCCCACATGCACAACCCCACAACTTTGTGCTTCCTCCCAAGACCTGGGGGCTTCACCCCACCTTCCCACCACCCACCCCAGCCTACGCCGACAGCTCCCCCCACCCCCACGGCAGTGCCCTGCTAAGGGACCGGGGAACACTGAGGTCCAGCATCACAGAAGGTTTCCTAGAGGCAGGAGAAAGGATGAAGGGGGTGAAATCGGAGCTGGATGGAGCACGGGGGTCCCACAAAGGGGTGGGGTGGGGGGTCTGAGGGCTCCCCGAGCTCATCCGTCAGTGGTGACGAGGCGAGCGGGACCGGGCAGGAGGGATGTTTGCGCAGGGGCTGGAGCGTTTGCCCCGTCCCCGTAATGACACTCAGGCCATCACGGACCGGCCGACCACATGTGGGAGAGGCAAAGTGGGACAGAAAGACGGACAGATGGAGGGACAGAGGGACAGGCAGCTGGCGGCTCGTTCGGTGGCGGTGCAAGGGCAGGGCTGGCTTGGCAAGGTCCAAGAGCATCACCCCAGACACTGTCCCTGGGCCACCATGGGCTGGGGGAAGCAGCTCTGCACAGACTGGGGGGGGTGGGGGCGGCAGAGGGACAGGGGACAACCCCGTTCTCCCCCCTCGGGTCACCAGGGTAAATGTTTACAGCTCCCGGGGCCCGGCAGCGGCTCCTTGGGGACATTGCAAAACCCAGAGCACGTTCACAGGGAGCTGTAGCAGGTCTGGGTCAGCCTCCTCCTCCTCTTCCTCCTCCTCCTCCTGCCAGCCCACATCCACCACCCCACAGGGCTGTCAGGAAAACACGGGGAATGGGGCCGGACAGGGGAAAAAACAGGGAAAAAGACATTTTGCCCCAAAACCGCGTTCCCACCAATGTGAGCTCAGCCAGCTGAGAGAAGCAGCTGACATCGTTTTCCTCCCTGGGGGTACGACACAGCTGGGATGGGGCACATGGGGACACCCTGGGGCTACGTGCCACCCATTTGCAGCCGGAGCTGTCTCTGTCATCAGTGTGGCGAGTTTCTCCCCTGCCAGGTCTCAGCACCCCTTTCTGGGTGCGAGCTCTGTCTCGGCCACCGTCACCGCCAGCATCCCTGCACGGGGACACGGTTTCCCTTCGTTAACTTGGGAAACAAGCGCGTTTGGGGACGGGCCGAGGGGCCTGCGGGGCTGGAGGCCACTCTCAGCCCGGTGGCCACTCCTGGGCCGCTGCCGGTCTCGCCGTGACGGAGCTGCGGAGCCGAAGCCAAGCGGTTCCAGGCCACCATCCAGTGGAGGGTTTTCATGGACACGAAGGTGCTTTTTTCCTGGGGAAACAGCGCCTCGGTGCCGCCAGAGCTCTGCCACTGGACACCATCGCCGTGTGTCCCCTCGCACAGCCACCTCCCAGCGTCCCGTTCAGGTCTGGGGACAAAGCGCTTAAGGTTTGACACGCAAAGGGCAAAACCTCACACAACACCATCGCCAGGGTGTTTTTCTTGGACAAAAAAGTGCCTGTTCTTGTTGCTTTTTGCAATTTGTTCCTCCATGGGTGAAGCCAAGCAGCTGGCGGGAAGCAGCTTGTCCCCCCCCCCCGGCCGCTCCCACCGTGGTGGCTCTGGAGCATCGTGTCACCCAGCGCGGTCCATGGGCGCCACCGGCTGCACAAGCGCTGCGTGCAGGTGGAACACAGCACGGCGCCCGGGCCGCCAGCAGGACCCAAGGCGGTATTTTGGGATGCCCACCCCCTCACCTGCAGCATTGCCTGGTCACCCCCTGGGGGACAGCAAAGGGCACCCCACGGGGGTCACTACCGTGGGTGGGAGGGAGGTGCCCCCCGCCTGTGGCACCCTCCCACAGGCAGCGTGTGACTGCAGCCACCACCACGGCAGAGACCAGGGTCCCGGGGTGCCAGCCCTGGGGGTGCTAAGCAGGCCATGGGGGCACGGGGAGCCCCCACCGGCAGAGGGACCCCAGGGCGCTGGCGGGTGGCCAGGAGGGGGGAGCCCCAGCAGGGCCACCCGAGGGAGTGCCCCATAACCAGACCTGGAGGTGGGGAACAGGAGGGTCCTCGGGGCACGGCCTTGGGTACCAGCACCCCCAAAGGGCCAGCACAGAGCCCAAGTGCCCCCCAAGGCCTGCAGTGCTCCCAGAGCGCCCCCCAGCACCCAAGGGCCTCCATATACCAAGGCACAGGGTGCCAGCACACCCAAAGCCCCCCCCTCAGCAGCTGGCAGAGGGTGCCAGCACCCCCAAAGGGCCACCCAGAGACCCCAAAGGGCACCCCCAGTCTCTAGCACAGGGTGCCTGCACACCCACCCCCCACCCTGAGTGCCAGCATCCCCAAAGGGCCACCTCGAGCCCCCAAAGGGCACCCCCAGCCCCTGGCAGAGGGTGACAGCACCCCCAAATTGCCACCCTGAGACCCCAAGGGGTACCCCCAGTCTCTAGCATAAGGTGTTGGCACCCCCAAAGCACCCCCCTGAGTCCCCAAAGCCCCCCCTCAAGCCCTGACACAGGCTGCCAGCACCCCTAAAGACTCCTGAGCCCCCAAAGGACCCCCACAGGCCCTGGCAGAGGGTGATGGCACCCCCAAAGGACCTCTTGAGTCCCCACAGCCCCCTCAATCCCTGACACAGGCTGCCAGCACCCCTAAAGAGTCCTGAAACCCCTAAATCTGCCCCCCAGCCCCCGGCAGCACCCCAAAAAAGCCCCCCCAGCCCCTGAAGGACTACCCCCAGCTCTGGCACAGGGTGCCAGCACCCCCAAAGGGCCTCCTCGAGCCCCGGGACGGACCCCCATTGCCCCCCAGCCCACCCCCAGCTGCTGCCAGCCCATCAGGAGCCAGGGGCACTGATCCTGACCCTCCCGGGATGCCGAGAGATTGTCAGAAAACCTTCGCCTGCTCCCAGGCATTGGGGCGCATTCATCCAAACTCCTCTACAAGTCATTTTTCCCTTTAAAATGTGACTTTTAACGAGCCGCTGAGCCAACTGATGGCAGCAGGAGCCACGGTGGGACGGGAGAGCATCGGGGGGGGGGGGTTAGCCCCTCTCCCTGCCTGGGGCAGTGGGGGACCACCACCCCCCTTCATTGACCCCTCGGGGTGGGGGGGTTCATCCCCCTTCTCCACCTCGGGGGTCCGGGGTGCCGCAGCGGTGGATGCGGGGCTGGCCTCGAGGGGAGCCCCCCCCTCACAGGGGTCACTGCTGGAGCCAAAAGCCGGCCGAGACGCCGCAGAGTGTCCCGCTGGGGACATTTAAAAGGAAGGAAAAGCCACTTTTTTTTCCCACAGCTCTGAAATCTCTTCCGTTCCTGGGAAAGGGGAGATTATTAAACCAAAAGCGGCCGTTCTGCCCTGCTCAGCCCCTCTCCTTGGCACGGAAGAGGCAGGAGAGGCCCCGCTGCGCTGCGCCCCTCTCCCTGCCCCACCGCTGCGGCCAAGCAGAGACACACACGGAGGGAAATCATCGACTTCCAACATTGTTCCTGCGTAGAAAAAATGTCAAACAGTTTCGTATAAATATCACAGCTCCAGAGTTTAAAATTGCATGTTGGTGGGGTTGGGTTTGGTTTGGTTTTTTTGAACAAAATGGAAAACAGAAATACACCCCCCCAGCTGGGGGCGTAGGGAAGAGCAGGAGGGCAAGGTGGGGTCCCCGGCGGTCGGGTCCCCAAAGCCTCAGGGGAACAGAGTGGCCCCCAGACCCCTGGGGCGTTCACAGCCTCCCCCTCGGGGGTTTCTCGCCTTCTCTGGGCCAGGGTGTCCCCGGAGGGGTGGGGGCCATGCCGGGTGGAGGAAGGACACGGGGTGCAGCCCTGGGAGAAGCCGATCAGCTGGAGCACAGCCTTGGGAGAGGGGACACGCGGTGGGATGGGGACACACGCACAGACCTCGCTGGAATCACAATCTTTTAGGTTGGAAAAGAGCCTTAAGATCTTTAAGTCCAACCTCAAACCTCATGCTGCCATGTCCACCACTAAACCACGTCCCTCAGCGCCACGTCTACACGTCCTTAGATACCTCCAGGGATGGTGACTCCACCACTTCCCTGGGCAGCCTCTTCCAATGCTTGACAACCCTTTTAGGAAAGAAATGTTTCCTAATGTCCATCCTAAACCTCCCCTGGTGCAACTTGAGGCCGTTTCCTCTTGTCCCATGGCTTGTTCCTTGGGAGAAGAGCCCGACCCCCCCTGGCTGCCCCCTCCTTTCAGGGAGCTGTAGAGAACGAGAAGGTCTCCCCTCAGCCTCCTCTTCTCCAGGCTAAACACCCCCAGCTCCCTCAGCTGCTCCTCACCAGACTTGTGCTCCAGACCCCTCACCAGCTCCGGTGCCCTTCCCTGGACACACTCCAGCCCCTCAATGGCTTTTTTGTGGTGAGGGACCCAAAACTGGACACAGCACTCAAGGTGGGGCCTCACCAGTGCCCAGTACAGGGGGACGGTCACTGCCCCAGTCCTGCTGGCCACACTGTTCCTGATACAAGCCAGGATGCTGTTGGCCTTCTTGGCCACCTGGGCACACTGCTGGCTCATATTCAGCCAGATGTCAACCAACACCCCCATATCCTTTTCCGCGGGGCAGCTCTCCAGCCACTCTGCCCCCAGCCGGTGGCATTCATGGAGCTGGTGTGGCCCAAGTGCAGGACCCAGCACTTGGCCGTGTTGAACCTCACACCAGTGGCCTCAGTCCATGGATCCAGCCTGTCCAGATCCTTCTGCAGAGCCATCCTGCCCTCAGGCAGACCAACACTCCTGCCCAGCTTGCTGTCCTCTGCAAACTTGCTGAGGGTGGAATCAATCCCCTCACCCCAGATCACTGATGAAGACACTAAACAGAGCTGGCCCCGGCACAGAGCCCTGGGGAACACCAGCTGTGACTGGCCACCAAGGGGACTCAACCCCGGCCATGCCCAGCCCCAAGAGGGCCAGGGGCAACGCGGGGCTGGGGCCAAGCTCTGCCCCATGAAACACCTCAGCCGATGGATGGAAAGCAGAGGAAAAGGCATTTCCCAAACATTTGGCAGAGTTACTCCTAGGGGAGAGGGGTCTTTGTCCCCCCAGGCCCTCTCCACACTGGTTCCTCCTCCCCAGGCCCAAAGGCATGGGCTCAACAGGAGCTTTCGGGAAGCTCCCCCCACACCCAACCGGCCCCACAGGGACTGGGCGGGGACAGGGGTGTCACAGCTCCCCATCACCCTCCCTACCACCCCACAGCCGCGAAGCTCCAACCCCGAATCTTGACACCCTCCCACCGTGACAGTGGGGATGCCCCTACAGGTGGCGTGGGGGGTTGGCTGGAAGAGGGGCACTCCTCCAAAATAAAAATTACAATTAAAAAGAAAAGCGTGTGGGCACAGTCTGCCTTTTTAACTTAGAAATGGTTGAACTGTCCCATAGTCTTCAATAAAAACAGAGAGCTGGCGGCCCCCGCCCTCCCCACCCCGTCCCGCCCCCCTTAAAACTCCGTAAAATCACAGTTCCACGTTCCGCAAAGTTTCCTTTTTTCGGTGGTGGTGGTGGTCTTGTTTGGGGGGTTGCTGTTGGGTTGCTGTTTTGCCCCCCCTTCTTGCTTTTTCTGTTCTCCCTGGCCCTCCTGCGAGCCCCCGGCTCCTCCCATGCAGCCCAGCACATGCCGAGGGATGCAGAGAGGTAACGTGCCGGGGTCCCTTCTCCCGCAGGGACAGAGACACTGTGGCAGCAGCTTTCTGGAGAGGAAAGAGGCCAACAGCTATTGCTTGGGGGTGATGGCAGAGCACCCCCCTGCCTCTCTCCTTGCCGTGGCTCCCAGATTGTGTCCACAGGGACTGGGAGGGGACAGGGGACTGCAAGCACACGAGATGGAGATGGGCAAGAGGCTGAAGAGGCAAACGTGCAGGTCCGGAGGCCGCTGCTGGGTGAATCCTGGGCGAGGAGTCAAGGAGGAGCCTCCAGATGTTGCGAGCAGGGAGAAGCCCAGGAAAAACAAGAAACGGGTGCAAGGGAGAAGGAGGACCAGTCTGGAAACCATCTTTTGACATTTTGCATCGGTGGGGCTCCTGGAGCAGCCACAGTTCGCTCACCGCCGGGAGAGCTCAGCCTCTCCACTCCTGCAGTCCCTCCGCCAAGCGTGGGGGGGATGCACCCCCGTTTTCCACCGCCGTCCCCCCACCCTGATCCCAGCCAGGTGCCCCAGGGACTGGGGCTCCTCACATCATGATGTGCCGCCGGCGGTGCAGGGCCAAGTGGTCGGAGCGGGAGAAGCTGCGGTCGCAGTCCGAGCAGCGGAAGGGCTTGATGCCCGTGTGCTTGCGGAAGTGCCGGGTCAGCTCGTCGGAGCGGGCGAACTTCCAGGTGCAGCCTTCCCAGGTGCATTTGTAGGGCTTCTCGCCTGCGCAGGAGGAGCAGAGAGGGGTCAGCAGAAATTTCCACCACGCGCCGTACAGAAAAAAACAAGACCGGGTTTCTTGGCTGCAGCGAGATGGCCAGGGCCAGGGGAAGCCCTCAGCATCTCCATGCCAGCCCTCTCACACCTCGGCGGTCCATGGGCGCCACCGGCTGCACAAGCGCTGCGTGCAGGGGGGACGCAGCACGGCACCCAGACAGCCAGCAGGACCCAAGGCGGTATTTTGGGATGCCCACCCCCTCACCTGCAGTATTGCCTGGTCACCCCCTGGGAGACAGCAAAGGGCACCCCACAGGGGTCACTACCGTGGGTGGGAGGGAGGTGCCCCCCGCCTGTGGCACCCTCCCACAGGCAGCGTGTGACTGCAGTCACCACCACGGCAGAGACCAGGGTCCCGGGGTGCCAGCCCTGGGGGTGCTAAGCAGGCCATGGGGGCACGGGGAGCCCCCACCGGCAGAGGGACCCCAGGGCGCTGGCGGGTGGCCAGGAGGGGGGAGCCCCAGCAGGGCCACCCGAGGGAGTGCCCCATAACCAGACCTGGAGGTGGGGAACAGGAGGGTCCTCGGGGCACGGCCTTGGGTACCAGCACCCCCAAAGGGCCAGCACAGAGCCCAAGTGCCCCCCAAGGCCTGCAGTGCTCCCAGAGCGCCCCCCAGCACCCAAGGGCCTCCATATACCAAGGCACAGGGTGCCAGCACACCCAAAGGACGCCTCCAGGCCCTGGCAGAGGGTGATGGCACACCCAAAGGGCCCCACTGAGTCCCCAAAGGCCCCCCCAGCCCCTGACACAGGCTGCCAGCACCCCTACATACTCCTGATGCCCCAAAGGCTACTCCTCCAGCCCCTGGCAGCACCCTCAAAGAGCCTCCCCAAGCCCACAAAGGATGCCCCTAGGTCTGCCACAAGGTGCCAGCATCCCCAAAGGGTCTCCTCGAGCACCCAATGGACCCCCCCCAGCCACTGGCAGAGGGTGCCAACACCCCCAAAGGCAAACCTGAGCCCCCAAAGGATTCCCCCCATTTTTTGCAGAGAGTGCCAGCATTCCCAAAGAGCCTCCTCGAGCCCCTGAAGTGCCCCCCAGCCCTGGCAGAAGGTGCCAGCACCCCCAAAAGACACCCCCCCAAGCCCAGGGACGGACCGCCATTGCCCCCCAGCACATCCCTGGGTGCCCCCAGCCCATCGGGAGCCAGGGGCACTGATGCTGACCCTCGCAGGCAGGGGGTGCAGTGCTGGCCCCTACCTGTGTGTATCCGCCGGTGAGCTTTGAGGTGGGAGCTTTTTGTGTAGACCTTATTGCAGCCTTCGAAGTCGCACTGGTGGATGCGCCGCTTCTTCAGGTCGGGGGAATCAGCTCGCTGCCCCCGCGTCGCCGGCCTGCCGGGAGGAGGGAGGGATGGAGGGCATGGCCCCCACGCCCACGGACCCCGCAGGGCGCCCAGGGACATGGCCAGAGGAAGGGGGGTCAAGGAGGGGGACACACATCCAAGGAGACTCACTCTCTCTGGAGGTCCTGGAAAGGGGCTGGGCCGCTCTCGGAGGCACTGTCCTCACTGTCGCTGCTCATGGCCATAGGGTACATGGAGCCTGGGTCAATTTTCACTGGGGGGGGGCGGGAAAGAAGAGCTATTGAGAAACAAGGAAGAAGGGGGTGAGGCTTGTGAGCGAAGAACAGAAACACCCCACAAACAAAAAACCAAACCACCCCCGCAGCAGAGGACCAACCCTCCCCCTACTCCTGCAGCACCCCAAATGCTGCCCCCCCCCCCCCAAATAAAATATAAGTAAATTTTGGGAGATGGAGAAGCCCCCCACGCTGTCCAGTGCAGCAATACAGGGTGCACAACTTGGGGGGGTATCCCTTTCAGCTGTCTGCTCATGCTCGGAAGAGGGGAGATAGAGGGTCCCCACCCCGGATAAGGTCGGAAGCTGGGAATGTCCTGGGGAAGGGGATGGGAGGAACACGGTGGGGGGGCAGCTGAACTGAAACCAGAGCACTGGCAATGGGATGGGTGGCAGGCAGTGTCATGCCCCATGTGTCCCCTTTGAAGGCACAGGCTGGGAGGGGTCAGGGCGACTTTTGGGGACCCATCCTTTGGGTGAAGGTGGCAGATGTAGGGAGGCAGATGGTGGGTGAGGGGACAGCCCATGGTGGAACATCCCCCTTCCCCCAAAATGTCAGGGTTTCCCCTGCATGTGCCCTTACCAGACCCGGCATTCTTGCCGTCTCCCCCGATAAGGGGTACGGTGATGGCGGTGACGCCGTCGGTGGGCATGGTGGTGTAGACGACGGGGAGGGACTGGACCACCACGGGGATGGTCTGGAGGTTGCCCATCTTGCTGGGCAGGTTGACAGAGGGGATGGTGTGGATGACGTGGAGGATCTGCTGCCCTCCGCTGCCCTGCGTGGAGGCCAGGATGGAGCCGGGCGAGAGGACGGCTGGGATGGCTGAGGTGGAGCTGAGGCCGGAGGGCGAGATGGAGACAGTGGCGGGAGCGGGGAGCGGGGGAGCCACCAGCAAGGGGGAGGACTGGACTGAGGTGGGGGGCGGCGGCGGTGGGGCCGAGGCCGCTGCCACTTTGGACTTGTTGAGGGAGAGATCGACGGGCTCGGCCTGGGGCTGGCCGCAGTCGCTGGCCAGCAGCTCCTCGGGGGGCTCCGTCTTGATGTCAGACAGCAGCACCGGGGGGTCGAGGGGGCCCTCAGCCAGCAGCGCCGAAGAGCTCATGGCGGGCGTCACCTTCCCTGGGCCCTGCAAGAGACCCCGCAGCCCGTGAGGAGACCTCGGTGCGTGAGGAAACGGGGAAACTGAGGCAGGGGTGGAGTGGGCGTGTGAAGGGCTTTGGCCGGCCTCCCCCCCACAGGTGGCCACCCGGGCTCCCCGGGGCGGTACCTCAGGGCGGGGTGAGGGGACGCCGGAGGCGGCTGTCCCGGCGCAGCGGGAGAAGTCGGAGGCGCCGGGCGATGGCCGCCGGGGCCGGCCCGGCCCTCACGACGGTCCCCTCAGCGCGAGCCGAAAGCGGGAAGGGGAGGCCCCGCCCCCGCCCCGCGCGCGGGCCCCGCCCCCGGCCCCGCCCCCCGCCGCCTTTGTGCCGCCGCCCGACCCCGCCCCGCCCGCGCGCCCCGGAGGGCAGGGCGGGGCCGCGGAGGGGGCGTGGCCGCCGCGGGGCGGTGGCGGGCCCCGCCACGCTCCCCTCCCCCGCGCCTTAAAGGGGCCGCGTCGCCGTTCCGCGACCACCACCACCCCCCCCCCGCGGTGTAAGGGGAGGGGGCGGCGGCGGGTCACTCACCGCCCCGGCGGCGCGGGGGGGGCTCCTCGGCGGGTGCGCGGCGCTCATCCCCTCCGCGGGCAGGATCATGCTCCCGCCGCGCTCCGCCGGCCGGGCCGGGCCGGGCCGAGCCGAACGAGGTGTGAAGGGCCCCGCGGCTCCACCCTGGCTCGGCCCGGGGTGGAGCTCCTTAAAAGGGCCCGGCCGCCGCAGGGAGGGGCTGCGGGCACGGCCCCGCCCGGCCCCCGCGGGAGGCACCCGGGAAGGGCCCCACCCGGGACACCTTCACCCCCCACCCCCCCCCCATCCCCCCTTCGGACACCTTTCCCCCCCCCCCGGACACCTTCACACACACTCCCCGCTCCGGGATACCTCCCCCCCTCCCCCGACACGCTGCGGAACCGATGGACGCCCCCCCCCACCCCCAAAAACGTTAAGGTTCCCCCAGCACCCTCACACGGTTCCCCCTTGCTGGGGTCCCACCGGTACCTGGGCACGCGTGGGGGTGCCCGGCACGCAGACACACACACACACACCCCCCCCGAGCAGCACTTTTATCACCCCAGCACGGACACCGGCTCCCCCCGCCTCCCCGCCACGGGCCCGGACCCCCACGGGCAGGGACCCCCGGCACGTACCTGAGTGCGGGCTGAGACCTTTCCCCCCCCCACCCGAGACGGGCACTCGGAGCCCCCCACGCACACTCACACAGGCGCGGCCCGGGCCGGCCCCTCCCCGGGCACACCCAGCGCACACGCCCTGCACACACACACCCCCCCGCACACACACACGCACCCCCCCCGCACACACCCCCCCTGCGCGCACACACACACACACACCCCGCGGCAGGAGCCTCCCAGCCCTCTCATGCAACGGGGTGGGGTGGAGGGAGGGGGGGGGGACCCTAAAACACAGGCACGGCCAGGGACCGCCCCCCCCCAAGACCCACACTCAGGCAGGGACCCCCCAAAACACACACCAACCCACACTCAGACATCGCCTGGACCCCCAAAGCACCCCCAGACTGAGCCAGGGACACCCCCCACCCCCCCCAACACCCTCACATATCACCGGGACCCCCAAAGCACCCCAACACTCAAACAGGGACCCCCCCTTGACACCCTCACACACAGCCAAGGACCCCCCCAACGCACCGACACATCACCGGGACCCCAAAAGCACCAGGAACCCCCCCAGAAACCCTCACATACAACCAGGGACCCCCCAACACCTCCCCACACACATATCACTGGGGACACACCCCCCAAACACCCCCACTGCAAGCCAAGAACCCCCCCATACCCCCACACAAAGCCAGGGACACCCAAAACACACACCCCCACACTCACACATCACCAGGACCCCCATAACAACCCCCCCAAAAGCAGGGACCCCCCCAAGCACCCCCACTCTCAGCCAGGGACCCCCCACAGAGCCAAAGACACCCCCCCCGTACCCCCATATTCAGCTGGGGACCTCCCCAACACACACACTCAGCCAAGGACCCCCCCAGCACACCCCCACACAGAGCCAAGAACCCCCCCATACCCCCACACAAAGCCAGGGACCCCCAAAACACACACCCCAAAAGTAAGGACGCCACAAACACCCCCACTCTCAGCCAAGGACCCCCAAACACACCCCCCCACACACATACCCCCGGGGACCCCCCCCAGCACACCCCTCTACAGAGCCAGGGACCCCCCCCAGTACCCAGATATTCATCTGGGGACCCCCCCCAACACACACACACAACCATCGACCCCCCCAAACACCCCCATTCCGAGCCAAGAACACCCCCAATACCCCCCCACAAAGCCAGGGACCCCCAAAACACACACCCCCACACTCACACATCACCAGGACCCCCAAAACACCACCCCCCAAAAGCAGAGGCCCCCCCAAACACCCCCACTCTCACCCAAGAACCCCCCAACACACCCACACACATTCACACACCACCGGGACCCCCAAAACACCCCCCCGAGCTGTGACCCCCCCAAACACACCCACATCCAGGTACCATCCCCTCCCCGGGGACACCCCCAGACGGCCACACGACTGCTCCCCCCCCAAAAGGGGATCCCCACCCCCAGCACACACTCCCCGACCCCCCCCAGGACTCCAAGACCCGCCTCCTCACACCTGGTGGCGTCCCCACAACCAGGCCCATTTTACGAGGGGGGGCCACAAAGGAAGGGACTCCCCCCCGGGGCCCTCCCCAGCCCCGCTTTGCGGGGCGGGGGGACGACTTGCATCCCAAAGCCCCCCCGGGGCCCCTCGCTGCCCCCCCCCTTGCACCCCACTGGGCTTTCATCAGTGAACTGAATTCCTCCGTCCTCAGCCCGGGCGCAGCCGAAATCCACCCAGGCCGGGGGGGGGCTGAGGGGACCCAGCCGCCCCCCCCCCGCAAAGCCCCATGTCGTGGGGGGGTCGCTGTACACCTCCACCCCCACCGGGAATAACTAACGACCCCCCCTTTTTGCCCTAAAGTGGCTCCGGGAGGGGACGTGGGGCGCCCCCAAACCACGGCGTGACTTCGCGGGGGGGGGGGCGACAGGCGTGGGAAAACACAGGCAGCTGCCTTCCATCGGCCTGGTGTGTGTGTCCCCCCTCGGGGTCCGTGTCCCCCCCCCCCACACCGCGGGCGGGGGGGGGGGGGGGGGGGGCACACCCCGCCGCTGTCACACCCCCCCCGAGGAATTTCCTCCTCTCTCCACCCTCCGCGATGCCGGGGGGGGGGGGGGTCACCAAGAATGGGAGGGGACGGACACACGACACATTTTAGGGGTGGGGGACGACTCCCCCAAAACCAAGATGGTCCCTCGCTCCCCCCCCCCCCCCCTTTACTCCCCCTCCGGCTGGGGATGGGGGGGAGGGGGGGGCTATTTGAGACCGTGTCCGCTCCCGACTCGCTCGGCCGTGCCTGCAGGCAGCCATCTGCTCCACCCCCCCACACCCCCCCTCGGTTAACACCCCCCCCCCACCCGGTTAACCCCCCCACACCCGGACACTGCCGGGGGGGGGACACACACGCACACACGCAGACGGACACCCACGAGGAGGGTCGGGCCCTTTAAGAGCAAAGGGCGTGGGAGGGGGGGGGGAGGGGAAGGGCGGGGCTCAACGCGACGTCGCCCCACCGGCCCCCCCCCCACCCCCCTCCCATCGTTCCCCCCCCCCCACAACGGCCGTGACCTCCCAAGCTCGCACCGCCCCGGAAGCCGCCACGATGGGGGGGGGCCCAGCGGGGGGAGGGGGGGGGGAGAGGGGGAGGGAAGGGCGGGGGGGGGGCGGTTCCCGCCCCCCCCCCGCCCTTCCCTCCCCCTCTCCCCCCCCCCCTCCCCCCCCCCCACGCCGGGCCCCGCTCTCCCAATTCCCCCCCCCCCAGCAGGTCCGTTCCCACCCGTGGGCGCTGCCCCTTTAAGAACCCCACGCAAGATGGACGCGGGGCTTCGCCCCCCACACCCCACCCGCGGGTTTTCGGAGGTTGGGGGGGGGGGGGGAGGGGGAGGGGGGGGGGAGGTGTGTGTGTCCCCCCCCCCTCTCAGGACTCACTTTCCCCCGCGACTCCTCCGAGCGCATCCCCGCCGCCGCCCGACCGCCGCCGCTGCCCCCGGGGCGGTGCCGGGTGGGGCGGGTGGGGCCCCACGGGCGGGGAGGGGCGGGGCCGCGTGGGGCGGAGCTCTCCCCCCCCCTCCCCCACCCATTTTTGGGTGTGGGCACCCCCCCCCCCTCCCTTCCACCCCCCCACCCCCCCTTCATCCCTCCCACCCCCCCAAAATATAATCAAGGGGGTGCCCCGCCCTGCGGTGACATCATCAGCAGCCAATGGGCGGCTCCCCGCGCATCCGGCGTTGCCATGGAAACAGATACAGGATTTGGGGGGGGGGGTGTCCCATCCCCCCACACTCCACCCCCCACAGCCTCCCCCCCCCGTCAAATTTTAGGGGGGGGAAGGGCATGCCTGCTGGAGGGGCTGAGGCCTGGCGAACTCGTGTCAGCGATGGCTGGCCCCATTTTGGGGCCATGTCTCCCCCCCCACTCACAGGTGACGGGAAGGGGAGCGTGTGTCCCCCCCCTGCACCCACGCTCCCCCCCCACCCTCCAGGGACACGGAGCACCCCCAAAATCCCATGGCCGACCACCCGTGGGTGCCCCAGGGGGACATTCCCACAGGGGGGGACACACACCAGGCCCTGGCCACACCCCTGCCACC